>NW_021604733.1:669077-779315 GCF_004785775.1 Grammomys surdaster | reverse complement strand
CTCTCTCTCTCTCTCTCTCTCTCTCTCTCTCTCTCTCTCTCTCTCTCCAAGATACAAACAAGGCAGACCAGGAGATGGCTGTTTTGGTGCCTTTGTGCTCAGTAGCTTTGTATAGAGTGATTGCGGTTTGCTGTCTCTTTGACTCAGTGGGAGAGGGTGACCCTGTCCAGTCCTATGAAGAAAGTAAAGTCTGGAGATTGGATAACTGTCCAAGGTCAGATAGCTGCTAAGGGGAAGCTCTGGGGCTGACATCCAGGTCTGATTTCCACTTCTGTATTTGTATCTGTCCAAACACCCCTCCCCCCCCAAAAAAAAAGCCATTGTACAATTTGTGTCCTTCCCTAACAGCTTTGCCTTGAGTGTCTCAAAGTACATGAGATGGGAGTGAATGCTGGACCCATGCCCTCTGCCTTCCTCACACACAGACAACTGCCACTCCTCAACTCTGGCCTCTGAGCAATACACTCAAATCTACCTCAGCCTCGGGAGGGAGTGTAGGCCTGGAAACAGGACAGAATGTAGCCAACACCTCTTGCTTAGTGAATTCTCTGGAGGGATACAATGTTACTAGATAAAAGGGCAGGTTTCAAGCAAAAGATAAGGGATAAGGTCATGGGTCTCCAGAAGTAAGCTCACCCTGGAGAGACCTTGGACAGGGCAGCCCCCAGCTCCTGCTGGGACAATAAGGATCCTCCTTCTCCCCTCCTTTCTCCACCCCCCCCTTCCCCGCCTCTATTTTCTAGCATTCTTGGTTCATCATAAACAGCTCAATGTGAGGGAGGGCTTAGTACCTCTCCATCCCAGAACTCTGGCAGACCCTCCGTGGCCTGTGGAATCATCTACCACATGATGCCTGCTGTTTCCCTCTCCACACTTCAAATTCTCCCAGCAGCATCATGGTCCTGCTCTGTGTGGTGCAGTCCCAGAAATCCACACCTCACAGAACTTCAGCTCTCGTGTGTGTGTGTGTGTGTGTGTGTGTGTGTGTGTGTGTGCTCTCGAGCATACATCCAGATTACAGACCAATAATCAGTGAGGCGGAAGACTGCCAGGAAGGAGGTGGTTGGGCACAGACTCTATGCCGTCATGTCCAGATGTCTGTCCAACTCCTCTCTCCTAATTCCTCCCTGGACCTCACACCTGCTCCTCACAAGACACCACCTCGGCTGCAGACGGGAGGCCACTTACTGCCTCCATCTAGGTGGACAAGCTGTGTCTCATACCAGAGAAAGAGAATGTCTCCCATAATCCTCAGACTTCTTGAGAAGGCTGAGCACAGAGAAGGTGGCCTCTCCGGTGTGCATGCCAATACTGTGAGGAAAGCATCAGAGGGTGGGGCAAACGAGTGGCTGGGTCAGGAGGTGGCCTTCAGTGACTTTTTTGTCCCATATTTTTGCCAACTTTCTGATCTGTTTTACATAATTCTTCTAATTAAAGTAAGTGTTTTGTGCAGCCTGTTGTCCCTGGGGCTCTGGCATTCTGCCCTACTGACCTGAGGACTCAGCTTGACTCATAGGGGAGGATTTGGAACGCTCTTCAGGAAGGAGCCCAGTAGCATTTGGAGCCCAGCAGGCCCGCGGAAGACAAGTGGTTGCCCTGGGGAACTGGGCAGGCCCAGCCATGTTGCTCTGAGCTCCTGGGAGTGGGGTGGGGACTAAGAACTTGGCTACATTTTAGATTTTCCTAGAGCCCAAGAGTAGGAAAACAGACCTCTTTCTGGATGCAATGACACACACCTGCACTCCCAGCGCTGATTGGGCTGAGGCCGGAAAACAAGAGAGTTAATGCCGCTTTGGCTTTGTAGCAAGACCTGGTTTTAAAACATTAAAACAACTAACATCAACCAGAGCTGGTAGCCAACATCCATCACAATGCCAACCCTCAGCCACCCCAGGAAGGAAGTGAGTCTGGAGTCAAAACTCCCATGGACCCTGGAGTTCAAATATTGGATTCAGGCTAAGAACTTTAGAGACAAATTGGAAAGGCTTTTAGTGGCCTGGCTTTTAAATGGCCTGGGCTTCCTCTGACATCAGCATGACATGGGTCCCCATAGGTGGCATGGGTAGGCTTGGCCAGGGCCCCTGAGGAGGCCTGTATCACAAAGCATAGGACCATGGTGAGCTGAAGTTGCTTCTTGGGGCTGGTAGTGAGAACCAAAGGCCCCCAAGGGGCCCAGAGAACAAAGGGCTCCTGTGTCCTCAGCTTCAAATACTGAAACATTAAAAACCCACTCCTGGGGACTCGGGTGTCCGATGTCATCTTCACCAAGAGCCACTCAGCGCACAATCTCCAGTTTCTAGGAACATTTCTGTCTCTCGCCACTTTCCATCACTTTAAATTTTAATTTTTCTATTATGGAGTCAGACGATAATGACGACACCCCCCCCTCATGCTTTATTCATGGAGAAGAGGCATGGGTGTCAGAAGTAGAGAGCCTGCTGGGGCCTGAGCCTCGTGTCACACCTTCCGCAACGTCATGCCTCAGTTTCCCCATCAGCTCCTTATCCCTGTCCAGGGATCTGCATGCCTGGAATCAGTTTCCCACCCCACCCCATCCCAGTCTCCTTCCAGGCATCTACAGTCATTTTTCTGATTATCCCATTGGTTCTGGGGCTTGCTGCAATCACCTGTCACTATGTCCCTTAGAGCCTCTTGACGCTGTGCCTGTTTGAGAGCAGGCCAGCTGGGGACAGCAAACAGAGGCCTGTGGAAGGGGGCCCCCCAGCACTGGATTGCTCCCTCTTTGGGTCGCTGGTGTGATAGAGGCAGGAAAGACCAGGAAGCCACAGCTTCTGGGTCACACAGCTTTGACAAGTGGCTCTGAATCCACCTGTAGTTCAGTCCTTAGGTGGGGAATGGGAGCTGTCTTTATGTTCACTATAAATGGATGCCACCTGAGGGGCCATACAGATGCTCAGGAGGGAGGAACCATGCGGATATCCAGGCAAGTGGCAAGGAAGAGTGGCAGGTGCAGGTGTCCTGAGCAGCATGTGGCACTTATTACTGAGCCCTGGCTTCATGACAGCGCTTGTCCCCTGGATCATATACATTTGCTCAATCACCTCCCACCCGGGAGCCTTAGAGCTCTCAAACCTCACCTAGTATTGAACCCATCACCCTGGATACAATATGGAGACAGAGTACCTGCTGAGTGCCTGAAGGGATGCATGCAGTGTGTGGTCACACATGCTGGTGGCCCTGCTACACTCTCGTAGACTGTCTTTCATAGACTTCTCACCTCTACACAGTCAAAGCACTACATAGCTACCCTCCTGTGCTTCAGCCCACAGGGAGCGGTTGGTTTTGGTTTCTCTCATCATTGGAAGACTGATCAGATACAAAGCAAAATGACAACTGGACCAGCTGGTGAGAGAGTGATGATAGACCCTTACTCTACGGCCAACAGTGACCTCAAGGTTCCCAGGAGCGACTAGGAGCCAAGGAAACACCCATGTACATTCTTTCATCTTTGAAGATGCTGTCTTCTGGAAGAGGCAAGCGGACTTGCTGCCACACATCTTCTGAATGGTTATAAAAGAGCCAGCCCAGCAGCAGAAAAATTCTGACCCCCAAGGGCCTGTGTATGCCCTGTCTCCTTACCACTGCCATCCAGGGGAGAGCCTGCCTGAGGATACACTGGCTTGTTCAGGTGAGCCCTCCAGGAGATGAGGAGGAGGAGACTGTGAAGAGGCCTCTATGTGCATTGGATTAAACAAAAGTCCCAGGGAAGGTTGCTCAGGTCAAAGCTTGCAGTGTTGCCCAGCCCCAGAGAGAACATGGAAGTCCCACCCCCTGCCCACTGATCCTTTAATTCAGTAAGACTTAGCTTCGTGGAAACTACAGTTGGGGCCCTTAGGTGAGGCCACGCCTTAAGCTATCCACCTGACAAGGGGCTACGCAGCTCAGAGTCTCCCTCCTGTATAAGAACCGAGTGCACCGCCACCCAGGTCTCTGAGCTCCGGTGGAACTGAGTGCAGTGGACAGCGAAGTCGAGGTGACAGGGTAAATGACTTGGTAGAAAAGCTCCGGTGAACACCACAAACCAAGTCATGACAGATGTGCTCTCCAGCTGGACTCTTCTTGTGGTTGGTTCAAGGGCTATGGTCACATCCAAGATGCTGGTGCATTCAGACCAGCTTCCCTCCAAGGGAAGAGCCTGCCAGACTTGTATGACCCTTCCATCTCACCCCAGAACAAGCACAGGACCCCACCATCCTCTGCCAAGTGCATGTCATCCACTAGGCCCCTCCCTCCTGTATGGCTTTGCCTCTATTACTTACTCCCCTGCCCCTACACTGATCTCCCGGAGTCTCCTGTATGCCAGCTCCTGCCTGGGCTCTACAGTCTGAAATGCATGGTCTACCGTGGATCCACAGCAAAGTTACAGCCCAGTGACAGGTTCTATTCTGTATGACTTAAGACAGACAACTACTTCCCCTTTACATATGAGGAAACTGAGGCAGGAGATGAAGGTGCAGAGCACATTTTCCTTAACATCATTGCTACCTGATTCCCAGGGGCAGGGTACCGCATAACTCAGAAAAGCATGCTGGGAGTTTTCAATAGTGCTAGGCTCCAGTGATCCCCTGGATCATGGCCCCTGGTCAGGCTCCTCAGGTTATGGGTAGTGCTCACCTCAATGTCTAGAGCCTGTCCTGAGTATCCAGACTTCACAGAGCATCCTTGAACAAAAGCTAGCCCACAGGTACCATTCAGTCCTGAGGTGCCAAGCCCTGGAACATGAGACAAAAATGGAACTCGTCCTACACTTGCCTCTGTTGCTTGGCATTTCTTCTGATGAACTCTGATGAGTCCGAGGTCTCATAGCAGGGGAACAAAGTCACTAAACATCCCAGGTCAAGACAGACTAGACACCTGAATCCCCAAATCTCCCTCAGCCCATTCCACACCTGCCCGTAGGCACCTGCTTTTGACACCCTGTCTCTCTGTTCTGACCTCCACCATGAAGATGCCCTGCCTGCTCCAGAAAGATGGGAAATAGATTAGAAGCTGAAACCAGAGGTGTTAGGTAACCAGGAAGTTAGTTCCTCAGGACTGAAAGGAAGAGAACATTGAGAGATACAAATAGGAAAGGGGGCCTGGGCTTCCAGGGCTCTACAAAAGACGGTGTGGGTGGAATGCCAGCACAGTATTTGAGTCCAACCACTCCAGAGGCCTGACTCTGTCCTTTTTAGAGATAAGTAGTCCAGGTAGACGCCTGCACAAGAGAGTTGTTTTTTCCAGGACGCCAAGAAGTTCGTTTCAAGGACACACTGGGGGTGGCCTAATGAGGCCAGGCCCTTCCTTTCCCTTTGAATTAAGTAGTTCTTGCCTGGTTGAGCCCGTGCCTCCTCAGAGCTCATTTTGCCTTTCCCTGGTAGAGCTAAATACAACCTATTAATTATTATTTGATTAATTGGCAAATGGTGACAGTTTTTAAGGGACGAAGTTCTCCCCACTGTGCTTAGACTACCATCAGCCCTGCCAAAGCTCAGCCTGGGTGCTGAGAGCCCTGGGGAGAGAGGCACAGTCTTCCGATCCTCACAGACCTGTTCTTAACCCAGGGGTAAGTGCGTATGAGTGGCTCTCCATGGGTTCCAGCCATGAAGCAGCCAGGAAACCAGTACCTCAACTCAGCAGCATCAGGTATCTGTGTTCCCAGCTCAGGCCAGCGTCCTCCAAAGGGGACACTGTTGCAGGGTTACTAGCTCCAAAGGGAGACATTGTTATGGGGCTGGGAAACACCTCCTGGAACCTTAATATGCTCTGTAAATACCTTGAGGACAAGGAAAATCAGAGATTTCCTCAACAGCTGTTGAGCCCTAAAAGTTGGAACCCCAAGACCAACAACCTCTAGAGGACTTGTCACGGAAATCAGGCCACCGATACCCTGATTTTACCCAGTGGACCTAAATGGCCCACTTCTTCTTCTACAGAGCGGGAGGGAGGTGCCTCTGGCTGCAGTAGCAGCCATCAAATGGCATTTTTAGCCTGCATAGGCCCAGCAGTGTGACCCGCACTAGCAGGTGTTTTGCCTGTTGGGATTTGGTGCCAGTTTGGGTCCAGCTTGGCGCATCAGAGTCCAGGGGCTTTCGCAGACCAGGGACAAGTCACCAGCTGCTGCCAGCTTGAGAGCTGTGCTTTTGGGAGAACCACGTAATTATGGCCTCCCCCTGCTGTCGCCTTCTCCTCACTCGGTTTAGCTGTTGGCTGAGAAAGCAAAGCCAGTTGCAGGGATGACTTCCAACAGATATAATCAAATAATCTATTCCTGGATTCTGCAAGTACTGAAATGTTGGTAATTCAATTCCTGAAATGTCATTTCGGAGCTGCGGGTGCAGAGTGCACAACAGCTCAGTGAACATGCTTCTGTTGGGACCCCCACGCACACACACCGACCTTCAGCCCCACTACACAGGACACTATGCATGGACGGTCAAGGCCACGAGGTCTAAGAAACCCTTGGCACAGAATGCAGACTTCAAGGAGGGTGGCTAAATATTGGCTACAGCTTAGGAGGTGTGCCAAAGAAGATTGCGAGCCAATGTCCCCAAGTTCCAGGAAAGGAACTGGCATGCCTCGGGGGCTTAGGTCTGGGGGGGGCATAGATAAATGTCAAAGCTCAGCTTATTGGATGGCTGGTTTGCAGTGACAACTACTCTGCTTTCACCAGCCACTCCTTCCCCACAGAGTTCACTGTGATATCAGTTCCAAGGGAACCAGTCGGGGACACCGGAAGGCCCAAGGACTTGTCTAGAACTTATGACAATTTTGGCTAGAAAGTCTAACAACTACATCTAAATATGCATGTGAGCTTGTGGTGGTTATTAATATTTTACTCTTTAGGTTCCTTTGGATATTTATGAATCTTTCCACAGTAAGAATATTTAAATTTTAGTTTTAAAAAATGCTAATAAAATGCCTTCTGCAGAACCCCTCACCAGCAGCTCACATCCTATAATTCTGTATCTAACCGCTGGGAGGTCAGTGCGCTCACAAAGTTACCCTCAGATGATAGCACATCACAAAAGCAATTAGAACTCTCCTTCAGAAATGCCTCCTTACCGTGCCTCAGGGGCACCATTCAATCCTTCTCTTGGGTGCCTCTGCCATGCCAATTACCATGTGGCTCCGTACCCTCTCTTAGCACCACCAAACATCCTTATTCTCCCGCATGGAGGGACTCAGAATCAACCTAGCTGCTAGCTGTTCCCACGGCAGGAAACCTCTGGGCCCATGTAGATAAAATCAAGGCTGCCTCGACTTTGGATCAGGCACCCCAATTATGAGAATTTTTTTTCTCCTCTAAGACAGATATAGAAGAAAATCAAGGGCTGGAGAGATGGCTCAGTGGTTAAGGGCATTGACTGCTCCTCCAGAAGTCCTGAGTTCAATTCCTAGCAACCATATGGTGGCCCACAACCATCTGTAATGGGATCTGATACCCTTTTCTGGTGTGTCTGAAGACAGCTACAGTGTACCATATAAATAAAATAAATCTTTAAAAAAGAAAAGGAAAGGAAAGGAAAGGAAAGGAAAGGAAAGGAAAAGAAAAGAAAATCACATCAACCTGGGTGGTGAAGAAGCAAGAAGTCAAGGCATCAGGTGGAACAGGGAGCTGAGCCAGGGGGTGTAGGAGCCCAGGGCTGTGGGGACATGGGGATAGGATGTCCAGGACTCTTGGAACCTAGAGATGTAGGCACTTGGGGTCAGGATACCCAGAGTTGTCAGGTTGTGAGGTGCAGGGTACCCGGGGCTCTGTGCATAAAAGGCCTTTAGGAGACAAAGGCTGTTGGTGCCTGGAACAGAGGACACCTGGAGCTTTCAGGGCTGGAACTGTGAGAACCTAGAGCTGTAGGCACCCTGGATGCAGGATGCCTGCGACAATGGATGCCCATAGCTGCTGGGATACAAGGTGCCCAGAACTGTGAGATCCTGGAGCTATGGACTCCAGGATACAGGATGGCCAGGGTTGTCACACCACAGGGTGCAGGGGCTCAGGACTGCTGGAGCATGGGACACAGAGCATCTGAAGTTGTTTCTATGATTTTGAGAGTAAACAGTGAGCTGCTGAGGCAGGAAGGGGCAAAGTGGGCTGTGGGGAGAAACTGTCAGATCACAAAGGGACAGGCATAGTAAGATCAGGTGGAGACCATTGGGGATGGCTGTTAGTGAGCCAGGGCTTGGGAAGTGGGAAGCAGGTCTTAGAGCTGTTGTGAGACTTGTTCTAGAACCAGGCATTGGCACCTCTGTTGCATGATGTCTATCCTGGTCTACATACAAGTCTAACCTGAGCTTGATTAAGATGCTCTCGGGATACAGAACACGTCCAGCAAGTGAAGATGTACACAGAGACAGTGAGGAAAAAAATGAATTTAGAATGTAGAGATCCTCAACTGGCCGATGGACCAACCGGACATCCGCAATGAGCCATGTTCTTGAGCCTTCCTCATGAATAGAGCACAGAAGAACCACCTCAGCCCAGGGTGGTGAGTCCAAGTGAGGACGGCAGGTTAACTACTGTTAGAACCTAGGTTTATCAGCAGCTAAGAGCAGAAGGCAAGCATTGTGGCTGGAGAAAGACAACTATCCCCACCAGACAGTAACCTGTCAACCACTATGGATTCAGCCTCAAGAAAGAGCCTGTGGGAAAGACTTACCTGTCCTTACAAGGCCTTCACCAGGCTCCCTCCCATCTCCCATGAGGACTCTGCTGCCTGTCCCTCGCCTGGACTCTTGCCAGCCCTATCACCACAAGCCCACCCCTCCCCAAAACTTACTGAGATGACCTGGAGCCCTACTGTCTGAGGATCCCATACCAGACCCAGACTCCTAGAGACCTCACTCTTCCCTGTGTAGACAAGCTGGCTGACTGAGTTCCAGAACTCAGCGTGGCAGGGCAGACACAAGAAAGGCTAAGGCACAAAGAAATCCCTGGGTCTTTTTCAAGTGGTGTTCAGAGGAATCAGGACATCTGGTAGGCGGGGGTGGGGGTGGGTGGGTGAGGATGGGGAGGTGGTGTGTATGGGGGGATGAGGGAGTTGGGGTGGGGGTGGGGCTTGGTCCCTCTCAGAGGAGAAGGGTGTGAATATCAGAGGAGACCCCTAGGTGAGGTGGTATCAGGGGGAGGACTTTTCATAGTGAAAAAGAGTCTCATCAGCAATTAATCTCATCTGGCATTTTCCCAGAATTTACCCATCACCCTCCCAAATGAGCCCACAAACCTCCAGGAGGGCAGGAGGGTGTTGCCCTAACCCCTGTGTACAGAGCCCCAAGGTACACCATCATGCTCAGGGAGTTACCTTGGTATGGGGCAAGCCTGGGAGCCTCAGGCCCAGCTCCCACACCTCTGGGATGCATCCCAACCAGATTACAGTTCTCAGGCTCTGTGTCCTCCTCATCTTGGGTGCTGGGAGTCTGTGCCCAGGAAGGGTAGGAGGATCCATCTCTGGACTGGCTTGAAGCTCTAATGTAATCTCCCCCTTCCTACGCAAACACATCAGTCCCCCAGAGGCCTCGCCCTGAGGTCCTGGTCTGGCATCCTCCCAGTAAACTTTCCCACATCCTGGCACTCTGAATCACCCTGCCCTGCCCTGCCCATTGCTCCACAAGCCCAGGATAGGCACTACTCACCCAGCACACACAGGGAGCCAGCCTCAAGGCACTATATGTTCTGTACACTCTAGGTGACCCCTACAGCAGCAAACAGGAAAGGGTGACACCCTGTTTAATGGACAAGAGGATCAAGGTCCAGAGGTAGGAAACAATTCACTCGGGACAGCCTTGAGGGGCAGTAAGGAGAGTAAACAAGCCCTTTAACCTTGCCAAAGGTGTCCAAGCTGTGGTTGACCTAAGGGCTGACCTGAGTTCCTTTCAAATGAAGATCCTTAGGGATGGAGAGATGGCTCGGAGGTTGAGAATGGGTCTTAACTCTTCAAGGGAATCCATGTTTGATTCCTAGTACCCATGTTGGGGAGCTCACAATTGTGTATAAGTTCAGCTTCAGGGGATCTGACACTCTCTTCTGGCCTACAAGAGTACTATACTCAGGGCAGAACACAGAGCAGGCTCCCCCATCACATCACCGTCCCAGCAAATGAAAGCTGTAAGACTAGTAAGTTCCAGAGCCACACACAGAGGTGTGGCAATAGAACGCCACACCTCTCCCTTCTCCCTTTCTCTGGCCCTTCACCCACCTGCTGTGTGTCCACAGAAAAGGACACTAAGGAACTTGAGGTCCACCCTCTTGGGGAGTCAGGACTCCAGCATTCATCCCCTTATGCCCAGACTTTCCAGCAGATGGCCTGGAGCACTTGGTCCCACACTTGCCACAGGTCCTCCCCATGTCACCATCCCAGCACTGATCTGAAGAACCATTCATTCAAGACCAAAGGCAAAAGGGGTTCAGTCATATGGTGGAATATTCCAGAATTAGGATCACAGACTGAAATTCTAGGAAAAGGTCAGGAGTGTACCTCAGTGGGTAGCATGCTTGTGGTTCAACCTCCTGGCCGCCACCACCACCACCACATAAATCAGGTGTGCTGACAAATGCCTATATTCCTAGCACTTGAGAGGTAGAGGGAGGTGGATCAGAAGCTCAAGGCTATCCTTAGCTACATAGAGAATTCAAAGCCAGCCTAGGCTACATAAGACCTTGTCAAGAAACAAAACAACACAAGAGGTGGGAGAGGAAAGGAGGAGTAAGTGGGTTCCACTCCTCGGTGGCTTTCTCACTAGGTGGTGGACTCTGAGTGAAAGTCAGTTGGTTTCCATGTTAGACCCACCATCTCCTGAACCAGCCCCTGTATAGTTACTAAGGACTCCCTATGAGCTGGCTACTCCTTAAGGGCCTATGGAAAGCCATGAGCCATCATACTGCCAGTGTACCATGCCCTGGGATAGTCCCCAACACATAGTCATCCTTCTGGTCCCAAGTAGTAGTCTAAAGTGGAGGCTGCCAAGCTGACAGGCTGGGTAGGACCCACATCTGTCTGAGACATGCTGCTACAATGGAAAGCCTATCAATGAAAGGCAAAGCCTGGCATCCTCGAGGTGTCAGATGCCCTACACTGCTGGTGAGCAAGCCAAGGGCGGCAAAGACATAGCATAGATAGATGGGGAGAAAGCAGGCAGAGAGTCCATGAGCCAGGCACCTAAAGACACTTCCTCTGGGAACACAGCCAGAGCCTTTCACCTTCTCAGTCTCTATGGAAGAACTGGCTGCCTATCGGACCCCATCGAGGACTGCCGGACACGAATCCAGAGGGCCTGCTGCCTCCACCCACTTCCCAAGCACTCGAACATAGCTGTCCACCACAAGCCCAAGGATAGTCTGCATCGCTGTCAATTTAACTCCTGTTCTCTATTAAGAAGCAGGGCTGTCTCGACACCCTACTGTACAACCACCCTCTGCTGGCCAAGGTGGGGTCAGAGGCATTCAGCAATGGCAGCAATGGTAGTTATGGCTAGAAACGGGGCCTTGCACACTCTCTTCATTTCTAGCATCTACTCCTACTATAGGAGAAAGGCCCCTTTCCAGGGATGCTATACCAGAAGGTGCACACGGTGGGCATGCAAGGTGGGTCAAGTGTATGCTTCAAAGGAACATCCAGGTAGGGTGAAGCTTCAGCATCTTTCAGAGTCAGTCCAGAAGGCACGGGGGCCCAGGTCGCAACCAGGGTCCTGAATGGGTGAACAGCCTTCTGTGCCTCTCCATCCCTCCAAGCTGTTGCTTCATAATCTCTCTCTCCTGCCAAGACATACCTTCTTCTGCACAGAGAAGGCTGTTGTTTCAAAGGAAGATAGTCTTGTTAGCGATTCGGGGAATGAGATAAGGGGAATACTATCTCTTGATTTTTTTTTTCTCTAAACAGCAGGTAGAGAAAACAAACGGGAGTAAATAACATTGTTCTGCAGATACCTCAGAGGGAGCAGGGAGGAAGTGGGGCAGGGCGAGGAGGCGGGTACGGAGGGAGTGTCGTGATGTTTAAAAGAACACTGGCTTCTTGTGGATCGATGCAGGGTGATCTAATAAAGATACAGAGGCTTCTGGGCTCTTTCTAGCATGCTTTAAAAGACACACCATCACACAGATGTCTGAACCAGAGAGGATTCCAAGGGTGCTGAATCTCAGGGTTTCTTCCCCTTGGCATCCTCTCTGAGCTGCTCAGGGGTATCTGCCACAGCCTTCCGGACATATGACACACAGGCCGCATGTCACATAGCTCCCAAGGCAGAAAAAGGTGCAAGATAAGGAAACGTTGGGAAATATGCACACGAGGAAGAACAAAACCAGGGGCTTGGGAACTTGGCCAGGTGGCTGTCACCTGCACATTCTGGCCAAGTTTGGTCTCCCCTTCATTCCACCTTGAATACAAGGTCATTACTCCTGGACTGGGCAGTGTAGGCCCTTCTCTGCTGCCATGATTGGTTAAGACAGGTGCTCCAGCTGGCCTCAAACTACTCTCTTGCCTCAGCCTCCTACACAGCTGGAGTGCATCACCATTCTGGAGGATACCACTGTTTTGATTTTCTTTTTAAGACGTGCTGTCTGGCTTTGGGGGATGGTAGCCTGGGAGGGAGGGTGCAAGTTTTAACACTGTCAGATGGGGTGACGTTTCCAAGGATGAGGTGTGGGAAATCCCAGGACAAGAGTGAGATTAGAGTGGATGGGCCTGGGCCTCTTACAGGGGACTGCTTCTTAGTACTCAACCAATGCTGAAGGAATGGTATTTCCAGTTTCCAGACTGGTGGGGTGGGGGATGGGGAGACAGAGTGCCCTGATGAAGCCAGGCAGGTGGAAATCCTGATATCAGACTTGGATGGATATTTCCTACTCCTGGGCCTATGGGGCCCTTAGTAGTAAATTAGGGAAGCCACACCTTATAGAGGAGCTGTGGGACAGAGAGCAGTGTGCATGATACCCCACTGGTGCCCTGCTCCTGGCGGTCCTCCTGGACTCCTGTGCTCTATTATCTTGGCCCATTCTGGCCTCAGTCAAGGTTTTCTTCTTGCTGGTGCCTCAGCTAGCCTTTGAGGCTTATTTCATAGCCACCACCCCGGTCCTTTAAGCACTTTCTCTATGGGCCCTTTCCATGTGGGGTTGGTTTCCCTGGAGCCTAATGCTTCTCTGTGCTAGACTCAAGAGCCCTACACACGGATCCTGTCCCCTCTTCTGGGTAAGTGTGAGGTTTAGAAGTTCAGGAGCTGTGTGTCCATAAGCAAGTTGTTTAACCTTGCTGGGCATCAGTTTATCAAACAAGAGAGAAACACCTGTCTCATAGGGTTGTTACTGGAATCTAATGAACAAATGAATGAGTGAGTGAGTGAGTGAATGAATGAATGAGTCTGGTAGATAGTAGTGAGCATTTCCTAGGTGCTGGTGACTTGTTAGGTTTGAGCCCATTGCCAGTTGGATGAGACATTGAGGCCATGTCCACGTGGTCAGGGAGCTGTGTGCACTTCTTCCACAGGGGGAGGACAGCTAAGAAGGGAGGGAGTCAGGATGTGAACAGGCTCCACCAGAGAGTCAAAACCAGGTTCCGAGTCTCACAGCACCAAGGCTGGCAGAGCTGCAGATGGCCTGAGGTATTTTAGTACTGGATGGCCCCAGAGGACTCTGTGCCTAAACAAGTGCACTGCATTGGCGCAATCTCACAGCTGGTCGAGGACAGGCCCATGCAGTCCCTGATAGGATAGAAGGGGCTAGGGGTTGGGAAAGATTTAAAAAACAAAAACAAAAAAAACAAAAAAACCCCTCAGACACTCAAGATGTCTACGTAGACCAAAACTGCTTCTGGAGGACAGAGACAGGCCAAGTACTCACTTAAGAAGTGGGGCTGCTGCTACTGCCCCTACAGCTGGGACTGTCCTCCTCCCCCTCCCTTACCCCTCCTCTTCTTCCTCCCTCCCCACTTCCTTCTCTTCTCCCATCCTCCTTCTTTCTCTTTCTCTCCCCTTCTCTCCTTCCTTCTTTAGTGTCTCTCCCACACCTCCTCCTATCTGTCCCTGGCTCACTCTCCCACACACTCAGAGAGTAGAGGAGCAGGGCGGAACAGGCCCTGATCCGTGGCCTCAAAGTCCAGTCCTGCCCAGAATATCTTCAGACCAGCTCTCTCACTAGCTAGGAGAGAGTAAGTTTTGCCTAAAGCCCCACAAATCAGTACCATCCCACTCTCTGTGCGGTCTAAGGGTAAATGAATCTGTCATGACTCATGGCAAGGGCACACATTCTCCAAGAGGGGCCCAGTACCACTGCTGTAACTCCTCAGCCAGGGGCTCCCATTCCCAAAGAAGAACAAGGAAGACCGGTTTCCAAGACTCTCCTGAGGATGCCTTGTAGGGCCTTAAGATTCCACAACAAAGCCATCCTTCTGAGTTTATTCCAGCCCTGTAACCTAACATAGCTCTGTTTCTTTCCTTTAATTGTATTTCGGCTCTCACTCAAACTCCAGAAAATTGTTGAGAAGCAGGGCGGGGATAGGGGGACGACCTCACTGATGAAATCTCCCTGGCATGCCTGGAGATCACTCTTGATTTAGGAAACATGGCCATCTCTGTAAAGTCTAGTGAAGCCAACCACTCAATCTCAGAGAGTCCTTGGCATCTGGAGCAAGAGGCAGAAGACGCATGCTCATGTAACTCAACGAAACACTGTGGGCTCTCTGGCCACAAAATGGGCAGGACAGAAATCCTTCCGAGGGGTGAGAGGGTGGATGTAGAAGACAGAGGTGACCCTTTCAAAGTCCGTTTGGATGGCAGAGCTGAAAATGTGTCATCAGTGTCACCCCTGCGGTAGGAGCTGGGATGAGGGTTGTCCTTGTCCTAGCTAGCCCAAAGCTCAACCTGTTTTCTCAGAAAGCCAGCATAGCCTTTCAAAGTTTGTTTTCTTGTTGACCAGTGCAGATCAAAAATCACTAAAGGATCCAACCCACTCCACAGATGAGGAACAGAATTCACTATTAAAGAGTGCCCTAGCTAGCCAGAAGGACAGCAGATTATTTTTGTTTCACTCTAATATACAGATGGCTGTAATGATTGGCATCTGGACAGAGGACCACAGCAACACTGAGACTCCAGAGGCCCCTCCTCCTGGGGAAGTACCAGGCCCTGAGCTCCCCTCCTTCAGCTCCTACCCTGGGCTGTTTTCTGTGGTTTCTCCTGTCCACCTGATGCTCAGATAACAAGGATGAACTTCTGGGATGGCTGTGGCTGCAGAGGAAGCCATGGGCTGACTTGCAAAGCTTCTGGTGTGTGACAGCTAATGGAGACACAGTCACCTGGTTCTGGGACACTTGGTTCAGCTCTAGATAGAAGTGCAAGTGGGAAATTAGCCGGTGAGGAAAGCTAAAGGGGTCTAAGACTGTAGTGCAAACGATATAGTGATATATGGGTGGGTGTAATGTGTCTTCTGAGTGGATTCTCGGGGACTGGGAGAGAAGAAAGGATGGTACCAGACAGGCTGAGGGGAAGACACTGAGGGAAAGCTCTTCCCACTGAAATGTGATCTGGGAAGGAGACGTAGGAAGTATAGAGCTCCTGTGTTAAGTCCTTGGAGTTTTAAAATAACAGCCTGTGTTGGTCAGTCCTGTCAACCAGAGCTGGGAATTGTCTAGGAGACAGAGCCCTGGCAGCGTGTCTATGAGGGTGCTTCCAGAGAGGTTTACTGAGGAGGGAAGACCCACCCTGATTGTAGGCTGCACCATCCTATGATCTAGATCAGTGGTTCTCATCTGCCCTAACGCTGTGACACTTTAATACAGTTCCTCACGGTGTGGTGATCCCCAACCATACAATTATTTTCGTTGCTAGTGTTATGAATCCTAATGTGAATATCTATGCATTCCTGATGGTCTTAGGTGACCCCTGTGAAAGACCAACCCCCTGTGAGGGCTGTTTGACCCTCAGACTAAGAACCGCTGACCTAGATGGAGCCCCAGAGTGAATGAAAAGATGACTGGGAGCCGAGGAACAGTATTCACCTCCATGCTTCCTGACTGTGGCTATAACATGATCAGCTGCCTCCCGCTTCCCCACAGCTATGGGACTGGGTCCCCTCAAACTGTGAGCCAGAATAAACCCTTCTTCCTTCCAGAAACGCCTCTTGCCAGGTGCCTTGTCACAGCAAGGTGTGACTAACGTACACCTCCACTGAGGAATAACATGCTTAGTACACACTCCACATATCCAAAGTGTGGAACCCAGTTGTTTTGGAGGTATGTGTGGTCGTCACCACAATCCACTTTAGAACATGTTTGTCTTCTTAAGAAACATCATACCTGGGCCAGAGAGATGCCTTGATGATGAAGGTACTTGACACACCAAGCCTGAAACTGGAGTTCAGTCCCACCAGGACTTACATGGTGGAAAAAGAGAAGCAACTCTCACAAGTTCTCGCAAGTTGTCCTGACCTCCATATGTATGACAACAGTATGTTTTAACACACACACACACACACACGCACACCAAATTAAATATTTTTTTTTATCCTTCACTTAATACCATTTTCCCCTCTGACCACCATCCCAGGTAACCATGTACCCTCACACTTTCTCTGTGGAGTTCCTTGCTCTGAAGATTTCACGGAAGTAGGATGACATGACACAGCCTGTCATCTTCTGTGAATGCTTCCTTCTCTTAGCATCTCTCTTAGCAGTGCACAAGGGTTTCAATGTCCCCATATCCACTCCTATACCTGTATCTGCCTGATGTTCTCAGAGTCTTAGTGGGTATGGGGGGGCCCTTTGTGGTGGTCTTGAATTACATGGCTCTCACAACAGTTGATTCTGGGCAGTCATGTTCTCAAGGTCCCTGAATGAATTCTTTAAGAAATGGCTAATATTGTCAACTTGATGGGCTCTAGACTCACCTAGAAAACAAATCTCTAGGTGTGCCTGAGAAGGAAATTTCTAGATTGGGTTAGCTAGGGTGGAAAGACCCACTCTAACTCTGGGGAATACCATTCCACATAGGCTAGGATTTTGGGTGGAATAAAAGGGAGAGAGCAAGCTGAGCACCAGGATTGCCCCCTCCTTCCTGACTGTATTAGCAATGTGACCAGACACCCCAAGCTCCTGCCGCCATCCTTTCTTCTTTTTTCCTTTTGTAAGCATCTTGTCAGAACAATGAGAAAAGTACCAACAAAAGTACCATGCCCGATGTTTTCTGTGAGGATCATTTTGTTGTAAGAGCTCTCTGCACAGTCCAGATACATGTCTAGAATGTATGTGGCTTGCAGTCTGGCTCTTCTCTGGCCTCTTTTTAAGTTCTTGCTGGTGTCCTTTGAAGGGCAACTGTGTTATCTTTTGATGTTTGCTCTTTATGAGTCGTGTCTAAGAAATGATGGCCTGATGGAAGGTCGAGACTTTGCTCATTTAGCTCCTAGAAGTGTTCTAGTTTTAGCTACTATATGTAGGGTTTTGGGATACTTTGGGTTAATTCTTTCATACAGCATGAAATGGGAGTCCAACCTTTTCTTTTTTCATGCAGACTTTGAACTTCTCCTGCCTCTACCACCCAAGCACTGGGACTATAGGGATATGCCACCAAGACTGGTACGTGAGGGGCTGAGGTTTGAATCCAGAGCACTGTATGTGCTAGGCAAGTACTCTGGCAACTAAGCTGTATCCCAAAGCCCTGCTTTTCTTTTTTAAAGGATGGAGGTCAGACACTATAAGGCCAGGCTGGCCTAGAACTCATGGCAATTCTCCTGTCTCAGCCTCCTGAGCAGCAGAATTATAGACATGAGTCACCATGGCTGGCTTGTTATTACTTTTATAGTAGTGGAAAACCATGATAAAATTTCTTTTTTAAGAGTTGCATTCCATTCCGACACAGTAATAATGGGAAGAAATTCAGAAACCTCCACTGCCATGGCCAGCCACGTCATAGGAGCCAAGAAAATTCCTGGATGCAGTAACAGCAAAATACATAGGAAAGACGCAAACAGAGCACCATCAGAGAGCGGCTGGGCATCCAGCGGGTAGCTGCTGTCATCAGAGTCTATCAGTGATAAAACAGATTCTTTCATTTGCCTGAAATTTGGGTAGGCCCTTCATGTACCTCTGTGGCCCAGCTGCTGGGAACTTCACAGTGAGCTTCTGGCAAAGAAGCTGGGCTACTAGACCAAACAGGCGAGAGCCACATCACGCCACACACATCCGGATTTCCTGGGAGGCAGCCAAAATCCAGATTACTTTAAAAAGAAACCCAAGGTTGCTGTTTAGAGTGTACAGAATTGCTGGATACAAGTCTGCCTTGCTGGCTCTTAATCCTTAGCCTTCCCCTGTCCAACCCCTGTACCAGCTAGACTTACAGCAGACATCTCAAAACTGGATCAAAGCATGAAGGAACACTGATCAGGCCACCCCTAAGCTGGACTCTGAGGTGGCCCTATCCCTGCCCCCTCCCTCTCCATCCTCATGGCTACATTTTTAAAGTTTGAAGCAGACTGCTACACTGAGCCTTGTGTGAATCAACCTCGAGGCAGAGATGAGGAACCTAGGGACTGGATGTTAAGATGATGTGACAATGTCCTCTGCCAGGTACCTAGTGGTGGCCAATGCCACAGAGGAGGCCTGGGGGGTTCCCAGACCACCCTCTACCCCCACTGCAGAATAAGAAGCCAGATGATGTGAAGGAGACAGAAATGCACTTTTACCTGAGAAGACAAGGAGCTAACAGAAAGTTCCAGAAAGTCTGGGGGAGCCCGAGAGAAGAGCAGGTATTCACTGGGGATGACAACCCAAATCAGATCCTGGAAGCCCAGGGTGATGGGAGACACTTCAAAAGAAGGGTTGGTAGATCAATGGACATTGAGGCTTTGTCATTTTGGTTGTGAGCCCAGCCTTTAGCTGCTGAGCCATCTCTCCAGCCTTGGCATAGTTTTTAAACTGTGTCTTCTCCTCCCTGCCGCCATTTGCACAGTACTTTGGTTCACACTTGGGACCCAGTGTTGGGGGTTAATGTTATGGGGGCCACTGTGAGGCAAAGGGAGGGATCTTTCACTCATGAAATCCTTGTGACTCACCAGCGCAGGAAAAAACAGTCCCCATCCCACTTCCATACCGCCATGGGATTCCTCTGGAAGTTCTACCAGGCCCCCACACAGCAGTGTGACAAGGCAAGAAGCAGATAACTCAAGTCCTGAGAAACATTCCTCCAGCGCCTAGACCCAAAGACCTTCTTGTTCCCTTCCTGAGTGATACCTACACTACCGGTGAAGCTGAACTCACCTGAGTAGGTCTACCTGCAGCGGCGGCGGGCACTCTAGCCGGTTGATCGAGTGTTTGGGAGACTCCTGAGTGTTTACTGCTTACTGCTGCAGTGTTCTTCTGGAGAGGAAAACAGCTTGCAGCAGTCCGCAAGCCAAAGGTGGGTGGGGTGCAGAGAGGGAGAGAACACGTGTTTAAACTCTCCCATCTCCAGAGGTCCTGAGCCCCACCAGAAGAGAGGGAGAAGGGAGAGGAGGCTGCCTAGCTGCCTGGCTGCCTGGGGAGCTGACAGAGAGCTGTAATAGCAGCAGAAAAGCAGGAGGGAGGAGGGGGAGAGGGAAGAAGAGAGACTGAGTGCTGGTTTCACCTCTTGTCATGGTGGAAACGCAGTCAGTGAGGTCCTGGGCATGCCACACTAGCATTTGCCAGCACAAGGACACACCACCAGTCCCAGTCTGAGGCTGCTATCCTGGCTGGCCAGCTGCCCAATGATACAGCCCGTTCACACCCTGACCGGCTCTTGATACGGGTTGACTCCAAGCAGCTTGGAGGTTTGTTTTGTTTAAATGGCCAAGAAGACAGAATTGGCACCAATTAGGGGTGGAGGTGGAAGTAGGCAGACATGCTCAAATTTGGAGATGAAGGACTGCCTCCCCAGGGATCCAGGCCAACCGTGAATAGGCCTGTGGGCTTCAAAAAGCCTGAAGCAGGCTGGGTCTGACCCCTTCCACCTCCTCCTGGGTTAAAGTTTCTTTTGCCATGTTCCATGTAATCTAAAGCTGGCCACTGTGTCCTCATTATCAATCACGATCACTACTCTTCTGGTCTACCTCCCCCCTAAGAGGATCAAAGACAGCCAGGTGCGTGTCAGCCATGTTCTAACCCAGAGGCCTAAGGACCCCAAGGCATACAAGCTTTGGTTGTCTGTCATACAGATCCCCTCCCCCTACACACACACACACATACAAACACACAGAGCACGCAAACCCGTCAGATGTGTCCACAGACTCAAACTTTCAGTTATTTCCAAATTATCCCTCATGCTTTGGTTAAACATACCATCTGTGTACCCACCCAGGCTACATAGAAAAGCCTCCAAGACAGAGTAAAAAAAAAAAAAAAGTTCCCTCTGGCTGTCGCTTCAGAGTCTGCGTGCATGCAGCACGCGTGCATGTGAGAGAGCGAGAGAGAAAGAGAGAGCTCGCACACAGACAGTGAGAAGTGTGAGAAGTCTCCTTACTCATTTGCTTATAAAAGATTTCTGAGCCACCAGATGGTACTATGGGGGCTGGGATGCCTGGGTCATTATTCTCATTTCTTTGCACGGGGCTCCATTTCAGGGCCTGAAAGAGTGACATCCAAGAAGCTATTCCACAATTCCACCAAGACAATGGCTGGGGCGACTTTAGGAACTTGGCTTGCCTTTGCACCACTGAGCAGATGTGTGCCCTTTCTCACTTCCTGAATAAACAGGCTCTGTGCCAATCCAAGGCATTTGGGTTCCCTTACTGTCAAATGGCCTGCCCAGGTGGGGCCTGAGAGCCAGGCTCTGTTATATAATTAGTCCTGGCTCAGACTTAACCACCACCGCTCCCTGACAGACAGCTTAGCTGCTCCCAAGATGGCTGTGCTAGAGTCAACATCAAAAGCGAAGTCCCGGGTGCTGTGTGCAGGAACAGGAACCTGGGAGATCAAAAAGCCTCAGGGTGGTGAGTTCACTGTGGTACTTAATCGGTCACGTGGCTTTGCTGCCTGGTTTGTGTTTGGTTTAGCTTTCAATAGGGGAAGCTTCAGCCCTGGTTTCCACACAGCTCAACTGGTTATAAAACAAGTTCTGAGCTCCATGTAGGTTTCTCCAAGGAAGCTATGCCAGCTAGGATGTTCCCTGCAGATGATCCTTACAGAATGCCTAGAGGAGACCACGAATCCTCTATGGAGAACCAGCTCAGTGTCCTCATCAGCAGAGCAGTGCAGATCTCCAAGAGGACTGTGGGGGTGGGGTGGGGTGGGGACAGCCTCGCACAGGAGCCATTACTAAGGAAAAACATAGCCAATCACATGTTCAGCCTGTCTTCACATAGATCCTTCTTCCTCCTGTTCCCCCTCCCTTCTCTCAGCCCATCCCACCAAGGAGTAGCAGGAGGCTTTTAGATGTCACTAGATAACCATCTAAAAGTCCCTTTGCAAGAACTGGGTTTACTTCTGTCCTTCAACTTTAGATGAAGGCAGTTCCAGCTGGACCCTGCGAGCCCATCACTGGACATATGCAACCCAGTGTCTGTGGAAAAGACAGTGAAAGCTATAAAACCATCTTGGGGCAGGTAATGAATAGTGCTTTCGGTTCTTCACATGTTGGTCTGAGTTACCACTAGGGTGCTTTGTCCCTGGAAGAAAGCTAGGATAGGAGGGCATGCCTTTTTAGCCTGTGTGTGTGTGTGTGTGTGTGTGTGTGTGTGTGTGTGTGTGTGCGTGTTGTGTGTGTATGTGTGATAGAGCCAGGGTGGGCCTCTGTGTGCAGCTAGTGTGGGTGCTTTAGGGGAAAGGGAGTCTCTGGCAGGGAAGGCACAAAAGGCAGGGGAGGGACTGCCTGAAACTCCCGTTTCAAGGGATCTTATGTCTTACTCTGGCCTCTGAGGGCACTGTACTCATACGCACATACCCATACGTGTACAGGGGCTGGAGAGATGGCTCACTGCACTTGCAGAGGACCCTGGTTTGATTCCTGGCACCTTTAGCTGGCAGCTCACAACTGCTTGTAATTCCAGTTCTGGAGGAATCTGCCCCGCTGGCCTCTGCAGGCACCTATGCTCACAAATGCATACCCATACACAGACAAGCACATAATTAAAATAATAAAATAAATCTTTAAATTCTCACTCAAACTGCAGTTCTTCTTTTAGGATAGAAAATGCCAGCCAGGCAGTGGTGGCGCATGCCTTTAATCCTAGCACTTGGGAGGCAGAGGCAGGTAGATTTCTGAGTTTGAGGCGAGCCTGGTCTACAGAGTGAGTTCCAGGACAGCCAGGGCTACACAGAGAAACCCTGTCTCCAAAAAAAAAAAAAAAGAGAGAGAGAGAGAGAGAAAGAGAGAGAAAGAAAAGAAAATGCCTCCTTCTCCCTCCCCCTCTACTCCCTCTCCCCCCCCCCCCCCCCGTTCCTCCTCCCTCTCTTGTTACTCTCCCTCTTCCCCTCCTCCTCCTCCTCCTCCTGCTGTCCTCTGGTTCTCTCCTCCTCTTCTTCCCCTCCCCCTTCCCTTTCTTTCCCATCTCCTTTCCTTCCTCCTCCTCCCTCTCTCCCTCCCTCCCCTTCCCCTCCTTTTCCCAATTCACTTCTTCCTTCCTCCTGTCCAGCACTCATCTTTGACTGAAGGTGGCGCCTGCCCTGATCACTACAGGAAGGCAGTCCTTCGACCTAGTGGGGTTCCCAATCCTAGGGGTAACATTCTAGGGAGATCAGAGACCTGGTTTTAAACTGACTTTAGATGAGGTCAGTTTGAAGTGTTCTCAAGTTGCAGAACCCAGCCCACTCCATGCTTGGGGCCCCATGCCTTTGAGGATAGCAAGACTTCTAACTGTAAAGGGCAAAGCAGAGGTGAGCTGCGCCTGCCCAGCAGCCCAGCAGGCGTGGGGGACGTGCAGATGAGAGGCCTGTGTGTGCAGATTTACCATAAGGAGGCCAGTAGTGAAACTTAACAGCCCACGCAGTCCAGCAGCTTCCTGAATTAACCTGGGTCACAGGGAAGTCCGACCCCAGTAAAGATGCACAGGGATGGATGGTTAGCAACCGCTACCACAGTCATTCTGTCATGGGTACAGCAGAGCCCTTGCTGATCATACCAGCTTCAGTATGGCCAGCTCCATACAGACATGTGGTCTCAGCAGCTTCCAGAGTACGGAGGAGCCAGGGGCAGGAAGCAGAACAACTCCCACACTCATGGCTACATGGAGGGCAGTTTTTGCCATAGTGGCTGGGCACCGACTTCCACACTGAGCCCCAAGCCAGACCTCAAAGGCATGGCAGCTGATCTCTAAAGCTCCTGCTTCCACATCGTGGCCTTTCTCTAAAAGAGGGGTGGGGAAGACCTCAGAGAAGAGGTATAAACGCCATGTCCAGGCCACAGCCTTGGATTCCAGCCCCAGAACAGAGAGACTTTTGCATGGTGGCAGGAACATGCTAGGCCAGGAACGGACTGTACCTCCCTTCACACTGGAAACTGGGGAGGAAGACAAACAAAACCCAAGTAGAGATTGATGGGACTCCGGCACTTAAGGCACGCCTTGATCCGATCCCAAGGCCCAGGGACCTTAGCACGTGCTGTTCCTGTGCCCGGAACACACTCAGCTGAGCCCCTCCCATGTCAACAGTGAGATGTCTTGAGAGGTCCAGGGTAAGCCTCAGGCTTCCCTGGAAAGCTTCCCTGAGAGGCTTGTCCCATGCTCCAGGCTGGTGACTCTTGTTCTGGGGCCTTGTTATCTTCACATACATTCTCCCATTGGCTGACCAAAGAAGGTCACAGACTAAGTCTTGTTTGGGCTGTATCCAGGAGCTAAGGCTGGCCAGTCTTGACTGATGGCAGGTTGGGCCTGCCCAGACCATGCAGAGGCTCTAACATGGGGCCCCACACCTTCCAGCACCCACTCACTCAATACCAAGTTCTCAATGTTTCTCACCAATGAATGGACTGTCTCTAATCCTACACACCTCCCTTCCAATTGCAATGGGCAGGGAGGGGTGCTTTATAATAAATGACTCCTGAACTCCACTCCTGGGGGCTTTGGAAGGGTCTCTGTTTCAAGATACCAACCCTCCGTTCTCAAAACTCCCAATTTCCACCATGGCCAAGTCTGACCCCAGGGAACTCTCTGGTACCCAGTGGCAAGTCCGTGTCATGACTTGTTACAAATCTGGACTTGGGAGTTATTGGAGACACTGACCAAGACAGCTAGTCTGAAGAGTGTGTGTGTGTGTTCTCTTAAGAGAACCAGTCCCTGGTGCATAATGTGGCGTTTGGCTTGGTGGACCATACCATGCAATTTATTCCAAATCTATTACACATCAATGCAGAATCTAGAATTTAGAACAGATGTTCTATGGGGAGGGGGGAAGTGGGATGGTTTTTAACCCAGAGGGAAGGAGTTCAAGGCTCACGTGACATGTGTGGTGTGATCAGGACAGCTCTGGTTTTTCAGGGACCAGGGCTGGCACAGAGTGCAGAGACAGGGACCTGGGGCTTCAGCAAGCTGCAGACCCCTCCTCAGGCCTGAGAGGTGAGCCAGAATCTGAGAGGCCAGCCTATAGGAAGTGTGTGGGAGCAGAGCTCAGGCCTGCATTAGACCTGCCCTGTCCCCTCCAGACTATGCCCTTAGTTCAGTCCCCTCCACCCCTCATCCTCCTATACCCATGGGATACTACCTCCGGGGACAGGGGTATGCCAGTGTCTGCTGCTAGTGATCTCTGAGTTCACCCTCTACTATGGTAAAGAACATTCCGAGTCACTCAGTATGAAAAGCACATTAATAACTGGAACATTCTTCTAGAGAGTCCAGAAACACTATGCCTAAGTCCATGACACAGCGACACAGGACTTAAGCTGTCCTACCTCATCTTCTATGGCCAGAGTCCCAAGCTACACCGAGAACAATCAGCCCAAGAACACTTGTTCTCTTCTGTTCAAGTGGGGACAGCTGGCTCAGGGAGACTAAGAAATGCTGCGGTGCTGCTCAGCTGGCTAAGCGCTCAACTACATCCTCAGTTCTATGACTTCTTGAAGGAGCTTGAAGGGAGACAGGAGGGCAACTACTTTCCATTTCATTCCCAGATAGGAGGGACAGGAAGTCAAGAGTGATAGGGAAGATGGTGGATGCTATCTTGGGAAAACACACACACACATACATGCACACGAGTGTGCACGCACACACACACATTGTGCTGGCTAGTTTTATGTCTACTTGACACAAGCTAGAGTCATCAGAGAGGAGGGAAGGGACTTCAGTTGAGAAAATGTTTCCATAAGACCTAGCTGTAGGCAAGCCTGAAGGGTAGCTTCTTAATGATTGATGGGGGAGCACCCATCCCTTGGTGGGTGGTGCCATCCCTGGGCTGGTGGTCCTGGGTTCTATAAAAAAGCAGGCTGAGCAAGCCATGGGAAGCAAGCCAGTAAGCAGAACTCCACCATGGCCTCTGCATCAGCTCCTGCCTCCAGGTTCCAGCTCTGAATTTCTTCATGATTTCCTGCAGTGATGGACTGTGATTTGGAAGTGTAGGCTGAATAAACCCTTTTCTCCCCAACTTTGTTTGTAGGTCATGGTGTTTCATTATAGCAATAGTAACCCTAACACACACACACAAATCTTTTTTTTTTTTTCTCTTTAGAAGAACATCATCCAAATGTCTTAATCTGGGCTAACCAAGAACACTCCACACCATGAGACAGAGGACAGTGTCCCCATCTTGAAAACTGGCAGGAGCCTCAGGGCCTCAGATGCTCCAACAGCAGGAGGACCAACAACACTCAGTCACCTCAGGAGGCTTGTGAGCCCCAGAGACTACTCCACTGGGCCTGTTGCTAAGCTCTGCACAGGTACAGAGTGAGCAAGCTGACACCAAGGCCCGCTGTGTGACCTGGCTTCCTCTAGGCCAGCAGTTCTGAGCCTGAGGGTGGAACAACCCTTTCACAGGAGTCATCTAAAACCATTGGAAACACAGCTTCGTACATTACGAGTCATAACTATCAAAGTCACAGTTATGAAATAAGCAATGAATGTAATTTTATGGTTGAGGGCCATCACAACATGAAGAACTATACAAAAGGTCATAGCATTAGGAAGGTTGAGAACCACTGCCCTGGGCCTCTACTTCCCTTAAAACACAAACACCCACCTCACTTGGGTGAGGATGCTTAAACTTTGCTCTGACTGGGCATGGTGGTGCACACCTTTAATCTCAGCACTAGGAAGGCAGAAGCAAATCCCTATAAATCTGAGGGTAGCCTGCTCTACATAGTGAGCAGGCCAGCCAGGGCTACATAATGAGACTCTATCTTGAAACAAACATTTATTTTTTCCTCTGTAAAAATTTCAAGATATAAGACAGAAAGGCATGAAGATGGGTTTTAGCACCCAGAATCCTATATCTGGGTCATAGTGCATCTCAATTCCTTTGTACCCTTCGGTGTTTCTAAATAACTCGTCACATGCATCCCATCACTGGTGGCTGCTTCAGCATGCCCCACAGTTGTCTGAACAATTATATGAGCTAATATATCCTCAGATGCCAGGAGCAGGCATGCAGAAGGTTCTTCCTGTTGGCAGGGTGCCTGCCCTGCTGCTTCTGCCTCTGCTTCTGATGTGGAGCCACTTTCTGGTTCTTTATCAAGCACTGATTGACAGGGCTGCTTCAGTGGGACACAAGAGTATGAGACAAGTTCTGTGACCACATCTCCAAGCGTGCTGTGTCGAAGAGTCCTGCAAGCTGGCTCTGGGGACAGGTGGGCTCTGAGCACTGCTTCACCCTTCGACACCACCTAGTACCCAACTTACTGCTGGGCACAGAACGGGCGACAATCATCACAGGGACCACTCTGTGGGACCTACCGATGCAGGGAGACACACAAACATCACCCCGTCAAGTCTTCAGCCCTACAAAGTGGAAGCGATCCCACTTTACAGATGGGAGTGGTGGAGATTAAAGAACTTAATTAAGCAAGCTAACTTAGCCTGGCCAGGATAACATTCTCAAAATCACTTCGTTCCATTATTAGACTCCCCATAGCCTGTCAAAGTATTGTCTGTTCATATTTACACAGTCGTGGTGGCATTATCTGTGTGGTCTCCTCCTCCTCTTCCTCCTCCTCCTCCTCTTCCTCCTCCTCCTCCTCCTCTTCCTCCTCCTCCTCCTCCTCCTCTTCTTCCTCCTCCTCCATGTGTGTATATATGTGTCTGATGTATATCTGGAGGCTCAAAGTTGAAATCCAGAGTCCTCCTCCACCCAGCTATCCGACTTGTCCTAGGGAGCGCCTTCCTGTCTCTGTCTCCTTCTCCTCCAAGTTCTGGGATTGCAGGTGATCATGGCATCCTTGCAGCTCCTATATGGGTGCTGGAGACCTGAACCCAAGTCCCTGTGCTCATATAGCACAGCTGTGTTCTCTACCCAGCCCTGGGGTTTCCAGTTGGCTCTCAGGTGGCATACTATCACAGATATCTAATTCCAGGAACATTTTCTATCTCCTCAAAAAGATCAACAGTCACTTCTGGTCCCCTCCTCCCTGCCCCAGGCAAGGCCTAATATAATCTATTTTGGCTTTCTTTAGATTTGGCTATTCTAGAAATTTCACCTAAGCAACACAATATGCTGCCTTCTGTGACTGGCTTCTTTCACTGAGGGTAATATTGTCAAGTTTCCTTCATGTGGAAGCATATGTCAGTTTCTTTTTTATGGCTGTGTAATATTCTACTGTATGGATCTACCACATTTTGTTTACCCACTTAATAGCTGATGGGCATCTGGGCTGCTTCCACTTTGGGGACTATTAGGAATAAGGCTGGTGTGAGCACTCATGTTTTTGTATGCTTAAGGTTTTCTCCTGTTTGGGGGTATATACCCGGAAGGGGAATCATGACGTTACCTGTCAGTTCTTTATGCAATTGTGTGAGAAACCACCAAACTACTTCTCGATGCAGCTGCACTGTGTCTCCTACCAGCAAGGCACACATCTCTCCATCTCTCCACTGACACTTATTACTGACTGGTTTGGGTTCAAGCCACTCTGGAGGTGACACATAGAGATTTAGAGCTTCCGTGGTATTGCTCTGATGTCTCTAAAGTTTGTCAGAGCAGCCATGTAAGGCGAGTAGGAAGAATGGTCACAAAGACAAGGCTGCAGAGGGAGGTGCAGGCTACATTATTCCTGCCTCAGTTTCTCTGCTGGCCCTGAAACCAGAACTTGAAGTTCCACAGGGCCCAGGCAGGGAACATGAATTAACTTGTTGGGTCTGAGTAACATTTCAGCATTTAGACAGAAACCATTCTAACTGGTCTGCTTTTGTCTACTTAAGACATCTCATAGAAGCAGAGTGACACCATAGGGTCCTATAGGATAGCCAGGACTAATTTATTTTAAAAATCCACTCTTCATAATAAACAACCCTTCTCTTCAGTTGTGTGGACTAACAGGATTTATCACACTCCCTGACTTTTGCTAAAAATAGTAAATCTGTTCCCCCAGCCCAGTGATGGTCAGCAATACCTTAATACACATTAAGCCGCTCAGCTGCAAGCCACTGGTCCAGAGGGCAGACCCCAAGGTGCCACGAGGACACAGCGAGGGCCTTTCAGAGGACCCGCCTGTACTTGGACCTTTTGAGAGACCCTGAAATCATAGCCTCTTTAGGCCTGATGGAGAGAGGAGGCGAGGTCAGAGCCTTGCTCTAATGCTAGCCACAAGCTCATCCTCTGATGGATGGCCATGCGCCTCCAAGCTTCCTGGGCAGGCTCAATCCTCCCACAGGCAGGGCCTCTTCATGAGTTGTCTTCCACATGTCATTTGACTTCCTTCAGGGCAAGTCATCCCAGAGAGAATGAAAGGAGCTGAGGGTATACCTCAACAGAGAGGTCTTGCCCTGCCTGCGTGAGGTCCTGGGTTCCACCCAAGGGTTGCAAGGAAATGAGAAGAAAGAAAAAAAAAAAAGAAGGAAAGAAAGCAAAGACCCAGCATGGCAGCTCCAGCCCCTTAGACCCCAGTGTCAGTGATACCTCATTATCTTCTGTATTTTATTTTCTGAACTCAGATCATTAAGGCCAGGTCACATCAAGGGTGAGGACTATACAAGGTCCACAGACATAGGGATGCAAAGGGAAGCAGTCTCCTGCATGCATGAGAATCAGATGTCCATCACAGCAACAGAACAGATGCCTGTGACCAAAGGAGAAGGGGAAACGATGCTTGCAAAGCAGCATGTACCACACCCCCAGGGCCCCACCCCCGCAGAGGCTGGGTGACAGGGTGTTACTCCTACAGCTGGAGCAGCTTGAGCATACTAGTTTATGTGCTGCTTCCAGACAGCAGAACTCCTTAAGTGGACAGACACAAATGGTAAAAATGTGTGTGTGTGTGTGTGTGTGTGTGTGTGTGTGTGTGTGTGTGTAGAGGTATATATGTATGTACACACACCAAAGTACATGTGTGGAAGTCAGAGGCCAACTTGTGGGAGTTAGTTCTTTTTTTCTACTATGTGCAGCCCAGGCGCCAAACTCAGTCTGTCCTTCTCATAGGGAAGTGTCTTTACCTGCTGAGCCACCTTGCCGGCCACGGAGAGGGGTGGGGCTTTGCTTTTCTGTATTTTCTAGTCTTACCAAATTATGCAAGTCTGTGTGTAAAAACTGAATTTAAAAGTTTTTTTTTTTTCCCAAAATCAAAACCAAGGCTAGGTGTGATGGTGGTCAATTCCAGGACTAGTGAAGAAAAGGAAGGCAGGTCTCTGTGAGTTCAAGGCTAGCCTGGTCTATCTACATAGCCAGTTCCAAGCTGGCCAGAGATATACAGTAAGACACTGGGTCAAAAAATAAAATAAAATAAAATAAAATAAAATAAAATAAAATAAAATAAAATAAAATAAAATAAAATAAAAAATGGCCAAGGTTGACCACCAGAACATATGGGCTTTGAGAATGTGTGCTAAGAAATTCCAGCTCAACAGGAAGACTGGGGCAGAGGTGAGAACCTAGGCCTTGAGCACCAAAGACATTGAACACAGGAAGCTCCCGTTCTGGGAATATGGCCAGGTGACGAACAGGAAGTCCCTGACCTGGATGTGTGGGCAGGTATGAAAGCCATGTCCCAGTGCTGGCTCCCTCAAGCTAACTTAGGCTAACTATTCCTCCCTAGAAAGCTCTTAGAGACACAAACCTCTGTCCCTAAGCTCAGGTACTGGCCATCTGACTTACGGTCCAACCTCTAGCCTGATAATTTTTCTTCATAGAGGAATTGGTCAATTTTTAAAATGAGAAAATTCAGTCTATTATTCACAGTGCTCAGAAGGGTGAAGGAAGACCAAAGAGAGAGACCAAGAGCAGGCTGGGTCTCTTGTAACAGAGGTCAGGCACGGGCTAGTCCAAACAGTGTCCCAGGAACCCCACAGTCTGTGACCCTACAACCTCCCTCATAGTCCTAGCTGAGATGCATTCCTTGGCCACACCAGTCTTTTCTGAGCCTTCATTGGCTGGGCCATAACCTGCCCTACTCCACCCACTCTGGCCTGCTAGCCTAGGGCTAGCAAGAAACCTGCTGGATTAGTTGAACAATGTGTCTCCATTCTATCTGATGACCTACCATTGACATTCACTCAAGTTCCTCATTGACATTCCTCACCCCTGAGCCCAGGGGTAGAGGGTTTGAATCCTCTACCCCTGAAGTCTTCTTCCCTCAGTCATCTTCTATCTAGAGACTCTCTCTCTCTCTCTCTCTCTCTCTCTCTCTCTCTCTCTCTCTCTCACACACACACACACACACACACACACACACACACACACACGCCCCCTGTACAATGGAGGTGACCCCTACTGCAGTTGTCTTTCTTGAGGTGTAAACAAATATCAGACCATTTTTTCTTTAGACAAAAGCCTGGTGTTTTGGTTAGGGTTTCTACTGCTGTGAAGAGACACCGTGACTACAGCAACTCTTATAAAGGAGAGCACTTAACTGGGGCTTGCTTACAGTTTCAGACATTTAGTCCATTGTCACCATGGTGGGAAGGATGGCAGTGTGCAGGCAGACGTCGTGCGGAGAGGTAGCTGAGAGTTTTACACACAGATCGGCAGGTAGCAGGAAGAGACGGTGATGCTCTGGGCCCCGCTTGAGCATCTGAGATCTCAAAGGCCATCCTCAGTGACATACTTCCTCCAACAAGGGCACACCTCTTAAGAGTGTAACTCCCTATGAGCCTATGGGGACTATTTTTTTTTTAATCATAACACCCATCTTAGGAACTCAAGAGCCAGCTTTACCCTTAATTCCAACTGCCTGTAGACAGAAGCTTAGTGCAGAAAAGTTGGGGTCCCAACACAGTCTTGCTGAGAAACACTGAGGGCAGGCATGGGGTGGCAGCTAGAGTCGAGAGAGGCCCCAAGAACATAAGATACTGGCTGTGTAGACATGGGCTGAGGACACTTAAATGGAAGGAAACAGTCCATTCCTGGGAGGTAGGAAGAAGGAAAATGGGAGGCTGAGTAGGAAGCAGCAGGCAGACATTGGAGGCTCCACCCTAACTCAGTGTGATCTCCCAGAGTCACTTCCCCTCTGGGAACCACTGTGTTGTCTTCTTCAACCAACGCAGGAAGGGCAGGGTTTGATAAGAAGGCCCAGCATTAAGTTCGCAGAATGTCAGTTCTGCTTCGGCATCTGTGGCTGAGGAACCCTGCACCTGTCCTTAAGAGTAGGACACAGTCCTTTGTACTGGGCAAGTGCAGGACAAGGTAAAGGCCCCTTATGTGTCTTACTGAATCCAGTCTTTTCCAGACCTGGACTGTTGGGGAAGCTCCTTGCTCGGCACCAGGCTCAGTCTCCCTCAGGCCTGTCAGCCAGATGGAGGTATCAGAGGCTTCTTACTGGTGTCCTTCCAGATGCCAGGGAACATGGCAGCATCTTGCTTCCAGCATCTGCCACCTCCATGTAGCTTGAGAGTGGACCCATGTGTTACTCTTCCCCAAAGCCATTGTCTGTCCCCTCCTAGTGTGGCCCTTATGCACAAAGCTGCAGTGAGGAGTTAGTCCAAGGCCTGGCCAGTGCCCCAAAGCAGGACTGTAGCTTTTACCTGGTTCTCTACAGAGTGCCTGTCTGGGACATATGTCTCCTTGTCAGCAGCCCTGGTCCCTCCTACATACCAGGTGCTTTTCTTGTTGAGCATATCTCGAATGGCTCTTGTGACAGTTTCTATATGCTTGGCCCAGGGAGTGGCACTATTAGAAGGTGGCCTTGTTGGGAGTAGATGTGTCACTGTGAGTGTGGGCTTTAAGACCCTCATCCTAGCTGCCTGGAAGCCAGTATTCTGCTAGCAGCCTTCAGATGAAGATGTAGAACTCTCAGCTCCTCCTGCACCATGCCTGCCTGGATACTGCCATGTTCCCCCCTTGATGATACTGGACAGAACCTCTGAACCTGTAAGCCAGTCCCAATTTAGTGTTGTTCTTATAAAACTTGCCTTGGTCATGGTGTCTGTTCACAGCAGTGAAACCCCAACTAAGACAGCTCTCAAGGTTGTCATAGACCCAAGGCCACCCAGCCTGACCTACAAATTCTTGAGCACATCTGAAGTTATAAAGAATGGGTGCAGGTTTCAAGAACAATGGGTTAGACAGAAGGGTCGAGAGACTGTCCTGCTTAGTGTTCTCTATGCTTGAGCTAAAGGTTTGTTTGTTTGTTTGTTTGTTTGTTTGTTTGTTTTAAAAGAGATAGGGCTCATATAGCTCAGGTTAGCCTTGAACTCTATGTCCTCAAGGGTGACCTTGAACTTCTGATCATCGTGCCTCCACCTCTAAATGCTGGGATGTGACTACAGACATGTTCCACCACAACTAGGTTTACATGGTACTGAAGATTATCTGCAGGGCTTCATGCATGCCAGGCAAGCCTCCTAACAGCTGAGTTATATCCCCAGTCTAGGCTAAAGGCTGTATAATTAAACCTTCCTTAGAATGTTAATAAAACACACACTGAGGCTTACAAGATGGACAGAACCAATGAGCCCACTCTGGTCCTCTGCAGCCTTAGCAGCCCCTCTTCAGAGCTGAGCAACAGCATTTCCTTCTATAAGCCATCTCACAAGCCTGAGTGAAAGCAGAGTGTGTGTGTGGGGGGGGGGGGTGGCAGCCCAGGGATGTGCAAAGCAGATCCAACAGTGTGAAATGACACTGGGGAAGCCTTGACTCCTCCGCCAAAGCCCAGCAGGGGCAACCAGCTCAGCAGGGGCCGAGAGTCAGTGTGATAACCCTGCCCATGGCCACATTTCCAGGTCCATTTTAGACCAGAAAGAATTTTTTAGGAGGAGGGAGGGAGCTAAGGAATGCCCTGGAGCCCTAAGAGGCAAATGAACCACCCAGAACAGAGGCAAAGCACCCAGGCTGATACACACATGGAAAGGGGCCTGCTTCCATCTGAGCTATAACAGAGCCTGCCTGTGACTGCTTTAAGGGGAAAGCCCCATCCCCCCAAGACTGCATCCTCTGCCCCAAGAACCCCACTGCCCTCTTCTATCCTGCTGTAAGGACTTCTCAGGGTGCCCAGGTTAGGAGAGTCGAGAAAGAACACTAAAGAAGGAATCCAGCCCTATGCTTGGAGCTGGCACCCCTTCCTCTGAAGGAAGGAGTGGGGCATGAGGTTAGAAGAGAAAAAGAAAGCATCTCCAAGATCAGAAAGCAGATGCAAGGCTCCAGAGGCAGAGAGGCTGCATGTTCAGCTAACAGCATGCAACCGAGGACTCCTGGAAAAGCGTCCAGAAGCCCGTGTCCAGCACAGGCCTACCAGCCAGTCCCGGAGTAGTGACTGCACTTTGTAGGCAAGTCTCCAAAGAGTGTTCTGAGGATTGTGTGCCATACACAGGGCTAGAGAACAATAGCACTGGGGTGACAAGAGGGAAAAGGGACAGCCCTTGTCCCAAGAGAATAAAATGAGCTGTGACAGCAAGGGACAGGAAAGAGGAAAGTTTCCAGAAGCTGCTGAGGAGATACTCTGCAGGTGGTGGGCTGAGAGTCTACACTTAACATGTAAACTGCTCAGCCGTGGGCAGCCACTGGCTGGCCAAGCCAGGCCCTGCTGGGGACTCTGCATTTCTACGTGGAGACAGGCAGTCTTGTGTTTGGAAGGCAGTGGCTTAGCAGGCAGCAGTGTTGAGCAGGGAGCTAATTACTAGAGAAAACAAGATAGTTATCCAAAGGAAGCCAAGAATAACTGGCTTCCCTTCTTCAGGGTTAATGCTTATGGCTGGTGCTTATTTAGGCAAACTATCACTTCCATGTGGAATAAGCTAAACTGAGCTCCCCCAAACCCATAGGTCAAGGTAATCTGCATAAGTAGGTCACCAAAACTACTTCACTGCCCAGGTGGCCTACCATCTTGAATGGAGAATGTTCAGGTAGGAAAGGAATCCAAATCTTGCTATGGTATTGAGGGCTCTCCAGAGAATGAGAGCCGGTAAAAATACAAAGAGACCTATAGCGAGATGATGGGGGGACGGGTCCTCATGGTTATGGAGGCTGAGATGTCCCACAACCTGCTGGCTGTAAGCCAGAGCTCAGGGGAAACCAGTAGGTGGGGGTTCTAGGCCAAGTTCAAAGGCTCAAGGCCCAGGAGCTTGGTAACCAAAGACGAGAGATGATGTCCACTCTTCCTCCTGGGTGATGACTGATTTTCACTATCAGTTTAACTGGACTTAGAATCACCATGGTGACTGGTTGCATACTCTGGGTGTATCTATGAGGGTGCTTCCAGAGAAGTTTAACTGAGACAGGAAGACCCACCCTGACTGTGAGCATCATCATCCCACTGGCTACAGTACAGATCTAAATAAAAAGATGTGAGCTGAGCACAAAACAAACAAACAGACCCCACTACTACCCAGTCTCACTTTCTCCTTCCTGATTGGCTGCGATGTGACCAGCCAATTCAAGGTCCTGAACTCCCCACCATCATGAATTATAGCCTCAAACTGTGAGCCCAAATAAACCCTTTAGTAAGTTGCTCTGTCATATCAATAAGAAAAATAACCAATACATTTGGTTAGCACATCTACTCAGACACTCAAGGGACTATATAATACTCTCACCCACATTGGGGAACGTATTGATCCAAATGCTAGCCTTTGATCTATCTACTGGCTCCCATGCTAATCTCTTCCAGCAGCATACAGAAATGACACAGAAATGACACTTTACTACCTACCTAGCCATCCCTCAGCCCAGTCAGGCTGGCACATCATGCTGGTGAACAGATGTCATAGCTACTCTGCGTGAAACACTATTCCAGACTGAGGGTCAGAGGCATCTCAGTTCTGTCTACATCACCTACCCACTGTGGACCATTCCTGAAGAGATGGTGGTGTGCCTTATGGCTGCCCCTTAGTGTCCCACAGGCCCAGTTCCTCCCACCTACCGCTCATGAACAGAAATGACCTCAGCTCAAGTCCTTCACACTTCCTGAATCTAGCAGGCCATTACAAATGAAGCTTCTGGAAATGAGAAGTTATGGGTCTGGCGTTAGCCATAAATCACCCACTTATGAAGACATATATAGTAAGTCATTAACGTTAGCACCATCTGCAGCAAATGCTTCCCAGAGAATTAAGCCCCCCCATGGTTTGGCTCTAAATAACTCCATTCTCCACTGGAATAAGCCAGGGCTCTTGGCCAAATTCAAGTCCTGCTGAAGGTAAGGCTACCAACACCCACAGATGACTCTGGCAAACTGGCTCCTGTCCTGGGCTTAAAAATAAAAGTTAAAAAAAAACAAAACAAAACTCCAACACTCTCCAGTGTTACTGAAATAAAGAACTCACATGACCAAGACAAGGAAAAGCTCATAGAATCCCCAACAGTCTGAGCAAGTATGACTCACATGTGGAGAAACTGAGGCTCAGAGAAGCGTCTTGACTGGAAACTCGCAAAGAAGGGTCTAACTCCAACACACTCTGCAGGAACAGAGAGGAGTATCTGGTCACAGGTCACCTGTGTGAGCAAGTGACCCCAGGAGTGACAGTACCCATTCTGCCCTAACAGAACTATGCTCTGTGGAATGCGGGTTTGGAATCGTTTAGCTGGAGCTGAGCAAGGTAAAAGCATTCTGCCAGCTCAGTTGTGGCTGCAAATCACAGGAATGACAGGTGAGGCTCGATTCCAAGTGTGCTGTACATTGGACAGAGTGTGAGGTCACAAGGAGGTCACAGGATGCTGCAGAGGTCCTTGCACTTCCTCCCTCCCACCTCAGTGTAGGAGCCACAGGTTAATGGAGGAAGCACCTAGGCAGAAGCCCTCTCTCTTGTGAAGAAGGGCATGAATGGAGCATGACCAAAAGCTGGGGCTGGAAAGGAGGGGTGTATATCTGGTAAATGGCAGTAGCCCAACTTCTTGAGATCCACAGTGGGCACGGAGGAGAGGCTGTGATGGCCAGCCGCCCATGCTAAGAACCTCAGGCATCTGTTAGCGAGTGCTGGCCAATTCTAATGCACAGGCTTGGTGTGGCGTACTGTCTATATTCTGCCCAAAGGAAGAAATCACGGGAGTATTATTTCCTTACTAAGGCTGTAGATAGAGAAAATCAAGAGCTAGAGAGGCCAAGTGGAGCCTCCCTCCTGTGCTGGGACTCAGCAGCTGGGAGGCCAGCTTCAAGGAGGCTTTCTGTTATCCTCGCCTGGAGCACTGGCCAGGATGGATTCACCTACTGTCTTAGTCAGGGTTACCATCGCTGTGATGAAACACCACGACCAAAGCAACTCGGGGAAGAAAGAGTTTATTCAGCTTACACTTTCACCTCAGTTCATCATCAAAAGAAGTCAGGACAGGAACTCAAGCAGGGCTGGAACATAGAGGCAGAAGCTAATGCGCAGACTGTGGAGGGATACTGCTTCCTGGCTTGCTCCCCCAGGCTTGCTTAGTCTGCTTTCTCATAGAACCCAGGACCACCAGCCCAAGGATGGCACCACCCACGATGGTGCCCTTCCCCATCATCACTAATTAAGAAAATGCCCTACAGGCTTGCCTACAGCCTGATCTTATGGAAGCATTTTCGTAATTGAGGATCCCTCCTCTGAGAATGCCTTTAACTTGAGCCAAGTTGATATAAAACTATTCAGCACACCTATCTTCCAGGTGAGGGGTGAGGTTCAGGGTGCCAATACGGAAGAAAAGTGGGCATAAACACCCTGGTGGCTGACTCCCAGCCTTGACCCTAACCCAACCTCTAAAGAGAGGCCATCAAGGTCAAAGTAGGACCCACCACAGGGTTCTGCCATATACTGTCACAACCTAAGGGTAGCACGCCAGAAACTGCCTCCCACTTCACCATGCAAGCCGGTACACGTCCACTCATAGTTTCTTGTCCAGTGCCAGTGGGTAGGAAGACTCACACACCTATGTGGAGGAGAAAACTCAGAGGAAATAGAGGTACAGAACAGTAATTAACTTTGACAGCCCCAAGCCAGACTGGGAGCAGAGCTCCCTGTGGAACCTGCCACCTCCCAGTTTTATTCAGTCCAGGTGTAGTTTCATGTGGGCCCTGAAATGGAGTCCAGGCACTGTGGGGGAGGCAGGGGGGAGACACAGCTCTGGTGTCTGGTGACCACCCTCTTTTAGTACCGGGGCCCTGAAAGACATCCGCACTTAAAGGCGATGGTTCAGAGACTGCACAGGTTACACACCAGAACAACAGTCTACTTCCCACACAATTTAAAAGTCGAGCACAGCTGCTTCATTTCCCAGCTGCCCTCACAGAGCATGGGGAAAGGCCAGGCCAGCTTCACACAACCAGTAAGTGGACCCAAAGCCAGCCAGCAGTGGCATTAATTAGCCCCGGTTGAGCCAGAGAAAGCGGGACTCCGATAAAGGGCTGGGAGCCAGATGCACCTCGGGCAGGTGTTTAATATGAGCTTGCAGCTGTGTGCCTCAGCATGTCTTAAAGTTATAGGCTGTGGTAGGAAGCCACTGCAACCCTGCTCCCCCAAACACAGCAAGGCAGTCAGTCCTGGGCCCGGCACTGTTCCATGCAAAGCCAACCAATGGGACAATAAACTGAAAGTGCCCACGGACACACTCTGAACAGCCAATGCAGAAGTGGGTGCTGGGAAAGGCCCCAAGTATAGAGGACCATAAAACCTGGGATCCCCATGTCTACCCTGGCACTGCCACTATGAAGCCCAGGGAATGCAGATATATCACCTTTTGAATTTCACTATTTTATGGTATATGCATGTGCGTGCAGGTGTACATGTGTGTGCATGTACTGGTTGTGTGTGTGGAGGCCAAGGTCAACCTAAAACACATTCCTCAGGCACTGTCCAGTCTGTTTTGTGAGGCAGAGTCTCTTGCTTGCCTGGAACTCAACAAGTGGCTAAGCTGGCTTACTATCCAGCCCAGAGGATGTACCCATCTCAGCCTCCCAGTGCTGGGGTTATATGCACGTGCCACCATGTCCAGCTTTTTTACATGGATTCTGGGAATCAGACTCAGGTCCTTATAGTTGGCGAGGGGCACTGGGAGTCAAAAGCCAGCAAGCCCCTTGGTAGAAACTGAAGAAGAGAAGTGACTTTCTCTCCCAAGGAAACCAACAGGTAGTTCTGGATGAACTGAGTCTTGAGATAAGGTTCATAAGGTCTCCTGACCCCCAGACGGAATAACAGATTACTATCCGGCCCTGCAGGGGTCAGCACAGAGCAATCCCCCCAGAAGGACTTTGCACAGGGCCCCTCTCCATGCAGCACGGTCACCATGACAACCACAGCCTTAACAACTTTGGCATTTCCACAGCCTCTGATTGATCCAGGGCTTAAAATTAACATTACAATGAATCAGTATTTGCATTTAATTTATTTTAATTGGCTTTTACATAACAACATCTTTAGGTTTCACCTCTGGCCAGTGAGTTCTCAGCACAGACCAGCTAGATATAGCTGGTCCTTCTCAAAGGCCACCATGCACAACAGGATTGATTTCTCCCCTGACTTTCCTCAACTTCATTTTGCTCAATATTCTCTCCTTTCCCTGAGATGACAGGGCCATTGGTTTGAAGTCCACCCTCTTTTTAAAAAAGAAAAATATTTTATTTATTACATGTATGTGCTTGTATGCAGGTCATGGCACACATGTGATGCTTCAAGGACAACTTGCAAGAGTCAGATCTCTCCTCTCACAGTGTAAGTCCTGTGTTTAAAGTCAGATCACCGGGCTTGGTGGCAGGCCTCTTTACCCACAGAGCCATCCCACTGGCTCTTGTCATCCTTAAGACCATGTTCTTGGATCCGACTGTAACATGAAAGACAAGAAAGACAGGGACAAACACCCAAGGTGTCTCTGAAGGAGCCACAGTGAAGCTCAGAGAGGAGAGGGATACTTTCCCATGGGTGTGTCCTAAGGGCCTGGAAGGAACCTAGGCATGCACTGGACACGCCTATTTGTATGATAGACAGGTATCATTCACTGCCTGGGCTAGTACACATGAAGCTCAGAGAACGGACTCCATCACTGCTGCTGTAGCTCATGCCTGGTAAAGCAAGGCACTTCAGAATAGAGGCCTGGGCAAGACCAGATGCTAGACAGAGAGAAGAATAGGGCCTGTGTGGGCTCTGCTCTCTGGGGACTCCATCTACTGAGGAGAAAGAGCTTCTTTCTTGAAAATGCCACTCAGCCATGTTGATTACAAGCTACACAGGGCATGCCAGAAAGAAGAAGTATTGCCTCTTGCGCTGTTCGCTTTGATTAAATTTGTATCTGTGTGCGTGTGCATCTCTGTATGTGCAGTGTACTGGGACGTGTGTGTTCAGATGCACGCACCCATGCATGCAGAGGCCAGAGAGGCCTAGTGTCCTGCTCTATTATTACACGCTGCCTTATTCTCTTGAGCCAGGGTCTCTCAGTGAACCTGGCAGCCAGCCAGCTCCTGAGATCCTCCTGTCTCTGCCCCACCTGCAAGCACTGGAGTTACAAACCATGCCTGGCTTTTTACGTGGGTTCTGGGAATTGAAACTCAGGTCCTTGTGCTTTAGTAAGTACTCTCGCCCTCTGAGCCATTTCTCAGCACAACACTTGAAGGATGAGTGGCTCTCTGGCAAGCACAGACAGGTGGAGGGGGGTGGTGTTCCTAGCAGAAGGAACAGCATGTATGAAGGCACGGAACAGCGAAATGACAATTAGCGACAGCCTTTATGTCTATGGGGGAACTCCTCATCCTGGTGACCAACAGGGAGTCTAGCCTGCTGAGTGAAAAACAGTAACAGGGACCAGAAAGTCTCTCAAGCAGGCAGTGATCTATCTAGGGGACTTTGAAATGATTCATCCTGTGTTGGGCATGTGATCCATGAAGAACACATTTGGTTACAAACAGTGGCTGAGACAAAAGAGGGTTTTCTCTATGTTCCACCTGTGCCAAGGCTCCAGGGCTCAGAGTTTAAGAGGCCATCAGAGACCTAGTTTGTTTATCTGTTTTGCTGGCCTGGGTCCAGAAACTTCAGCCTCATGGTCACAAAAAGGCTGCCCTATTTCCAGAAATTTATCAGCTTTCCAGGCAAGATAAGGTGCTCTGAAAGCTTTGGGAGTTTGGCGCTTTCTTTGGAACAGGGAGCCCATTTAACTGACCTTGAACGTCTCCTGGCTAAACTGTCTGGGCTTCCCTGGCTGGGGGGGCCCCCGCTGAGGTCCAGCTTTGTTTCCTAGCCTTGTGTAGAAGGGCGTTCTGCACTTGCAAATTCCACATACTGAGACTTCCAGGCAACCAACAGCCTCAAAGATCACCTTCCGTTGGCCTTCCTGGAGCACACGCCATGAAACAAAATTTTGGTAGATGCCTGGGAGAAATGAAACCTATGTCCACACAGAGCCTTGTAAGCAAATGTTCCCAGCAATGTTATTCATAGTGACCCAAAGTGGAAACAACCTGAATGTTCATCACCAGATAAAGGAACTAATGGAGAGGGGCGGGACACACCCCTGTGGTGGGATGTTGCAGAATCATGTAAAAGCACAGTGTGCAGCTGTATGCGGTACTGTATGCACACAAGAAGCACTGAAGTAGATTCAATAAAAGAAGCCAGACACAAAAGGTCATGTGTTTGATGGTTCTGTTTCCCTGCAATGTCCAAAGCTGGCAGACCCATAGAAACAAAACGTAAGTAAAGGCTTGCAGGCCTAGGGCTCGAGAGACTGGGAAGTGATTGGGAATGCCTGGGATTTCTTTCTTGGGGTGATGGATGTGTTGTGAAATCTAACTGTAGCAATGTTCAACTTTACCTGAGTACTAAAAATGGCAGAATCATGTATTTTTTTGAAAATTACGATTTTATGTGTTTGAATGTGTGCCACACGCGTCCTGGAAGTTGCTGATGGTCATGAGACACCATGTAGGTGCTGGGAATCACACTCAGGTCCCCTGTGAGAGCAATATGTGCTCTTAAGAGCTGAACCACCTCTCCAGCACCACAGAATTACATATATATTTTTTTAAACAATGGCTTTTGTGGTATATGAATTACACCTTAATTGAGTATCTCTCTCTGTGTCTCTCTCTCCTCTCTCTCTCTCTCTCTCTCTCTCTCTCTCTCTCTCTCTCTCTCTTCCTTCCTTTCTTTCTTTCTTTGGTTACACAAACTTTCAATCCTCCCTCTTCACCTCCAGAATATAAAGACATCTGGCAGGTAACATATGTGGTCCTTATCTTAACAGGGAGAAGAAGGACAAGTAAAGTCATTTCTTGCTTTCCATGTTTGTCATGGGCACAGTCCCTCAAGATCACCACCCAGGACCAGGCATGAGCCAGGAGGCCATCTGCAAGAAGCTATAGTAGCCCTGTGGTTCCCAAATCACATGAAGAAGACCAAGAGCACCGGGTGAGCAGAGGGAGGCGCCCACCTCAGATTCCAGCACACAGACTTAGGATTGTTGACCCCGAGGACTGGAGGATGCCAGAGCCCGCAGCTGGATGAAAGAAAGGAGGGAGGGACATACCACTATGTGAAGAGACCTAGACATCGCAAGAGCGGTCTGTCTACAGCTGATTGCTTGGGTTTGCATTTAGAAATCTGGATTGGTGGGTGTGTGGGGGGGGCGTGCCACATGCTTGTTCCATGAGTAAAAACTTAACAAATAGAACCCCCGCAGGTCCTCCAACCTCTACACACACTATGGCACACATGCATTCACACATATATGCACATATACACAGAAAAGAAAACTATAATAAAAAAAAATATTATGGAGAAATTGAGAAGGGGGGTCCCCAGGGTGGGCATGAACCGCCAGCTATGCAAAATAGTCATAGGCAAGCAGACACACAACACACAACAGATGCCCATGAATCACAACCACCCCAGCTCAGAGCTGCTGGGTCATCCTGGCAGACAGGTACTCATTCTCCCCATAGGGACAGGGAGAGAGTTTCTACCCTCAGGTCATCATCATAAAGCCTATGGCTATAATGGCTTGGACTACGCATCCCCCAAAGGTCCATATGCTTCATTGGTTTTCTATTGTCTTAGGTTTCTATCGCTGTGGTTAAACACCAGGATCAAAGCAACGCGGGGGAGCTCACAGGTTACAGTGCATCATCAGGGGAAGTCACGGCAGGAACTCAAGCAGAGGCCACAGAGAAATGCTGCTTACTGGCTTAGTCTTCAGGGCTTGCTCGGCCTGCCTTATTATACAATCAGGACTACTCGTCTAGGAGAGGCACTGCCTACAGAGGCCTGGGCCCTCTCACATCAATCATTAAGAAAATGCCATCTGCAGACTTGCCTATAGGTCCATCTTTTTCTTTTTTTAAAACAGGGTTTCATTGTATAGTCCTGGTACTTACTTTGTAGATCAGGCTAGCCTCCAGCTCACAGAGATCTGCCAGTCTCTGCCTCCCAAGTGCAAGATCCTGGCCTCCAGTCCACTCCTAGGCCATTTTCTCAGCTATGTCTAGGTTTGTATCAAGTTGACAAAATCAACCAGGATAACTAACCCCTTGTCAACTTGACATAAAGACTTCACTATAACTACAACCTTTCCTTTCCCATTGTCCCCAAGATCAGATGTTAATATAGCAATACAAAAATAACATAACTTTTAAAAGTCCCACTAGTCTTTAAAACTTCAATACTTTAAAAGGTTCAGTCTCCTCAAAACACCCAAAGTCTCTTTCAAAGTTCAAAGTCTCTCTAAAACATCCAAAGTCTCTTGACTGAGAGCTCTTGTAAAAATCAAAACAAGTTAAATGATTTCTTAGCCCAAGCAGGAAGAACCAGGATCAGTTACATTCACATCAAAGCAAAACTGATGTCCAAATGTGTTCGCTCTGTCAGACATCTGGGATTCAGTCATGATCTTGTAGCTTTGTATGGTTCTACCTCCTTGGCTTTACCAGCTACAGTACACACATCTCATGTCACAGACTCAGGCTGGCTCTGCTCGCAGCTGCTGCTGTCCTGGGTGATCATTCCATGGTACTAGCATCTTCAAAGCACTGGCATTTCTACTGCAACTGGGCTGCGCCTTCACCAATAGGATCTCTTCTGGGACTCTGACCCTGCCTCTCACAGTGCCAAGCCTCAGCCCCATCATGACCCCTTCAAGCCTTCAAAACCAGTGGGAGACTCCTAAACATTACCAACTTCAGCGACAAGCATGAGGTACAGCCTTGGCCCATCTTAACTGTAGCTTCTTCATGCTGACTCTGAGGAAACATTTCTCAGAAGATTTCTCCTCAGTGGTCAACTACAGCTGATTCTGCAGCACCAGATGACTGGTATTCATTGTCCCAGGAAAGCAAAGGTTTCACTTTAGTGATCCTGGTCTTTTGTTAATTACAACCAATCCTTCAGCCCCAGCTGACCAGAACCACAAATTCTTAGTTCAAAATATAACTAAATACAGCCCTAGTAGTATTTATTTCCCTCAGTAAGTACCCAAGCCAGGCCTCTAATACTACTCTCAGTATTTTTATCTTCCAAACCCCCAGAAAAGCCATTAAGATCTGAGGATTCAATGGCATTTCCAACCCAAACTTGTGAACATCTCCACAATCCTTCCTCAAACACATGGTCAGTTTGATCATCACGATACCCCATTATCTTGGTACCAATTCCTGTCATAATTAGGGTTTCTATTGCTGTGATAAAACACCAGGACATAAAGTAACTTGGGGAGGAAAGGGTTTATTTTGTCTTAGAACTCTAAGATCACACTCCATCACTGAGGGAAGTCAGGGAAGGAACCTAGAGGCAAGGACTTGGAAGAACACTGTTTACTGGATTGCCCTCCATGGTTTGCTTGGTTTGCTTTCTTACACCATCCTGGACCACCTGTCCAGAGGTGGCACTGCCTACTACGAGAATGGCCCTCCTGTGTCAATCATTAATCAAGAAAATGCCCCACCAACGAATCTGATGGAGGTGTTCCCTCAGTTAAGATTCCTTCTTCCCAGCCTTGTCTGGGTTTGTGTGGGGTTGATAAAACTCAATCAGGACTGGAGGTTTTGATGAAACCCTCAAGAAGTGGGACCCAGTGGAAGGAAATCAGGTCATCAAGGGCCTGCCCAGAATGGAACAATAGGACCCTGACATCTTCCTCCCAGGTTGTTTCCCATCAACCTCAACACTTCCTGTGTCATAACGTGGGACCGAGTGGCCAGTCACACAAGCATCTGAAATAGAGAACCCAAATAAACCCTTCTACCTCTAATTTTTGATATTACATTTGTCTATTTATTTTTACTGCCTGTTGGAGGCTGAAGGCAGCTTTGGGGAATGGGCTCTCTCCTTCTACCATGCAGAGCCTAGGGATGGAACTCAGGCTGTTGGGCTTGGTAGCAATTGTCCTTACGGGATAAGACATCTGCTGGCCCCTCTCGACCTTCCAAGGTTGTGTGTGTGTGTGTGTGTGTGTGTGTGTGTGTGTGTGTTTGCTTGTTTGTTTGTTTGGAGACAGGCTGTAGCCCTGGCCATTCTAAAACTCACTGTGTAGACTAGCGTGGCCTTGAACTCACAGAGATCCACTGGTTTCTGCCTCCCACATGCTGGGTTTAAAGGAATGTGCCACCACTCCTGGGCCTTTTAAGTTATTTCTCTCAGGTATTTAGTGATAGAACACAGAGAATGTAGTGACTGTGGCCATAGCACAAACTCAGCAGTCCAGCTTTAAAGATGTCCTGGACCCTGGGTCAAGGCTGGGCACATAGTCCATAATGGTTGGACTCACTTGCTGAGTTCTATAGGGAACTCGTCATTCTTGCTAAATGAGCTTCCTGGCTTTGTTAAAAGGTCTAAAAGATTCGTTGTTGTTGTCAATATATGGTCTCAATACATTTAAGTGTTTCAGGTAGGGAAGGGGGATGTTAATAATTAAACAGAAGGGGTTAAAGGTGAATGACGTCAGAAATCATGCTGTGGGTGAAATAAAACAGCTGAACTCTGCTTAGAGAAAGTTAATTCACATGCATTCCTTCAGAAACACCACGTAAGGTGGGGCCTATTCCATTTCTAGGATGACTGGGGTACCCAGGAAACCACAGTGGCATACCTGGTCTCCATAGCAACATACCTGTCTTCAGTGACAGGCAAGCAGGCTTCCTGCCTTGGTGCTGGATCCTGGAATTGCCAGAGAACCCAGCATCAGGAAGAACAATGTCTGAACACTAGAGCCCTGTTCTTTTCTTTTTCTTTATTTGGTGTCCTAACAGTGAAAGCCTTAAAGTTATATACCAACTCAATGGCATTTTGCTGACGATTGCAAGCTTCTTTCTCCATATCATAAATATAGTGAATAAGCCTTAAAGCTGTGCTTCGGCACATATCTAATCCCAGGAACAATAAGTAGCCACTGAGCCACTGGTAGGAAAGGCAACAGTGGGCTTCTCACATGGCACAGCAATGCTACTTGCCTGCAGGGAGCCCAGCTCGCAGAACCTCTATCCTTACTCACCCTAAAATTAATCTTTGATATTAGCCCATTTCTCTGATGGCTGCCTCATCTTCTTAACTTTCCATTGCTGACTCAATAGCCTGGACTCTGGCAGAAAAGCTACAGGGAATAACAGCCTCTGGAGGGACGCCACCAAAAGTCTGGTCTGACCCTAACGAGGGTTGAGATGGCCCCATTCCCAGCCAGCAGATAAATACAGTCTGGCCAACATCAGCCCACAGCATCTGACTCAAAGGAGAAGATGAAGGATTCTCATCAGAAATCCTCTGGTTCCCAAGGAGGAATGCCAGCAAGTCCTACCTCCAGGTCACGAGAGACTGGCTGGACAGGGACAAAAGGTTACTCTCAAAAGGGAAACGACACATCAGCCAGCCAGATGGACAGACAGACAAGAGATGGTACCTGAAAAAGGAAGAACAATGAGAAGACTAACGGAGACCACTGGTCCCAAGGCTTCAAAAGCCCCCAAGTGAGGACTGGCAAGAGGGCTCAGCAGATGAAGGTAGGTATCTGTTGCCGAGTCAAACAACCTGAGTTCGACGCCTTGAACTCACGTGGTGGAAGGAAAGAACTGACCCCGGCAACTTGTCTTCTGTCCCCCAAATGCACATGCGCACATGGGCAAACACAGAATACGCTAAATAACTTTTTTAAAAAAAAAAAAAAATACTCCAAGTGAAAGCAACAGGAGCCAGGAAGCTTTGTTCAGATCAAGAAACAAGCGAATGTCCAAATTCAAACAAACAAAGCAGAAATGTACTGTGGATCGGGAACAAACTGCCCTCAGCCACAGTGACAATGCAGATTTCTTGGAGGACACTGGACATTTTCCCTTATATCCAGCCTAATGCATTTTACTCAATATTGAGTTTAGATTGAGTTAACAAATTCTAATGGTGTGTTTATGATACATTTCCATTAATTCACTCAGTCACAAGTATGGAAGTTGTGGGTTCCAGACAGTCTGGGGATAGGAGGGAAGCTGGGTAAACAAATTAGAGGGGGCATGCTGGGAATGAGGTAAGCAAGGACTACATGGGTCAGGCTTCCTCTGAAAGCCAACCAACCTTCCTTCCTTTTTACTTCGTGTTTGCCTTCATGCATGTCAGAGCCCATGGAGGTCAGAAGAGAGCACAGGATCCCCTGGAAGTCAAAGGTGGTTGTGAACCCCCATGTGGGTGTTGAGAATGGAAATCAGATCGGTGTGCTCTTAACTGCCAAGCCATCTCTCCAGCCTGTTTGTCTTTTACATTACAAAAATCATGCATGCCTGTTGGAAAATTTAGAACTCACAGAGATACAAAGTTGCAGGGAAGAGAAATCAGTTCCCAGCCAAGCTCAATGCCTGTCCAGTTTAGCCAATTCCTTCCCATAGTTCTCCTCTGGTTTTCCCCTCTCAAAACATAAGTAAAATGAAGCTGTCTGTATAATTGTATATTTTCGTTCCCAACCCCATACTTAGGAAATGCTTAAGCTCCCAGTGTCCAACCCCAGGAACTAACTCCTACTATCCAACTATGTGCTAATTTTAAAAGAATTCATAGGGATCCTCTCACGAGACCAGTTTGAAGCAGAATCTGGTCAGTATTTTACATCACTAAATATACTCTGGTCTGAAAAATAATATGATTGCTTGTCCTATGCAATACTTCATAAAGCTGACGTCTCCCTAATTTACAATTAATCAAACTGAGAAGCACCATCCCCCAGTCTCTTAGATCATCAGCACAGACCCTCCCAAGAATACAAACCCATCATTATATCGAGGACTGCATCTTCACTGGTGGCTTTCCTTAGTAGAGTACCCTGTGAGAACAGTACACAGCTTCTAAATAAGGCACTGAGTCCAGAGCCCAAGGGCTGGGCCTATCTCCCAACCTCTCTTGCCAGAGGTACCACTGTGATCAAGGGTCTCTCCTACCTCCCTGCCAGGAGCCTCGCCTACCTTGTCCCACACAACAAAGCAAAGACTGAATGGTGGCCTGGGCAGAGGAAAGCTCAGCTCCTGGGCTTCACCCCTCCCCGCTCTGCTTCTGTCTTGTCTGCACCCCAGGCTTGGGACTTCTCCTAGTACCACATTCTACAATGTCACCTCTCAATACAGCAGTTGCCAAGGTGTCTGTATTTTCTAAGAGAGGGTCTTCGTTAATTTCTTTTTCTTTCTTTTCTCTTTATTTCCCCCTACAGTCAGTCTGGCTACATACATTTTCTCAGTATGCTCTTCATTGGATATGTCTTACCATACAAGTTAATATTTTTTAACCATTTTTTCCTGAACTGTGGTACTGACAGAGGCTTTGGAAGTCATCCAGCCCTAAGCCCCATCTGACAAATGAGGAGGCCGAAAGCTAGAGAGAAAACCTTCCCTATGCCAAGTCGAAGCCAGGCATTAGCAGGGAGGGGGTCATTCTGACAGCCCGTAAAGTCTTGAGGACTCCCAAACCACCGCACAACTATTTTAACAAAGGCCCAGAACAAGCACACACCAATCAGCGACATGCAAAGGAGATGCCACCAGTACACTAGCCTGGCCACGCAAGCCTGCAGAGCAAGCCCTCAGGCAAGCTGCGGAGATTTTAAATAATTCAATGCAACCATCATTCTATAGAGGAGCAAGTGAGGACTGTTCTAGCACACATCTGGGCATCCACTGTGCTCCTGGCTCTATGCCAGTAAGAGCATCAAGCAAGAGACATCTACAGGGTTCCAGCTTCAGAGACCCACTGCCCTAGGACAAGTAAGTAAACAGTTGGGCTCTCTAGAGGGGCATAGAGAATAGTACCACAGACCAGATAACACTGGCCTGAAAGAATGGGTGAGATTTTTTTTTTCCAGAAGCTTCCAGATCAGTAGCTCTCCTGGAGCCATTTTCAGAATCACACTCCACCATCTATCCATCCAAGCTATATACGTCCACAGCCATCCTGCCCGAGGTCCCCTCATACTACTACCCCTAATCACGGAAGACCGTAGAGCACATGGCATGTATGTACCATGTGATATTATGGCCCAAAGGCTGAACCAGTGCCGAGACTAGGTGATGATGGTGACGACAATGATAATGATGATGGTGATGATGGCAGAGATGGTGGTGACTGTGATAATGGTGGTGACAGTGGTGATGGTAATCATAACGGTGACTACGGTGATAGCGACCAGTGATGACTGACAGCTATGGTGATGACTGACGTTGATAGTGACCCTGGTGACACGGTTTTCCTAGGGAGCCAGTACTTCCCCAAAACAAGCTATGGGAGGGAGCTACAGGCTACAGGAACCCCTTATATTTATTACCTTGGGGGTGGGAGTTTCCCTGGCTGAGAGGCCCTGGAATTCCTCGCCTGTGCTTTACTTCCCCTGGCCCAGTCTCGCTAACATTCCCAAACCACAGGTTCTCAGTTGACAGTGAGGCTAGGGGACCATCAGGGCACACTATTTTAGATTCAGCAACAGAATGGCATTAGGTACAGATGGGGTAAGAATAGCAATCCTTCATCCGTCCTTTCAAGATGAAGGCAGTGGCATCCTTCAGACAGGCCAGAGTTCTGACATGGGTGTGTCCCAGAAAGGCTTGTTACTAACTTCACTGAAACCAAGGCAGCAGCCATGGGTCATAAACCACGCCTAGAGGCCGTGGCTGTGTCACTGTCCAGGCTGTGCCACCAAATATGGGACCCACGTGGACACTGTGGAAGGGTTTTTAACAAAGTGTGTATCCAGCTACATTTGGGCCGGGGTTGTGTGGGAGAGCTCTGCTTGGACCCCAGGCTGGACAGCATTCAGTTGGCCAGGAGCATCTGTTAACAGTCCCACATGGTAAATAGAAAAGAAAACAACACAACACAACACAAAAAACCTACACAATCCTGGAAATGATTGGCTTTTAAGAGGTTCCCAGTTTCCCCCCAAAAAATGAATTAGAGGGAGGCAAATGGAAAATGTAGAAGTGACAGGGAGGGGTGAGGACTGCCATCGGCTCTGCTTCCAGGAAGCATCCTTAAGTGCTGAGAGGAAGCGGAGAGCTGAGCACTCCCTTGCTGGAGGAGGAATGTGGTATGATTCGTGAGCACACTGCTCCGGGGCTGACTGGGAACGTTCCCTGAAGTTCTCCTCAGCCTGAGAAGACACCAGCATCCAGATGCTGTACGTGCTTTCCAAGTACTCCCTGGGGGACGGGGCAGGGAGCCCAGCCTCATCGGGTCTGAGAAGCACTATGCAGAGTAATCTGGGCAGCCCCCAATATTAGGGTCTCTTCTGGGCAATAAGGAAACCTGAGAAGAGTCTTTCAGAAATCATGAGAAGGCCCAAAATGATAGTCTTCTGAACTCCAGACCCAGACCCTTCCGGGCTCCATTCCAGTAGCTTTCACTCACAGATCTGCCAGTCCCTTCAGCCTGCTTTGAAAAGGATTACCTAATGGCATGGAGGTGATACTGTTCAAGGAGGTCTAACCAGTGACTGTGATCACAGACTTGTCACCTTTCCTCTGAAGGTCCAGGTGGGCCCAGAACCCTCTCAGATAATACATCAGAGAGCATGGACTATGACAGTCCCCACGCACACCTTCTACCAAGCTCTTTTGTAAATGGAAGAAAAGAAGACATCATCATGTTCTACCATGAGAATTGCCTATGTTCTGGAGACCTGAAGTCTGAGCACTGTCTACACGAGATACATGGGCCACTTTGTGCCTCTGCTGGTGCACCTGCCAAAAAGGGCATCTTCCTCCACTAGCTGCCTTAGTACCCCAAGTACAAGGAGAACAGTACTTCTGAAATGCACAAAGCATCAAAACACACCTTGACACTCAGCCTCGCCCTCTCCCCAAAGATGCCCACCCTCGCCACTTACTCCCAAGAGAACTCTCTACATGTGGGTGATCCAGCTGCTTCTGCCAGCTGAACCAGACATAGACGAAGACACACCGTCTACCACTCTTGCCCTGAAAGGTGCTACCTTACTTTAGGAAATGATGACAGGTCTGGTATAAGAAAAGCTGAGTATCTGCCCGGGTCAGGCAATACTGAGCACCCAGGGACAACCAAAGCGGGGCAAACGGCCCGGCTCAGTTCCTGGCTCTTCAGTTTCCAGTGCAGAGAGTCTTAGGCTATTATTTCTCTCTGGGCCTCCTCAGCTTTTACATCTAAAAGACAAGTTTGATGCTATTTGTTTCCCAAGTTCATCATGAAGTTAAGATGGCGCAAGTAACAAAGCCCCCATCACCTGAAGCACACACAACTTCAATGCTCTGCTAGGTATTGGATAGTTAGATAGAAAGAATCATGACGAAAGCAACTCCAGTCAGCCCAGCTAATATTCTCTGAGTAAACCTTGGGACCAGCACTATGCTAGGTACAGGCCGGGGAAACCAGTAAGAGTTTACCATGGGGAAGTGACACGAACAAATGCCCAGTTCTTTCCATCAACGTGAAGGTGAAAAGCTAATTCTACCTGGTAGACTCCAAGATGAATCCAAAGAAGATATCCCTTGACTCAAACCTAGGAAGGGGAAAGAAAGAGAAGGTAAGTCATAGAATCTGACGACAAGTGGCTGTGTGGGATGGAGCTTAGGACAGTGGGTGACTGCATGTGAAGATGAAGCTTCATTCAGAAAGATTCAAGGAGCCTTTGCCAGACGATGGCCATGGTTATATAACAATGAACTGACAGAAACAAACAAATAAACTGAACTTTACACTCAAAATGGGTATAACTCTATCTGAGCTACAGTATATCATCATAGAGGTAGGAATCTTGTAGTCATAAAATTCTAGAGGGGGCTGGAGAGATGGCTCAGCAGTTAAGAGCACTAACTGCTCTTCCAGAGGTCCTGAGTTCAATTCCCAGCAACCACATGGTGGCTCGCAACCATCTGTAATGAGATCTGATGCCCTCTTCTGGTGTGTCTGAAGACAGCTACAGTGTACTCATATAAATAAAAATAAATAAATCTTTAAAAAAATATGAATAAATAAAATTCTGGAGGAAGAGGATAGAGAGAGATATCCCTACATCCCTCTCTCAAGTATCCACTTAGAGGGGATTTCCCCCAGAAGCCCCCTTGCTCCTAGCCTGGACAGGGGACTCCCCTTCATAGATCCCTTGAGCTCCAAAGGCTTTCTGATGACTTCCCTACCCCATCCTCAGCTCAAGCCCTTAAATTTTAGACTAACAGTAGAAAAGCCCAGGTCCAGCTTGCCCAGAGCCTGACTGGGAGATACTCACAGGAGGTGTGGGAAATAGCTCTCAATGAGAGAGGTCAAACCTGAGTACAAAGGAACAAGGTGACCAAATGTGCATCTTCTACACTGAATTGCTGGTGGCAGGGCTGCAGTGCTGGAACCAGAAGCCAAGCTACATGTTTCTGACTGGAGAGAACAGGCCAGCCCTTCAGATTCACTTTGAACATTCACCAGGTGCAATAAGGGACAGAAAATGAGACCCAGAGTTTTCACAAGTGAGGAGGAGGACATTGTCTAGACGTGACAGGTAGAAGATGTGACCAACACAGAGAGATTTTGGATCTGCTGGGACGGGTATCATGAACCCCATATCTCATCTCAGAACATGGGGCCAGGGCTGCAGCCAAGGAGGTGACACAGGTGTGTGTCACCAACAGTTTGGGGGACCTGGCAGGTGTACTGGCTATACTACTACTGCTCCTGAGGAACTGACTCAGACAGACCTAGAGCAATGGGTGATTTCAATGGAGACTCAACTGAAGAAAATCCATGAAGGCTGGGCAAGTTGACCCTCCCTCCCCAACTCGCTTCCATTTTAAATTTAACTGGCAGTCCTAGGGGGTTGAGCCTGGAGCCTCATGCATGCCAGGCAAATGATCTAACACAGAGCTACGGCCCCACCCGTTTCTTCCTTTCTTTAGGATTACAGGATCTTCACCATGGTGTGGTTACCAATCTTGAGCTTTCTTAGTCATAGGCCCATTGCTGGCTCCTGGAGAACTCTCGGGACTGGGGACGAGCAGAGCTGAGCTGGCACCTCCACCCCCAGGCTCCTGGCTGCTTGCCAACTTAGGCTGTACCTAAAACACCACAAAGAAACAGATACAGTACAAGAAGAGGATTCGAGGTTCGCAATACCAGGGTGTGTTGGGTTTGTTAAGGTAAAGGAAAAGAACTCTAGCCGGGCGGTGGTGGCGCACGCCTTTAATCCCAGCACTTGGGAGGCAGAGGCAGGCGGATTTCTGGGTTCGAGAGTTCGAGGCTAGCCTGGTCTACAGAGTTCCAGGACAGCCAGGGCTACACAGAGAAACCCTGTCTCGAAAAACCAAAAAAAAAAAAAAAAAAAAAAGAACTCTAAGAAGCCCCATCTCTTGCCCTCAGGTGGCAGGAGAAGGAGAGCCTGGGAGAAGGGAAGCTTCAGTTAGTCATGGCTCATAAATGCAGAGGTGTAAAGCTTAGCCTTGGAAATTTATTTTTAGTTGGATCTACATGGTCAAGGTAGGGTTCTCGTGTGTGTGTGTGTGTGTGTGTGTGTAATTTCTTTAGACTCACACTTTGCTCAACAGCACCTAAGAAATGTCCCACCCGTCTAACTATATTGATTATCTGAAGTTATATATTACAACCTGCTCCATGAGAGCCTGGCCTGCCAATTTTTGTTCTTTGGTAAAAAATGATTTGAAGGGGCTGGAGAGATGGCTCAGCGGTTAAGAGCACTGACTGCTCTTCCAGAGGTCCTGAGTTCAGTTCCCAGCAGCCGCATAGTGACTCACAACCATCTGTAATAAGATCCGATGCCCTCTTCTGGTGTGTCTGAAGACAGCTACAGTGTGCTCATATAAATAAATAAATCTTTTAAAAAAAATGATTTGAAGTGAATATTGTTCTTCTCCTACACAGAGCAAAGGGCATGAAGGGAGCCCCTCAGCCCATCCTGATGTCTCCATATATTACAGCCTCCACAGACTAAGAACTCAACCCCAAAAGAGCTAGCTACACAGCTACCCTGGAGAAGCCTCAAAGACTGTAGGTTAGAGTGGGGAGCCTCAGAGCAGTGCACAGTTAAACTCTCTGTCAGCTCACCCTAACTCTCTGTCAGCTCACCCTAACTCTCTGTCAGCTCACCCTAACTCTATCTGGGCCTTCCAGTGCCAAGCACAATAACATCAGGCCCTGACAAACACTCAAAAAACATACATAATCCCCCAACAAGCCTGGGCCAGCATTCTCACACATCAAACAAGCATGGTTTGAGATTTGCTGGAATGCAACTGGTCTAATACAAACTGGATCCCAACCTAGCTTAACTTTCAATCCCAAATAAAAGCTGGGGCTCCCCACGAGGGTCTAGGATTATCGATGGGTTGTGGGTAAACCCAGAGTTCCACCATTTATAAGGGACAATCTAAAGTCTTAGAATGAGTTTGAGAGGAAGGCATATGTAAGTATCCTGCTGTCTGGTCAGTGTGGAACTGGATGTGAAAGGCAACCCTTGGATTCTGAGCACTGAGCTCCTAGGATAAGAGGTGCAGGGAGACCACCTAGCAGAAGAATACAGCCCTCTGTTAAAAAAAAAAAATGGAGCTTGCCCAGCAAGGGACCCTGAACCTATTCCTTTTCCTGCATGTAAATTTCTAATTCTGCATAGCCTTGTGGTCAGAGAGAGGCTAATCAAAGTCTAAAACAATTCTCTCTCTCTCTCTCTCTCTCTCTCTCTCTCTCTCTCTCTCTCTCTCCCTTACTCCCTCCTTCCCTCCCTCCCTCTCTCCATCCCTCCCCCTCCCTCTCTTCCTCCCCTCTCAGCACACTGTTGGCTGTGTATGTGGCCAGAGTTTGGGCAAACCCCTGATCATCTGGCCCGTCCACCTGCTCTAGTCTCTCCACAAGCTAACAGCCTCCCAGACATCCATTCCCATAATAGTCATGGCTCCTGGCCTATTATGACACATTTACAGCTATGTTCCACCTAGGGAACAGTGTCAAAGTAGGGCTCAAAGGAGTAGGTAAGGCTAGGCTGTGGCACCACATCCTCCTACAGGGAGAGGCACTGCCCCTGGGCCTTCCCATTGGCACATTATCCAATAAAACCTCAAGAGCGTGGTAATTACAGGCACTTTCAAAAGTGAAACAGAAATAGATCGAAGGCCAAAATACTGGTTTGCTTGAGACAAAGGGCTGGCATTAGGAAAGCAAAACAAAACAAGATAGCTTTTTGGTCCGTCTTCTGAGCTGAGAAAGCCAGACCTCTTTTTAAAAACGATTATTGAATCTGATTTGGGGAAGATAAGATTCCAATCAAAAGCCCTTTCTCTTTAGGATATAAATCATTTGATAAGACTGAGAACAGGTGGCTTTCTAAGTGAGTCCCTGACATCAGGATTTAAAAATCAGCTTATGACATCCCTGGATGGCCATCATCTCAAAGACCTCAGGGCTCCGGAGACAAATCAAAGGACCCAAACCGAAGGTTTCTGCTCCAAACACCCGCTAGACCTTCCAGCTTCTTACAGAGCACAAGTAGGGAGCACGACGAGCATGCAGGACTCTGGAACATATCCCATACAAAGGCAGGTGGCAGGCATCCCCACCAGTGCTCCATTTTGAGAGCCTTGCTTAAAGGCTGCTTTTAAACTGGGAAGGATCTTGAGAACAACAAGGTAGGGAAGGGAAGTAATCAAGTGATGTGACAGGTGCCCGGCTGCAGCCCCATCCCGCCCCTCTGGCTGGCGCAGTGCAAATACTGAAGTGCGGGAGGCTGAACTGCCAAGATCAGTATGCATATTCAGGGCAGCGCAGTTTTATCAGGTTTCAATACTAAATATATTTGCTTTTTAAATCAAGGGGTGGAATTGGAAGGAGGGTACCACCCGGACCTCATCCTCCTGCATCAGGCTGACTGCAGGGGAGCCAAGGCAGGCGGGGCTTGGGGGTGGGGGTGGAGGGTGTCTAACAGGATTTAGAGTCCTGGCGAACACCCTCTTCTGGGTGGACTTGCTAATGGTTATAACAGAGGATGGCTTCCTGAATGACCAGGCCAGGAGAAAGGCTCCAGGTACCCCAGACTGCGAGTCTACAGAGACCCGCCACTTTCTCACCGCAACTCTAATTCCAGATCGGCATCCTCCAGGCACTTGTTGAACAAAAGGGCTCGCGAGTCTGGAGTCGCAGCCTTCCGGAACGCTGCCCAGGCGCAGGAGCCTTCCGGGCTAGCGCCCTGCGCTGCGGGCTCCCGCACACCCGAAGGCCGCGTCACGCAGCTAGTAAGGTGTGGAGAGGAGGCATAGCACCCAGCCGCCTAAACTTTCTCAATTTCCAAGCTTTCCCTGTGAAGTTGGATCCAGAAAGGAGGCACAAACCACCGTATAGGAGGGAATGAGAGCGTCATCCACAATAAAGGCAAAACAGATTTCTTTTTAATGAGATGAGAATCCAATGAACAGCACCTACTGTATGCAAGACTCTGGGCCGAGAAGTGCGTTCTCACACTGTCAAGACAGCCCCAGAGGGGCCGCCCTCATTTGATACAGACGCAAACTGCGACCCAAGAAGGTGGCCTGTCTCTTGCTCAGGTCTCAGGGCGGGTCACAGCGAGGCCAGGGCTGGGTTGGTCTTCCCCACTGCTCAAGAGCTGATCACTGCCAAGGGGGTCCCCATCCCTCTTCGAAGCTCACAATTATCCACGTGGACCTTGTGGATCTGCACCCCGTGGGGGGGGGGGGATCAACGCCCGCTGTTCACCAGGCAGGCACTTTGCCTGTCGGGTCCTAGTCGTACCCTCAGGTTCCTGAGCTACGCACTGCATGGAGCGACACCAACCAGGGGCTCAGCTTGCTGGGGCAGACTACCCACGCCCACCCCGCCACCCCCACTCTGCGCGCAGCGGCTACCCCTCAACCCTCGCCAGCACTAGTCCCCACCGGCAACTGTGCCCCGACACACAATTCCACAAAGGTAGTCTGAAAAGTGCACATCCCATCGAGCACAACGATCCCCACGAGGACACGCCATTCTAGAGCCACGCCACCGTCCGCGGTCAGCTGCAAGCCCACTACGCAGAGAAACAGGCACCATCAGTACCGGCGCACACACACCCGCGCACTCGCACAGCCGGGTCGCAGCGAGTGGGTCACACACGCTCCCTCCACGCAGCCCCGCAGTCCCGCAGCCTCCCCTTCCTTACCGGCTCCGGAGCTGGACGCGGTCCGCTGGCTTCTCGAGCCCAAGTTCGGAGGTGGCCGAGGCTGGGGAGGTGACCGAGAGCGCGGGCGTCTGTGCGCCCGCGGCTGCCGCGTCTGCTCTACGACCTTCGCCGCTCCGAGAGACAAAAGGATCCGCCGGCCCAGGAGAGAGCGAGGTGTCGGCGACCGCCGCTCTGCAGGTCCACCACCCGCAGCCGCCACCAGCCCGGGAAGGAAGGGAAGAGAAGGCGGGACCCGGAGGCGGAGGCCGGGGCGGGGCGCAACGCAAAGGCGGGCACTCAAGTTTCCAACGGACCCGCCTCCTGCTTCGACCACGCCCCCAGTCTTAGCCCCGCCTCAGCCGCAGTCTGGTCACGCCCCCGCCCTGTGCCACACCCACTGCTGGACCCTCGGTGCGCCAACCCTGGTCCATATATCACCCTGACCACTTGCAGATTCTCTGCGCAGCAGAGACTCCTCTCGGTGTTAAGGCCACTAGGACTCGAGGGGAGGGGGGAAGGGAGTAAAAGGGGAGTAAGGAGTTCAGGGGAGGGGCCGAGCACTGGTTCCACCTCCCTAACCCTTGGCCTCTGGCCTGCGGGTGGGGAGAGGCCGAGAGGCGGTGCCTAGAGGGGCCGGCCTTACGCAAGCGCCCCCCCACCCCGCCCCCACCCTGCCCCCGGCCCCCCCACCCCCGCCGTACTTGGAAGGAAGTGCAGTCCTAGTGGCCAGGGAAGTGGAAAAGAGGCTTGAGTCGCCCTAGGCACACCAGGACCTTCTGGGATGCCTGCAAGGCTCTCCTCCCTCTCCACACCAGTCCCGTGTGCACTTGTCTCACACTTTCCGGAGCCTGGTTTAAGGAAAGAGCTTGGCCTGGAGGCCAAGTTCCAGCTGGAAAACCTGTGTTCCAGCTGTAGTTACTTCTGCTAACTCTTCCAGCCATCTTGCCAAGAAAGCCTTAGATTTCCTCAGCCTCAGTTTCCCCACCTATAAACTGCACAACGAGGAGGTCCAGGATCCTTCTTGGGGTCTTTGCCTCCCTGACATTCAGTATGGTTTCAGTTTCCTGATGAGGAGGGCGGGCTTGGTTGACATCTCCCATAATAGGGACATCTGGCCTGCTGGGTCCCAGTGGTGCTTCCTTCAGACTCCCAGCATACTCTGGCAGATCGCACCTGCCATGCCCACCCACTGCAAATATCCCAGAAGACAGGTAACCACAGAAACGGCTCATATGAGGAGCTGGGCGAGCCTGTTGTGCAGAGATGAAACTGTCTCTCTGGCGTCTCTAGGGAAAAACTCAAATCCCTCCTTCAAATCCTCCTCCACAAAAACATGTGAGTGAACTCCTACTATTCAGGAGGCTGCCAGGGGAACCGGTAGTAGCGCAGCTCGAAGGTGGAGGGCAGCCCTGGGGCCTTCTCCATTCCTCTCTGCTTCTGGTACAGAAAGGCAAATCTGAACTCAGAGGACTCAAGGGAATGAGGGCTGCAGGGCACCTATCTGATTGATTTAGAGGGCTAGGGTTTGCATCTCTCTGGCCATGATGGCTTCCTTCTCAGTAAAGACCCTATCAAAGGTCAGTCTGCCCTTTTTGTAGCACACCACTGCACAGGTAATCTAGGGTTACAGGTAGGAGGGTCCCAGAAAGTGGATGACTGAGGCAGAAGCCTTCAGACAAACTGTCAGCTAAGGCAGGTTGCTTTGTACTGTGGTCCCCTGTTCATTCTCATGCAACACGAAAGAGAGAGGCCTCACTCAGACACTCAGAAACCCACTGGCTTCTATCTAGTGACCTCAGCAGAACCTCAGGTCTTTGCAGGCCACCACTGGTTCTCAGCATCCACTAAAAAAAAAAAAACAAACAACTAAGATAGCAGAAGTGGTACCTAAGGGAGGTCTTTTAGGAGCCTGGCCTGGAAGTAGTCTGAGTCATCCCTGCCCACACTCATGGTCCAGAATTAGTCATATGAACCTACTCGGTTGTAAGGGGCTCTGGGAGTTATGGCTTTATTGGATGCTTGCACACACACTAAGCAAATAAATATAATTTTACATTAAATAAAAGCTTACTTCTTAGTACTTTAAGAAACCTGAGGGTAGCTGTGTGGAGTAGCACACACTTTTAATGCCAGCACCAGGCTACATAGTGAGTTCCAGGTCAGCCAGAGCTACATAATGAGACCCAGTCTTGAAGAAAGAAAGAAAGAAAGAAAGAAAGAAAGAAAGAAAGAAAGAAAGTTAGTTCGGTCTTTCGGTCTGCATCTTACCTGGGAGACTTTCAAATCAACATGGTTCCTGGTCATAGTCCTTTGCTATGACCAGAGTCTCTACAGCCTCTTCATTTTTTATCATGTTTTATTGACAGTTATAGAGTAGAGACAGCCTGCCAGGATTGGAGTAGGTGAGGCTCCACCCTGTTGATGTTGCCTACCCTTCCCTTGACCCCAGAATCGGGCAGAGAAAATGGCCAGAGCACTTCCTATCAGCACCAGGGGTGACACCCAAGGAAGTGCCCAAGAAGGGGAGAGTGTGGGAGTGATTGTATTCCTCCAGCTAGCAAAGTTACTAGCTCCCCCCTCACATCCTTAGATGGCTCAGGTCTTAGGATCTTAGGTCACAGAGTCCATCACTGAGACACACTATGTACGTGACTTCTCTTGAAACATGGATGTGGCTTGTGCCTCATGCCATCACTGTGATGGCATCACTGTGATTCAGAGGTAGAACCTTGCAAGCTCCAAGAGATCAAGATAAACTAGAGTGACCTCAAGCTGCTGGCAGCTGTGGACTGGATTGTGTATATGTCCCTGCCTCAGACATTAGAGCACTGGGTCCCTAGTGTTATGAATTTGGAGACAATGATTTTAGAACTGATACACAGAAAAGTTTGTTAGATGTAGCTCAGCAGTTCTGCTTTGTGACAGGTAGGCCCAGTCACTCTGGGCCTGTGACAAGTAGCTTATCATGACAGGAGCTGAGATGTAACAAACTGCCTATTAAGGAAAGTGAAGGGGAAGACAGGCTCCCACAGTCCCCTTTAGGGATACTCAAATGTGACTTAAAGACCTTTAGTAGGTCCTAGGTCTTAAAGCCCTACCATCTCACAGTAACACCAATCTGGGGACCAAGCAGTTAGTACATGGACCTTTGTGGGTCATTCTAGAGCTAAATAGTCTGAAGAAATCATTAAAGTTGAATGCATCAAAAGGCTAGGCCTCAGGATTGGTGGTCTTTGAAGAAATGAGAAATCAATCCCTCTCTGCGTGCACAGGCACCAAGAAAATGCTTTGTGGAAATCCAGCAAGAAGACTAAAGCTAGGAAGGAAGCTCAGCTCTGAACCTGCCAGGACCTTGATCTTGGGCACCCTAACTCTGGAGCAATATATATAAAGTTGTTTGAGTCATCTAGGATGTGGCTTTTAAACAAACATGGCTTCTATTTTATGTATAATAGGTGTTTTATCTGAATTTATGTTGGTGCACATCATGTGTACAGTACTCATCCAGGAGAGCTGGATCCCCAGGAACTGGAGATACAGCTGGTTGTGAGCTGCCACACGGGTGCTAGGAAGTGAACCCTGGTCCTCCGCGAGAGCAGCCAGTACTGTTTCCCCTGAGCTATCTCTCCAGCACTCATCTGTGGTATTTTTGTCTCAGCAACATAAGTAGAAGACACGAGACGTGCTCCTTGCTCTTTTCCCTAACCTCTCCTTGGTCGCGAGGCTAGTGTCCCAGAAACCTGCCCGTGGCTTTAAGGAGGAGCCACCTTGCATCTTTTGAGGCCCTCTAACTTACCTTGAATGCTGAGGCACCAGGAACAAAGAAGTGGGGCTTTTAGGACTCCAAGACGACAATATCACATGAGGTGACTGAGAGATATAAATAATACCCTCTTTTGTATCTTCTTATCCACTACCTGTCTTTGACAGGTCTGGAGCATTCTCTATAGGCACAATAGCTTTGACCACTGTTCTAAGCTGAGCCCTGATACAAAATTTAAGTTTCCAGCTTCCTTTAAAACAAAAACAAAAACATTTGTTTTTTTTTTTGGGGGGGGGGTCATACATGTGCCATGGCGGTCATGTATGGAGATCAGAAGACAGCTCGCAGGAGTCAGTTCTTTCATTTTACCATGTGGGTTCTAGGGCTTGAACTCAGAATCATCAGGTTTGGGTAAAGCTCCTTTACCCACTGTGACATCTTGCCAGTCTCTAGGTCTTAATGTCTAAGATGTGGATATTAATTATTTTAAACAGTTGATGAATATGCAGGGTCTACAGCATGGTAGGTGCTCAGGAAATTATAGGCACATTTCTTTCATTTTTATTGTCCTCTTCCTCCTCCTTTGTTCCTTCCCTTCTCCATCAGAGCTGACCATGCAGCATATATATAGAAAAACCTGGGTGCTGGTCCCAGCTGCGCCATGTTTGGTCAGTGTCACAGAACAAAACTCTAACTGCTCTGCACCTCTCTCAGGGTACTCTGACATCAGGTGACCAGAGGTTGGTAGGTTCAAACACATTAAGAGGTAGAAAGTGGCCTTATAAACTGTCAAGCGTACTTGAGCCATTGCAAATGTTGTTCTTGGAGGACTCGCTCCACCATCCCAAGTTGGATTACCGGTCTGTGTTCCTGTGGATTGGCACAGCTGGATGGAGCAGAAGACCACAGCCTGGCAGGTTCTAAACACAAAAGGCAGAAGTCCCAGCCTGAGGCTCTGCACAGCACACTGATGGCTTTTCCATCTCTGTGAAGAATAAGAGAGTTCGTCTAGGTTCTGTGTGATTGCAGATCTCTCATGAACAAGGTAAATTCCAAAGTCAAATACAAACAACAGCCTTGACCATTGTTCTAAACCAGTGTAAACTGGGAAAGACTGCTTACCTGTCCAGCTTTGCTCTCTACAGGGGTCCTGAAAACTATCTCAGTGCACACCTCACACAGGGATTGGGTTTTTTTTTCTTCTTCCAGTTTTAAAAGTTATTTTATTATTTTATGGGTATGGATGTTTTCCCTGCATATATGTCTGTGCACCACGTGCATGCCAGGTACTCCTTTGGAAACCAGAAGAGGACATTAGCCCCTAGAGTCATAGACAATTGTGAAGCACTATGTTGGTACTGGGAATCACTCCTTGGTCTTCTGCAAGAGTAGCCAGTGCTCCTAACCACTGAGTCACTGAGTCACTGAGTAAGAGCTTCCAGTCCCTGTTTTGTGTGTGTGTGTGTGTGTGTGTGTGTGTGTGTGTGTGTGCGCGCGCGCGCTCACGCGCGCGCTTTGGTTTTGTTTTTTTAGAGAATATTTCACTATGTAGTCCTGGCTAACTTGGAGCACTCTATGTGGGGGCCAGGCTGGCTTCAAACTCACAGAGATCTACATGCCTCTGCCTCTCCAGCACTAGAATTTTAGATGCACACCACCAGACACAATTAGTGAGCCAGAGATTGAGCCAGCAAGCAGTGTTTCCATGGCAGGCAGAATTCCTCCACAGTTTCTACCTCAGGCTCCTGCTGAGGTTCCTGTCCTGACTTCCCTCCATAATGAACTCTAACACGGAAGCACAGAGAAATAAGCTCTTTTCTTTCCTAAGTTGCTTTTGGTCAGACTATTTGACCACAGCAGCAGAGAATGGAGACCAAAACACATGGATTCTACCGATCTGAATTCAGGTCTTCATGCTTGTCTGGTAATTGTTTTGTGCACTGAGTCATCTCCCCAGCTCCTGGGATCAATTTTAACAGTGTATTTTACTTAATCCTATATGTATGTGAAAATCAATGTGAAAATCACGTATTCCCTTTCCATATTAACTTTGAAATTGAGTGTATTTGCATTGACCATAACCCCAATGACCAGTCAATAACCATGTGTTTGTGGTTGTCCCAGTGGACAGCAAGACGGTAGAGATACAATGCAATGAAACCCAGGCTTCAGTACTCAGAAGAATCCATAAAGGGTCTGTGAGAATGCTGGCTGATGGGCCACAGGTCCAGTGTTTTTAGTGAAGCAAGTCTCAGGCACTGCCTGAAAAGGTGCATTTCTGATTAGTGTCTAGATGAGGGATCTCAACCTTCCTAGTGCTGTGACCCTTTAATACAGTTCTTCATATAAAATTATTTCTCTGCTATTTCATAGCTATAATTTTGCTACTGTCATGAATTATAATGTACATATCTGATATACAGGATATCTGATATGTGACCCCCCTCTTGGGGGGTCAAGACCCACAAGTTGAGAACCACTGGCCTAGCTGCTGCTGCTGCTGTAGGCTCAGAGACATCACGTTAAGAACCACTTGTCACGTATTCCTCCAAGGCAATGGGTAAACGTGCTTTCTAGTTTCCATATAGAAGAGCGACATCATCACTACAAAGCTACAATAATCAAGGCAGCATGGTCCTGGCATCAACATCACCATCTGGATGGACAGGATAAAACTGAAAGTCCAGAAATAAATCCTCACACATTGTCAAGTGACTCTTGTCAAGACTATGAAGATAATTCAACAGGAGAAAGACTCGTGTGTTTTCAACAAATGCTGCTAGGGTACCTGGAAGACCAGAGAGATATATAAAGCTGGGAGCTTGGCATGGTGGCACATCCCTGTAATCCCAGCACTCAGGAGGAGAAGTAGATGGATCAGAAGTTCAAGGTCATCCTCAGCTACACAGTAAGTTTTAGGCAAGCCTGGACTACATGAGACCTGTCTCAAAAATATATCTAGTAATCAAGCAAACAAATACAGAAAAAAAGAAAAACAAATTTAGGCCTCTACCTCATACCCTATACAAAAGTAACTCAAACAGGATCGATGACCTATAAAACTCCTAGAAGTAGATATAAGTGAAGTATTCATGACTTCGGATTGAACAATAATTTCTTATTATATAAATGACCAATAAGTAATGACAAGAAACTTCAACACCATGGCACATCTGGGAAACATAAGTCAGAGACTCTACCTCCAGGAGGTGGAGGCGGGAACAATCAGGAGGTCTGGGTAATCCTTGGCTACACAAGGATTTTGAGGCCGGCCTGAGCTACAGAAGACTTTGTCTCAAAATAAACAAAAGAAAGCTAAAACACAAGCAATAATAATAATAATAATAAGAGTTTAAATTTTTAAAACTTCAAAGAATATAAAGGCAAATTTTCTGCACCTAACAGGATGGCTAGGACTATAAGATAAGGACCTAGGTGGCTAAGAAGATGAAAACTGGAAACTATTGCCAATGACAATACCACACAGTGTTGGTTGGTTGTGCAGAACAGTTTGATGGTTCAAAATATTAAGCATACAGGTCACAATATGACCGACTGGGCAGATCCACTGTGTATGGGGCAAGGTTCAGAAATAACAGAATGTGTATACAATCAGAAGAGGGCTCACTAAAAACACCAAGTCTATCTGCTAATGAACGTATTAAGAAAGTGTTGTCTACAAAGAGAGGATCATCAATTGACCAAAGAAAAAGAGAGATGAGATACTGCTACATGCTCTGAGATGTTGAACCTGAAAACCAGTATGACAAGTGAAAGCAGCCAGATACAAAGGACCATGTAGCCAGGCAGTGGTGGCACATGCTTTTAATCCTAGCGCTTAGAAGGCAGAGGCAAGAGAATCTCTAACTTTGAGGCCAGCCTGGTCTACAGAATGAGTTCCAGGATAGTCAGGGCTACACAGAGAAACCCTGTCTCAAAAAACCACACACACACACACACACACACACACACACACACAGACAGAGAGAGAGAGATAGAGAGCGAGAGCAAGAGCGGGAGCGAGAGCGAGAGAGCGAGAGAGCGAGAGAGCGAGAGAGCGAGAGAGAGAGAGAGAGAGAGAGAGAGAGAGAGAGAGAGAGAGAGAGAGAGAGAGAGCAAAAAAGCCATGTATTATATGGTCCATCTCTACATAATGCTTAATTTAAAAAAAGACACTCTACAGAGACTGACAATAGATTCCTGTCTGCAGGGGCCAACGGGAGAGGAGAGGAGAGGAGAGGAGAGGAGAGGAGAGGAGAAAGAGCTGATGGGTACAGGGTTTCTTCTTCGAATCAGGTAGTGATTCATACATTGTGTATCCACTAAAGCTTACTGAACTGTGTGCTACACGAATGAATAAGCTGGAAACATCAGAGAGGAAGGCATTTACCTCAAATCATAAATAATAAATGTTAAGTGGGAGGTAGGTCCTAGAATACAGACATCTAAGTAGATTTCCCCTGCCTCGCTTGGCCTGTGGGGATCCACTGTCATAAGTATCACAGGAAGCAACCTGAAAAGCCTCTTATGAAACAAAAAAGGAATGTCACAGAAGAAAACAAAAGTGCAAATGGGTAATAAACATATTCAAGAGGCTCAGCTTTGCATGGTGGTGATAGTGTATGCCTTTAATCCCAGCATTCCAGAGGTAGAGGCAGGTAGATCTTTGTGAGTTTGAGGCCAGCCTGGTCTACAGATTGAGTTCTAGGACAGCCAGAACTACACAGAGAAACTCTGGCTCAAAAACAAACAAGCAAACAACCCCAAAACAAAAAACAAACACAACAACAACAAAAACCCCCTCCCACAAAAGAGATTCTCAGGCTCATTTGTGGCTAGAAAGGGGAAAGCAAGCAATAATATGGCAGAATGCCACCCTCAGCACAGATCTGGGTTGGCCCTGGGCGAGGGTACACTCTATGCTGTAATAAGAAGTGTGAATTCAAGAGTCACTTGGCCACATCTAGGAGAGATTCAGAGGCCAGTCCCTCATTTGTGCTTCTAGTAAGAAAACTCAAGGGGGGAAAAATTGCAAAAGCCCCACAGCCGGGTGCCAGAATGTCACTACACCCCTGAAGGAACTAATGTTGAAATAAAGCCAGTTACATTGAAACCACAGACTTCTAGAACCTGCAGCTGAGATCAGTAGATGAATGTGAAGGCCTATGGGCAGATCTCAAAGACAATATGGAAGGAGACAGCTGCAAGTCTGAAATGTGTTGCTAGTTATCTTTGTACATCATGATACAGAGTATATTCACTCCTTTACAAATGTATCAAAGGTTCCTGTGCTTGTCTGAGTGAGAAATGTCCTCTCGAGGCTCACCACTTGAACACTTGATGCCCAGTTGCTGACAGTGTTTGGGGAGGCTGTGGAGGAGGTGGAGCTTGCTGGAGGAAGTATGTCAGTCGGGGCGGATTTGAGGATTGATAGCTTCACCCTACTTCCTGTTCTTTCCCCCTTCCTCCACTTTCTGGTTGTGGATGAAAGAAAATATGATCAGCTAACTTCCTGTTTCTACCATCATGCCTGCCTGCCACTATCCCTTACTTGCCCTTCTGTGGGATTCTGCATGCATGTCGTACACGTATATACAATCAGGCATGCCTACATACACATAAAATAATAGAATGATTCTTAAAGTAATATGAATACTCTCCTGTGTGCTTTCTTTTATTATTAAAGGAAATGATAATAAGTATGTGGCCACACCCAGGTCACCTGAATGTCAAAGTTCCAGGGAGAACAATCTCTGGGGAGACATCCTTCTACCTAGACAAAGGTAACACTGTTGGCATCCCTGCAAGGCCACATCTCTGGATAATGCTGAACCTCAGGCAGAGCAAGGAACGTAAGGCAGAATCTTAGACACAGTGGTTGGAGAAATGTGACTCAGAAGGAAGTAAAATGTCACAGGACATTTAATTAGGATCAGCGAAAGCTCTGCACAGGATGCTTAAAATAAGAAAAGACCAAGATAAGGAGGCAGGGACAGTCACTTATGGGAAAGATGTAAAAAATGATAACTAGAGATATTCGGGCCTGACTGAGGCTAGCGTACCAGACAAATGAGGAGGAAAACAAAAACAGAAGCCTTAGTATCACAGGTGTGGGTGATGGGGTGGGGGAAGGGAAGAGCACACAGAAGACTTAGAGAAGCCAAGCAGAGCTGCTTTGATTGACAGACGACCCAGTCCCCAGACCTCTGACCCATGGAGAGGCAGGCATCTCCCCAGCAGGCTTTGGCACATAGAGCAGAGGTATGACTCACAAGTCCATTGAGGCTCAACAGATGCTTGCTTGCCAGGGGCAGGGGTAGAGCACAATGGAGAGTGATGGCTGATGGGTGTACACAGCTCCCACACATCCATGCGGTCCCTAAGGATATGCTCCAACACACACTGTGTCACAGCTGCTATGATGAACCCCCTGGATCCCCACCATAGCCACCACATTCACTTTGTCAGCTGCTCTGAGATTCAGTGACTTATGGTTCTTGGCTCTTCCCTGGAACTGTCCACCAGTGGAAAAGGCTACTTAGCCTAAGGTCCACCTGCATCCAGGATAGCCTGTATCTGGAGACAGGTCAATCTGGGGATCCTAAGGTCCAGATTCCTGCCTAGAACAACAATGAAGGTCATTCCAACATCAGAGCCCCTTGGGGGTTGGCAGACCCTCTGTCGTAGCTGTCCCAGCCTGTGCTCCTTAACACACTGATATCTCTCTAGCAAGCGTTCTTGTCTGTGAGTAGACGTATGCTTAAGGTCGACGTGTGTAGACAATGTCTATGTTCTGATTGCTAACAGTCAGCTGTAAATAAAAGAGATCTGAAAAATGTTGACTTCAGCAAAGTAGCCATTTAGTTCTTCCTCAGGTAAAAGTAGCTTGGGGTGTGTGCATGAAGATGACTCAGAAGTTAAAAGTTCAAACAGTTCTTGTAAAGGACCTGAGTTCAGCTCCTAGTACCCACACTGAGCAGTTCACAACCACCTATAACTCCAGCTCCCAGGGATCTGATCTTTTCTTCTGGACTCTGCAGGTATCTGTACTCATGTGTGTATACACCTATGCATATATATATGTGTGTGTGTGTGTTTATAATACATATGCATATATGCATATGTGTTTAAATGTATATGTGTATATATGTATATATACATGTGTGTACATGTATAATAAAAATAATATAAAATCTTTTAAAAGTAGCTCAGGTTGAAATGAATCTGTAAGACAGGAAGTGAATTGATAGTTGTTACCTAGGGCTGGTAAGTGTGTTGGGAGTACTGAATGACTGCAAAGGATGCTAGGAAATTTGGGGAGTGATGGAGACATTCTGAATCTTGAGACACTGGTTAAATGGGCATGTGCATCTGTCAAACTTCATTAAACTGTACACTTAGAATGGGTGCTTTTCAGGGTTGGAGAGATGGCTCCATGGGTAAGTTGCTTGCAGCATGTCTTAGTCAGGGTTACTATTGCTGTGATAAAACGCTATGATCAACAGCAACTTGAGGAGGAAAGGGTGTATTTTGGCTTCACTTCCACATCATGGTCCATCAATGAGGGAAGTCAGGACAGGAACTCAAATAGGACAGGAATCATGAAACAGAAACTGAAGGAGAGGCAGCGGAAGAGTGTTTCTTCATGGCTGGCCCTTCATGGCTTGCTCAGCCTGCTTTCTTATAGCTTCCAGGACCACCAGCCTAGGAGTGGCACCACACCTAGGGGTGGTTTGGTCCTCCTATACCAATCACCCAATCAGTCTTTCAATCAGTCATCAATCAATCAAGAGAATACATCCTAGGCTTGCCTACAGACAAATCTGCTGTGGGCATTCTCAACTGAAGTTCCCTTTTCCTAAATGACTCTAGCTTGTGACATAAAACTAGCCAGCACACAGCACACATGTAAAGACTTGAGTTTGATCTCCAGAATCCACATAAAAAGCGGGGCATGGTGGTGTGTGACTATTATCCCAGGGCTAGGGAGGTAGGTGTCTGGGGCTTGCTGGCCAGCTAACCAGTCACATGAGCTCCAGGCCAGTAAGAGGTCCAGTTTCAACAAGGTGTGTGGCTCTTGAGGAACAATAACAATGTAGTTGGCCCTTAGCTTTTACATGTATGTGTGTGCACACACACACATACATGCAGAAAGACATACAGTAGTAATAGGCGATTTTCATTTTCTGTTATAATTTAAGTAAGTTGATTTTAATGAAAAAGAAAGAAAGAAGCAAACAAACAAAAAAAACAGTAGCCCAAAGGTAGGAAACTAGGATTAAAATGTCACCTCTAAGTGACAGGGACCCAGTCTTTTGTGTCTTGTTTCTCTGAATGGTATTTTTTTTTATTTATTTACAAAGCTATGCCGTGACTCAGAATGGCTACAAAAACTCTGGTATTGTATCCTTATTCCAGCTGGGAGAAGAAAAAAGGAAAGGGAGCCTAATCTCCCTTCTAAAGAGATAGATAGTAAGTGCAAAGTGTGTAGCACACACTTTAATCCCAAGCAGAAGCAAGTAGAACTCTATAAGCATGGTCTACATAGCCAGTTCCAGGCCAGCCAGAGCACGGCGAAGAGGAGTTGGTTGGGGGACAGGGAAGGAATAGCTATGTCTTCCTGTAACAAAGGTTGGAAAACGAATGAACTTTTAACTAGACTCTTTGTGGGGCCAAATAAACTCAGGATCAATCCTGTCCCAGGGGATTGAAGCTAGGTAGCTTAGAAGTGGTCCAGTGCGAGTGTGGTTGAAATAAAATACAGGATGAGAGGCTGGAGACTCTCAGCACTGAAGAATGCTTACTGTTCTTGCAAAGGCCTGCAGTTCTGTTTCCAGCACCCATAGTGGGTGGCTCACAATAGCCTGTAACTCCACTTTCAGGAGATCTGGCATCCTCTTCTGGCTTCTGAAGGCATCTGCACTCACGTGCATAAACCCATAAACAGACACACAGATACAGACACACACACACACACACATTTAAAAGTAAAATAAGGGTAAGGGACAGGGTTGGAGAGATGGCTCAATGGTTGATAATACTTGTTGCTCTTGCAGAGAACTTGGGTTTAGCTTTTAGCACCCACATGGTGGCTTATAATTATTTCTAGCTCCCAGACACTCAGGTGGTGCATATTCATATATAATAAACAAACAAACAAACAAGTAAACAAATACTAATAAAATAAGGGGCTGGAGAGATAGATCAGAGGTTAAGAGCACCAGCTGTTTGGGTTTAATTCCCAAACTACATGGAGACTCACAACCATCTCCATCTGTAACTCCAGTTCTAGGGAACCAACACCCTCTTCTGGCCTCTGAGGATACTGCATGCATTTGGTACACAGACATATATACAGCCAAAACACCCATGCACATAAAATATAAAATAATAAAAATAACTCTAAAAATAAATAAAATCCATAAAAATAAAATAATTATAGATTTATTACCCCTAATCCAAAAGTTAAAAACTCCAAATGCTCCAGAATTCAAAAGGTCGGTGTATTAACATGATGCTACAGAAGAAAATCCTGCACTGAAGCCTGCAACATGCAGACAAGCTAAGTCACAACATAGCCTACTAACAATAGTGGGTAAAATTACCTTCAGGCTACATGTATCAGGTACCTAAAAAACAAATGAATGTCTTTGGTTTAGACTTGGTTTCCAAATCCAAGATATATATATATATATATATGTATTTGTTGTTGTTGTTTGTTTTCAAGATAGAGTTTCTCTGTGTAGCCCTGGCTGTCTTGGAACTCACTCTGTAGACCAGGCTGGCCTCGAACTCAGAGATCTGTCTACCTCTGCATCCCAAGAGCAAAGACTAAAAGTGTGCTCCAAATCCAGGCTATAGATATGCAAAAATTTCAGATTTTCCCCAAATCTGATAAATGTTCCAAAGTCCACACACTTCTGGTCTAAAACATTTTGGATCAGAATGTCCAACTCTGGTAGTGTGTGTGTGTGTGTGTGTGTGTGTGTGTGTGTGTGTGTGCTTCAAAGAGAAGGCATTAGGAGACAGCTTCGATGACAGGTATGACAACTTGTAATCTTAGCACTCAGGAGACTGAGGAAGAAGAACTGCAAACAATATGAGGTCAGCTAGGGCCAAGACCCTGTCTTCAAGAAGGGGCAGGGAGGGAGGAAGGAAAGAAGGAAGGGAAAAGAAAGAAGATGGAGCAGGGTGGGCTTTTACCATGAGGTCCAAGCCTTGAACTATCTGTGTTGACATCCTTGAAATAGATCTAGAATCTTCAAAGATCCAGTGTCTAACCACTTCATGGTAATAGATCATGGTTTCCAGAAGATGTGGGGCCGCGGCAGCTAGGTTTAGAGGGAATTGGAGTGGCTCTGGAATGGATAGCATTTCTTTTAGGGCTGATGAACTGTTCTAAAATTTGTTGAGGTGGTAATTGAGTGACTCAAAAGATACTGAAAACCATGGAAACATGCTTTTAGTGAACGAACTGAGTGATTTCTCTCAGGCAAGGCTTTATGAAACGCTGTCTTTCATTCTCCCATATCGTCCCTCAGGTCAACTGTGTGGTATGTCTGCCTTCTGGCCTTTTACACACTGACTGCTTCCTCATCAAAGACTCCTCCTTTCCTCTTTCCCTCCTCCCCTGAAGCCCCTCTGGTTCTTCTGCAGCCAGCATTATGCCCAGACACACTGGACTGAGACTAAGGCTGTAAGAAATCCTGTGCTCAGTATATAATTCCAAAACACCTCTCAGGACAAACAGGAAACAGAGGCTCTAATGCCAAAACCCATGAAACCATAGAAAGCCCTGAATCTTCTACTCTGTTCACGTGCCCTTGTCAATCTATGCTTACCCTAAACCTGTCCAGGGGACTTTATAGCCACATGATGGCCATGATGGTGAGTGTCTGTGTATGGGTTTATGCACATGAGGGCAGATGCCTTCAGAAGCCAGAAGAGGATGCCAGATCTCCTGGAAGTAGAGTTACAGGCTATTGTGAGCTGCCCACTATGGGTGCTGGGGACAGAACTCCAGCCCTTTGCAAGAACAGCAAGCACTCTTGAGTGCTGAGAGTCTCCAGCCTCTCACCCTGTATTTTATTTCAACCACATTCACACTGAACTACTTCTAAGCTACCTAGCTCCAATCCCTTGGAACAGGATTTATCCTGAGGCAGGGAAGATGGAAGGAGGGGAGACGGTTCCCAAGTTGGGGTAAAAGAGGGGTAACCCTGGTTAAGGATGGAGGATGGCCTTCTGGCCCCAGCCACCCACACAAAGCCTTCTGGTACAGTCCCTGTGCACAAGTCACAGGGTCACAGAATTAACTGTTGGTTTGTCTCTGCTTACTTGATAGGGCTTTGCAACAGGAGCTTTGACACTGGAGTTGAGGACTGTTAAGGCAGTATTTCTCTTGATTTGGATTTGGTACCTACCTTGCAAAGCCTTCCCCTCCCCTCCAGAACTCACATCTCTTCTGGGAATGTCCGATCACCATTGTTTTGTTATAAACCGCAATATTTGCCTATCTCTATCACCAGGATGTGAGTTCCTTGGGATCAGAGACTTGTTATCTCTGTGCAAAGGCAGCAATGCATAGCATCCCTGGAAACACTTGGTGAATTTCTCAACTGGTTTCACCGTGATTATTAGTCTTCTCTACCTCCTCCACTGAAGAACAGAGCCCAAGCCTCCTGACCCCTGTCTTCTGGTAGACGACAGAGAAGAAGTATAACCAGGCAAAGCTCTCAGGCCCAGCTACATCTTCAACTAACCTCCATGATCTGCAAAGTATTCCATTCGGACTTGGGTCTGAGAATTTATTCAGATCAATGGCCAACACTTTCCTAAGCCTTGAGGTGCCATGGCCTTTGGGGGTCAAACAACCCTTTCACAAGGGTCACCTAAGACCATTGGAAAACATGCTGGAAAAAAATAATTAACAAATTAATTATAATTTGCATTATAATTAATAACAATATAAAAATTGCAGTCATGAAGTAGCAACAAAAATAATTTTATGGCTGGGGGTCACCACCACATGAATAACTGTATTGAAGGGTCACAGCATGAGGAAGGTTGAGAACCACTACTCTGGAGCATGGTTGGCTTCAGGTCACTGGAATCTGAAGATGGTGTCTGAGGCAGGGAAGGTGGAGGCAGGGAAAACGGTTCCCAAGCAAGGGTAAAAGAGAAGTAACCCTGGTTGAAGATGGAGGATGGCCCTTCTGGCCCCAGTCATTCACACCAAGCCTCGTGGGACCGAAGCTGACCTCATCACTGTCTCCAGGAGGAAATGGCTGTGTTGCTAGCAAGAACATGGGCGTGCTCTACTGTTAGGAGAGCCCCTCCTCACTCCCTCACTGTGAGTGTGCGGGGAGTGGCTAGGATTGAGAGGGTTAGGGGAGGCAACTGTTTGATCCTCTCCAATACGGGCTGCTATTGCTTCTGTGTGTCCCGAGGGCCCTAACTGCCCTCTTCCAAGCTTCAGAGGAGCCATTATCTCCAAGGGGCCCAGGCACTGTATCAGGGAGTCAGGAGTAATGATCACAGCTGCAGCCAAGGCTACACAGTGAGACTCTGTGTCAAAAAGTTTCTAAACCACTGGGAAGGGGACTGGACAGTTGTGGAAGGATCGGGGTCCTTGTGCAGGAGGACACCAGTCTTCCAGAAGGAAATGGAAAGCTCCCTGCCCCCAGGTCAGAGGTCATGGCTGGTCTTTTTAGAGGGCATGATGGAGAGGTGTGGATTATCCTGTGTGAGTCCAAGAGATCCACAGCTGACCTAACTGGGAATAGGACAAAGGGGACAGTCTTCCTGCCGCCAGCCTAACAGACAGAGTTAAGCAATGGCAGTGGGTACTGGAGGGAGAAGAGGTAAAGATGGCTGGGGCTTTCTGAGAGAAAGGCAGGATGCCTGGGAGGGGAGGAGAGTGCTGGTGTATGGGACATCAGAGGGACTGCACTAATTATAATAGGTAAAATGAATACATTGCCCAGGCAAACTTTTTCCTCTACTTTCCCTGTAGAGAGTCCTGTGGTCATCTCCACCATGCAGAGAAGGAGACTGTGGCACCAAGCCACATATTTATTAAGGTTGGACTCTAGAACTGGACTCAGATGCTCTGGAGCCTATATTCTACTGTCCTAGACACAGCCAATAGCAGGCTGGGAGTAGGTGCTCATCTTCATGCATCAGATAAAGGACTGAAGGTTCTGAGTAGCAGCAGTGACAGAAGCAGGTGGCCTGATGGGTTCTGGGCTAACCGGATCAGGGAAGGAAAGCTGGGTACCTTAGAGAGGACAGTCTGTTGCTAAGCAGCTAATTGGTGGCTGTTCTTTCATTTCAACCTTGTGAGACCCCCAGATGAGCACATCTGTGAAGATGTGACTTGTTTCCTTGTTTACCCTCTTCTCCCAAGACATCCCACACCATCCTGCTGTAAATATTTATGTGGATGGCCCATTCCGTGCTGGGTTTTCTCCAGCCTCCCAGCTCTTCTTCTTGATCATGTGACCTTCATCCATCAGCCACTGGCTCCTCCAAGGTGCCAGTGACCTAGGCACCAGCTCCTCCCCATCCCCATGTCTCAGCTCAGAACTCCCTGCCCAAGCTCTTCTTCTTTTAAATGAAATTTGTTTTTTAATATTAATTTATTTTGTGGGTGTACACACAGATATTTGTGTGTGCATGTACGTGTGCCACAGTTCACATATGGTGCTCAGAGGACGACTTGTGGAAGCCAGTTCTTGACTTCTACCACATGGGTCCTGGGGATTAAACTCAGGTCATCAGCCTCGGTTCAAGCACCTTAACCCACTGAGCCATCTTGCCTGTCCCCTCTCCTGCTCTTCTCCCCACTGGCTGCTCATCTGTCACTCCCACCAGTCCATACACTGGCCTCTCTGGAACTCTTCTCTGAGGACTGTCCCATGGTCTCACCATGCAGTCCACTTTCGCAGTCCACACAAGACCCTACACGCGACTACGCACGCAGACTCCGTCTCCACACCCTCCTGTCTCCTACCCATTTCCTCATTTTCTATAACACCTATTTAATATCTTCCTGACTCCAAAATCCTCCAGTCTCTTTTATACACCTCATTCTGGTCAGATGAGCTCCCGAGTCTCTTTGTGATGTAGAACCCATCAGATGAATTTTACTTCCGTCATGTCTCCAAACCCAAGTGTCTTCCCATTCCCCTCTCCCACCCTGACCTCCACAGAAGTGTGGAGTGTGTTTCTGCTAGAGCCTCAGCCTTGGATAATCCCCTCACTCCCTTCCTGATCCTCAGGAATCTAAAGTCAGAATCATCTTCCTTTCTTTGCAATGCTAGCATCGCTCATTAATGCTTCAGTGTGATGCGGCAGAGGCATCTGGGGGCCCACCACGTCTGTTTTCATCCTCTTTAGCCACAGATTTGGGGCAGTGGCTAACGGCTGATGAAGAAGGTCTGGTCAGTGGGAAGCAGGCAGCGGTTGCTAAGATAGCAGGTAGAAGGAGGGAGTGGACACCCGATGCCGGAGGTGCTACCATGCCAGCATGGCCACTGTTAATACCCAACACAGGCAACTTAAGGGAGGAAGGGGGAGTTTAGTTTGATTCGCAGTTTGAGGGTACAGTCCAGCATGGTGGAGAAGTTATAGTGGAGAAGCCATATGGATCACATATGTCCACTTCAGGGTGGAAAGAGGTAAATGTCATTGTTCAGCTGGCTTTCTCCTTCTGATCCCATCTATGACCCCAGCCCATGGGTTGGTGCTACTCACATTTAGGGTGGGTCTTCTAGAAACTGCTTGAACATATATGCCCAGAGGCTAGTCTCTTAGCCTGACAAGTTGACAATCAACGTTACCATCATAGTCACCCACTCTGAGCATCCTTCCTAAACGAACAGCCCCTTGGCATCCATCTGAACTTGACTCTCAGCCAAAGAACATACTCACATGCTACCCCTGATTGAATAAAAAAGGGGGTGAATCAACAACCAATCTCTCAGAATTCCTGGATCCTTTCCATCTCCCGAACATCTTGTAAGAGACTTAGTCTCGATGCATACACCCTCTGGTAAGAATTTCCATTGCATTTGCACCTTGTCTAGAGCCAGCCCAGAGCTCCATAGAGCTTAGTTCAGCAAGCCATCCCAGGACTTTCTCTGGCTCCACTGCTCTGTCTTGAAACGATCTCCTCCTTCAGCTTGGGTGATACCGAGCCTTTCCCTGCCCCCTCCCCACCCAAAGGCTCTCCCTCTGCTTGATTCTTCTCCCCTATCCCCTGATACTTGAGCCCGTGGGATGAGATCCCATAACCTTTCAATGAGTTACTGCCGTTGTGACCCAGCAGCCTCAGAACCATTGATGGCATGATGAGAGCCTGTTAATGAAGGGTATCTGGCTTTCCTCCAGAGCCTGTGTCCTCAGGAGAGGTTCTCCTGCCCAGATCTGCAGAAGTGCTGCCTATATATAACCTATGGCTGCAATGACCTGCTATAGCTCAGCAGTTTCCTTGGTATAGCCAAATCCACCCAGCTTCTCATGAAGGACTTGGAACCATCTCAAGACCCAGCAGGCATCCCCAGATATGCATTCTTCTGTGTTATTTGCTTTTCTGTTGCTCTGATAAATCACCTCTCAGGTCCCCAGTGACTTTCAGTTTGACCAAAAACAACTTACAGAATAAAGAGTTTATTTGGGCTTATGGTTCCAAAGGGAGAGTCTATAGTGGCTGGAGAAGCCAGAATAGGAAGCTGAAAGAGTATACAGAAAACAGGGGAACAGGTTCAGGGAGAGAGGAAGAGAGAGAGAGAGAGAGAGAGAGAGAGAGAGAGAGAGAGAGAGAGACCTGGAAGTAGAGTTGGTTATAACCTCTCTAAACCTGTCCCTAGTGATCTGATCTTCCAGCAAGGCTCCATGTTCTGAAACTTCCATAACTTCCCAAACAGCAACCAAGGACCAAATTTTCAAATGCATGAATCATCTATGGGGAACATTTCTTGTTCACAGCACTATGCAGCCCCTGTCATCCTTGGGTTGACAGTAAGCACCACAGTACACCCGAGGCTGCATACCTGGGGTCTGGACTCAGCTGGTTCCTGGCTCATGCTGTCTTGTCTTTTCCATCAGGCACCAGCACCTCCCCTCATGCAGCCTCAAGCCCACTGCTTCAGTCTGCTTGCATGGCTACTGCTGGCCTCTTGCACTCAGCAGCAGGGAGAGCCTCTCGGACCTGGCTCTGGAAACCATCCAGGCCGAATCTAAGGTCACTGGGCATCATGCTGCCTGCTACCTTCTGTTCTTGGAGATGTGTGTAACCTGTTTAAGGGCTCAGTGTTAGAATCCAGCTTCTGCTCAGGTCTCCTCTCTCAGATACTGACAGGCCCCCTGCTGGGACATTGTCTGTGAGTTCCTAGCTAACACAGACAAGGCTTCTTCCGGGGTTCACATCAAAGTGGGTATCGACACCACACATCCTGTTCCCCATCCTATCTGTGCTTCCTGTCTGGGAATCAGAGATCCTAGCTACAGGTTCCTGCTGTGAGACCTCCCTTATCCACTGAGGCCTGTGAGAAGACACTTCTGCCACCTGAGCTCCGATTCTCTTCAGAGACAACATCATATTGTCTGTCTCTGGTGCAGGGTCATGAACCCTCCTCAGAGACTCCGCCATGTTGTTGCCTCTCTGTCTATCTGCCTATGTGTTAATAATTCTTCTACTGAACCCTTTAGTCCTCAACAGTCTCAGTGTTCTGTTAAGCCACTTGCTCCCACCCACAACTTAATAGTTTATGTGACTTTTCTTGCACCCAAATCACCACCAGCCACCCTATTCTTCCCTCCTATGCTCTGACAAGGGAGTGCCCACATGGACTGGTCTGGCCTCTAAGAGTCCCTGGTGGATCACAACGATTTCTGCCTGACAGGCCCTGGTCCCAGCTCTCCTCCTCTCCTGCCCCTGTTTCTTCTTCTTCAGGTTCCAATTTAAAGATTCCTTGGTCAGTTGGTCGTCTGGGAACTCCATCCACTGGGCAAGCTCGCTGTGGTGTTTGCTCACCCACCACATGTGAACTTCCTCAGCTGAGGACGATGCCGGGGCAAAGCCTGGCATAGCAGATATCTGTAAGTATCAGCCTCTAGCCTCACAGGAGAGCAAAAAGGAAGTGGGCTTGGTAGGGGAGGTACCAGCCATTTTCTCCCTTCTTCAGGTCATGCAAACACAGAAAACGTAATCCAGAGTTCTTCTCAAGCACTGGGCAGCACCCAAGAGGCATGTGGAAACACTGCCAAGGCAGAAAACCCTTCCAGCCAGGGACTTTCTCACTTGGCTCTGTTTACTATGATGGACACTTGTACAATGGACAATGTCTTTTTGTTTCATGCCTAAATTAGGCCTTTCTGGGTAAAGCCACTTAATGGGGCATCACTCCCGTGTTACAAAGTTTGATGGATATAACCTTTTCGTATTCCTAGACAAAGGGTCATCTATTTGTAGTTCTAAAATTCCACTCTTTTGCCAAAATTCTTGAGCCTATGTTAGTCTTGTTTAACAAAATGGCTTTAATAAATAATTAACTTTTTTTTGAGGTAGAGTCTCCCTGGCCTGGAACTCATCTGAACTAGGCTGGTCTTAAACTCACAGCTCTCCACTGGCTCTGTGCCCACAATCCCATCACCGCGCCCAGCCAGAATCTCATTTTTAACATAAAACACACATTAAGTTCTTTTATCACTCCAGTTTTGGTTTAGGTGTAACACAGTTGCGGAGTCGAGGTGCTGGTGGGACTGTGCACTGGCTGGGATAGCTGCTGCCTCTTCTAGTTTCTGTTTCTTTCTTTCTTTTTTGAGACAGGGTTTCTCAGTGTAATCGTGGCTGTCCTGAAACCCATTCTGTAGACTAGGCTGGTCTTGAACTCAGAGATCTACCTGCCCCTGCCTTCTGAGTGCTGGGATTGAGGGCATGCGTTACCACACCCTAGTTTCTTTAGGTGAAAGTGAGAGTTGACGAACGTTGCTGAATCAGCCTGGATCTCACTTCCACTGAGAGCTGCTTTCCCCCATGATTCTCCCGTGGTCTCTCTGGTGTGCGCATGCTGTAAATCACTTCAGAACAAATCACATCGCGTTCAGCCCCTCCCATAGCAGTCTTCTTTTACTCTCTCACATTGTCTGTGGTCAGGAACTTGGGAGCAATGGGACCACACCAGTCTGCTCAGGTTTTCTACTAGACTGCTTAGGTGATATTCCAGCCTATCAGATGAGGGCGGTAGGAAGAGCTGGTTCAGAAGGATCCACATCCAGCCTATCAGAGGAGGGCGGTAGGAGGAGCTGGATTGGAAGGATCCACAGGCAAACAGGTTAATCACACTGCTGGTGCCTGCAGAGCACCTAGCTCCTCTTCCTCGTCCTCCTCTTCTTTTGGTTTTTCAAGATAAGATTTCTCTGGGTAGCCTTGGTTGTCCTGGATCTCCCTTTGTAGACTACATTGGCCTCACACTCACAGAGATCCTCCTGCCTCTGCCTCCCAAGTGCTGGGATTAAAAGGGTATGCCACCACTGCCTGGCTCTTATTGATAAGGCTTCTACAAAGAGCTGTCCTCCAGAGCAAATGGCTCAAAAGAACCAAACTGCAGCTCTCAACCCACTATGTCCTACCCACTGATGACCCAGACTCACACCATATTCTACCAATAGTTTGTGTGTGCATATGTGTGTGTGTGTATATGCTTGTGTGTATGCATGTATACATAGATGTATGTGCATGTGTGGAGGTCAGAGGTCAATGTCATATGTCTTCATTAATCGTGTTTCGAGGCAGGGTCTCTCAGTGAACCTGGAGACCACTGATTCAGCTGGGCAGGTTTGCCAGCAAGCCCCAGGAGTCCTCCTGTTTCTGCCTCCCCAGAGCTAAGATTACAGGCACAAACTGCTACACTGGTCTTTTGTATGGGTGTTGGGGATCTGAACTCATGTCCTATGCTTGTACCATAAGCACTCTACCAACTGAGCCACACACTCTACCCTCCCAGTATCTATCCTGACAGTCTGCCCACAAGTCTCGATTCGGCCTCATGGAGAACTACAAAACAGCATGATTTCCAAGGGCAGGGGGAGTAACCGGGTACTATCTTGGAGATGGGCTTCACATCATGTGGAACTTAATATGAGGAACAATCTGCCTTTCAGGAATTACTTTCAAATCATTTAGTTAAGCCTTCATAGAGATGATCGCGTTTGCACTCATGTTTATGGAGCAGATAGGCCATTATGTGTATAGTTCACTACCAAGCACAGTCCACATGGGTGATTTGGGAGCAAAACCAGCTGGCAAGAGAAGAGACACAGTTGATCATGGCAGCCCAAGTGCACAGGCATGATGGGAGGGCCCAGCTGATGGGACCTTAACTTCATGGAGCCCAGTGTACCCTCATGTGGCTCTGGAGCCCTCTAGGGGGTTGACATATCAGCACAGGCAGGGTGCTGAGCCCAAAAGAGTAGACAGATCTGTGTTGGTTGCTGTGGCAAAAGATCCCAGACTAGGTGGCTTACTTAAGCGATGTGAGTTTCTGGACTCTGAGCTCTGGGGGGCATGAAGTGTGAGCCCAGGTGAGATCAGTATTGCTCTCTGCTGAGGCCTCTCCCCTTGGTTTGTGGGTGGTTCCCTCATCTCTGCATCTTCACAGTCCACAGGTAAAGTGTCTGTGTCCTGATGTACTGATGGAGACTCAAGTCCTATCGGACCGGGACCTACCCACATGACCTTCAGTCACTGTGTCCAATTCAGTCACACCCTGAGGTTTTGAGGGCTAGACTTCCGACTGTGAATTTGAGGGGGCATAATTCACCTGTGCCAGTGGGGTGGCAGCACCCACTCCAACTATGGGCTTCTTGGGAAAGCAAGGGAAGGGTGGAGCACTGGGCTCTGTGTGTGTAGGAGGAAGGTCACAGCCCTCAGTTCAAGGGACAGGCAGAAGGAACCCTGCCTGGCTAGGTTCTGTTCCAGATCCCTCCCCCCAAGCCTGCCTCTCCTTCCCAGGGTCTCCTACAGGTGCCACCTCTAGAAGAAAAATCACAGCAGAAGCCTGAGAGGGAGTGGCTTGTGTGTAATTTGGCCTGGAGCATGGAAAGTTAAATCAACTGGAAAGAGTAGAAGGAAGTTAGAAAAAAAAATTAACCCAACCACAAGCTCAGGAGTGATAAAGGGACGTGGAGCTGGGAGGGTAACTGGAAAACCTGAGTCGCAGAGAAAGTCTGAGGGAAGGAGAACAAGGCGGGGTGTGTTGTGTTCTTCTCTGCCGTGCACCAGCAGGGGAGGGTGTGGGGGGAAGATATGTGTGTGGGGAGCAGGGTTATGTGCACCTATATGTGGGTCCATATGGAGCTAAAGGTCAGCCTCAGACATTGTTCCTCAGGAGCTGCCTGTCTTTAGAAAAAAGAAATTATTCCATTTACACTTACTTGTTTGTTTGTTTATCCCTTCTCTATTTCTCTCTTCTCCTCCACCTGTGTGTGTGTGTGTGTGTGTGTGTGTGTGTGTGTGTGTGTTCCAGCACATGTAGAGGTCAGAGGACAACTTGTAGGAGTCGGTTCTCTCTTTTCACTATGTGGGTCCCAGGGATTAAACTGGTGTCACTGGGCTTGATCCCAAGGGCCCTTACCCACTGAGCCATCCGACCCTATTGTATGTTTTGTTTTGAGACAGGGTTTCTCACTAGGACCAGGGGGAACCTGGAGTTAGGCTGGCTGCAGTGAGCTCATAAGACCCACTGTCTCCACCTCCCTGGCACTGAGATTATAATCATGGACCAGCTTTTTACAGGGGTGCTCTGATTGAAGTTAGAGCCTCTTGCTTGTGTGGCAAATGCTTCATGGGAACTGTCTGCCTGGCCTTGCCTAAGGTGTTTAAAGGAGCTTTGCCAAAAGGGCCCTCACCATCATCACAACCCATATGTCAGCTTTGCTGCAGTGTGGGACTCAACAAAGGCAGGGAATCCTATTCCTGTCTGACCTGTCCCTGTCCCTAGAGACACACACAGGCCACGATGGGCATGCGAACCCTCACAGTGGACACAGGACACTGAAATCCAAATAGTGAACAGAAAGTAGTCACCTGAAGATGCTGGTCAGGCCTCATCTGGTCATATATTTACCATGTCTCAGTTTCCTGCTTCTGAAGTAGGGTCAACATATGGCCACCAGGTTGAGTCTTGTGTACCCTCTATGCCTGACTCTAAGGATCTTTTACCTGGAGAGCCCCTGGACAGAATATAGGCCTTAGAGAATACTCAGGGTAGAGGCCAAGCCTGAGTCAGTGATGATCAAGTGGCTTCAGGGTCCTCTTTCTACTAAGTGGTATTTGTATCCAGGCAGTGGGAACCAGATATAGGCAGGAGTGGGAGTGGGGGATGGGGCATGATCCATTATCGGCAACAAATATCCTAGCTATGTTTTATAACTTGATCTCACCCCTATGGAAATATAAGCTGGGGAATAACTTATCAAATACTTACTACAGACATACTTACATAGGATATGTGCATGAATAGCATACACACACCGAGGTGAATAGCCCAGGCCTCTCATCCAGTATGGAGCCCAAGCATAGTTCTTGGCAACCACAGGCCTCAGAATACAAGCTTCCACAATATGGGGCTGGCACTTGGGGCTCTAGACAACATTCCCATCCCTGAGTTCTGGAAGCCACTCCCTTCTGCCCCTGTCCCAAGGGTTCTCAGACGCAGGAGCCACAGAGGCAGGAGCCAACCAGCTGCCTGCAGGCCTTTGGCTCATCCTCATTTCTGACATCTGTGAGGTGTTCTCTATAAACATAGGCAGGGTGTGCATGTGTCCAAGTGTGTGCTGCACGCTCACACTTATAGCCTGACTTGGCAGGTTTGGAAGATTCAGGTAGGACTGCCAGGTATGGTTCCTGTGTTGGCCTGGGGAGGAAGAGGAGTGCCATGTGGTGCCAGTTGGCACAGCTCAGGTGCCTTGGCTAACACCTTGTTCTAGTTTCCAGGTGGAGCCAAATAACTATCCTGGGTTCCGTTTATGCATATTTTCCTGAAGGAAGTCTTGGAAACCCAGGTGAGGTCTCTCAGGAAGCCTGAATCCTGGACCTGGGCAGATGGAGACTTAGGAGGAAGGAAAGGCATGCCCATGGCTACTGCCCACCTGCTGCCCAAGGCTCTTGCCAGCTTCTTGTACCAGGCTCATGCTCCAAGCCTGGTGCTCCTGGCTGAGTCCATCCCTCTGTGCCTAATTGTGCCCAGGATCCTTGGGAGTGCAGTGTGCATGGGACTGTTTCCAGCGTAACACCAGGTGCTGTGCTCCAAGGCAGTGTCTCCTATTCTTCCAAGTCAGGAAGCCCCTCACCCTCTCTAGTATGGGGTGATAGACAGATGCAGGTGTTGGGGGTGGGGCAAGGTCCAGGTAGTAGGAAGTAGGGGAAAACACTGCCTGACTACTATTTACTGTGGCTTCCTCTGGGCTCCTGGTACCAACAGGAAGCAGTGAAGTTCATTCTAGTTGCCACAAAACCAATGGCTCAGAAGTCACGAGTCTCCTTCCCTTACACAGAAGAGTCTATGGAGGCTCAGAGATTAAAAGACTAGCCTGAAGCTATCCTAACTCCTGTCCTGTTCCAAGTTCAAGGCTGGTTCTTACATTCCCACAAGAGTTTTTAACAGCCCTCTGCTCCACTAGGGTGGCTTGAGATGATGCTGTAGACCAGCTTTTAAGGCTTTTCCCAGGACCCCTTTGTATGCCTCCATGGATTGCCCCTCCCTAGAAGTTTATTTGTTATTTTATTGCTTTTTGTCTTTTCTTTCATTTTTCCTGTTTTTCTTCTATTCTTTTGTTTTGTTTTTGTTTGTTTTCTTTGGTTTTTGTTGTTGTTGTTTTGTTTTTCAAGACAGGGTTTCTCTGTATAGTCCTGGCTATCCTGGAACTAGCTCTGTAGGCCAGGCTGGCCTCAAAGTCATATAAATCTACCTGCCTCTGCCTTCCAAGTGCTAGGATTAAAATGTGCACCACCACTGTCTAGCTATTATATTTCTCTTAATTAGTATTATATAGTCCTTCATTCAATTAAGAAGAATCTGTCACACATCACTATAATAACAGTTTTGATGGAAAAAGAGCAGCTGTATTTTGCCTCAGACAACATGTTTACGGAGACTCATGTCACTGTTTTACAGTTACAAATGCTGGCTTGATGGAGTATCCCTTAGCTGCTTCTGCATTTGATTATGCACAGGCCTAGGAAACCTTTCTGCACCTGTGAGAAGAGAATAGCACACTAATAAGGCCTAAGCAGCATTACAGAAGTGTTTTGGGGAGATGGAGAGACATCTCAGCAGTTAAGAGCACTGACTATTCTTCCAAAGGACCTGAGTTCAATTCTCAGCACCCACTGGCAGCTCATAACTAACTGTTTATGACTCCAGTTCCAGGGGATCCAACACCCTCACATAGGCACAGAAGCATGTAAACCACTAATGAACTTAAAATAAAAATAAATAAATCATATTTTTAAAAAAAAGAAAAATCATTTTGTCTTTAGACAGGGTCTCATGTACCTTAGTCTGACTTCTAACTAACTATATAGAGGAGAATGGCCTTGAACTTCTGATCCTCTCAAGTACTGGAGTTACAGGTAATACAGCACCACACCTGGCTTATTCAATAGATGGAATTCAGGGCTTCCTGTATGCCTAGCAAATACTCTACCGGATCAGCTTTCATTCCTGGTAATGGCTTTTGCTTGCAGACTTCCTGACATGGTCTTAGAGGGATTCCCCAGGGGTACTATGGAGCTATAATTGGAGAACAGTTGAATGGAATTATGTACTATATTTGTATTGCCTACAAAGTGAGTCCCTGACTCCCTGGCTCTAAAGTGCATCCTCCCATCCCTGCCAGAGACCACAGCACAGTATTTGTGAAATCTCGATGCATCTTTTTAGTTTATTTGTATGTGTGCCCATTTACATGGATGCACGCGAGTGTCAAAAGAGGTCAGAATAGGATGTTGGATCCCCTGGAGCTGAAATCACAGGCAGCTGTGAACCACTTGATGTTGGAGCTGGGAACTGAAGGCAGGTCCTCCTTGGAAGGGCAGTGTGTGCCCTTAAATGCGGAGCCATATCCCCATCCTCCTTTTTAAATGTAATTTGAAATTGCTCCTCCTTCGTGTTCTCACTGATTGACCCATCTTTCGATACATAGTATCTCAGAGTCAGAGACTGTTACAATAATCAAAGCAGACATCTGTATCTGATCTTCCCTCCAGACAGGAGACTCTTGGAGCTGCTCTCCTGCATTCCTTCCAAGGGTCCTTGGGACCTTGAGCCAGAACCCAAACAGAGATAAGCATGGGGCAAGTGCCATCCTGCAAGGAGCAGGGCTCCCCCTTGTTCCCAGTTGTACTCATCAGCTCCTTGTTCCCAGTTGTGGCTCATCAACTCCTCTTGTCAGGTTGCCCTGCCCCTCCTCCTTCTCTGCTTAGCAGGTTCCATTTCCCCTTTGAGGACCCGTGAGCTCTCGGGAACAAGCTGTTGCACTGTTTGCAGTTTTGACTCTCCACCTGGCTGTAGGGTTCTCCAGGGAGAGAGGGTTTGTGCCCATCCTTATAAGCCAAGGCCTGGCAACATGCCAACCCTCAGATACACAGAAAAGGCCTGCGGGATCTGGGGACAGCTAAGGAAACCTGAGTTTCAGAAGGTCACCTCATAGCAGGTGGAGGGCTGCACCAGGAGAGCCTCTCTCGGAGGACAGCTGTTGTTTGGCACAGCCACGGGTGTAACCTGACACACAGAGAACCTTGGCAGCTTCTCAGCCTTAGAAGGTAAGAGGTGGTCCTGTAGGAGGGGCTTCTGGGAAGCCAGGCCTCCAGGAGAGCAAGCCCATTGGTGCCCAGGTCCATTACTTTGTGGGACACACTCCCTGCTGGGTTGTAGTTAAGTTGAGGGGGAGATGCTATTGTTCGTGTCTCTGGGATACCTGGCCCAGTAGCCAGCACAGCACTCAGCAGGAGATAAAGATTTGCGGAACTGAGTATTTTATGGATGATTAAAGCAAACACACAAAACAAAGAAACAACAACAAAAACCCAGGGTCTCGGGTAGCTCAGGTTGGACTCACTATGTAGCAAAAATGACCTTAAACTCCTGATCCTTCTATCTCCATCTCTTAAGTACATATTGCACCACACCTAGACAAAATAGAATTGTTTTTAATATTATGTGTGTGTACGAGTTACTCATGTGTTAGCACAAGTGTGTATGTGAGCTTGAGTGTGCATGCATGTGCCCTGGTGCATGTGTGTAGGTCAGAGGACAACTTGTGGGAGTCAGTCTTCTCCTATCATTTGGGTCCCAGTGACTGCAGGTTTTTTCCCTGATCCATCTCATCAGTCCCCAGAACTGAATATTCTGAGCACACAAAGATAAATGTTATATGCCATTGTATTGTATAGACTTTATTGTTTTATATTTTTCTAATCTATCACTATAATCACTTGGCCACAATTGCATATGCCTATTGTGTCTTTGTTAGTTTTGTCTGAGATAGTGTCCCATACTGACCAGCTGACTTCAAGGTCCTGGACTTACACAGACCTTCTGCCTTGGGCTCCTGAATACCTGGGACAAGTGTGAACTGTCTTATGCGGAAGGAAACAGGGGTTAGGAGAAACTGCAAGGTTTCAATACAGACAGAGTGTACTAGCTTCCCACTAGTATTTTTCTGCAAATTTTAAAAAGATTTATTTATTGTGCATTGATGTTTTGCCTATATGTATGTCTGTGTGAGGGTGTTGGATCCCCTGGAACTGGGGGTATGACAGTTGTGAGCTGCCATGTGGGTGCTGGTCCTATGGAAGAGCAGCCAGGGATCTTAACTACTGAGCCATCGCCCCAGCCCTGCAATTGGTGTTCCTCAAGTGGATTACACTAACCCTGCATAGCTAAGGTAGCTGGAATATCCAGAATTCTCAGAAATCCAGGAAGGGTTTTTTTCAAAGATAACTGACCTTCATGAACAGGCTCTGGTCAGAGTAGGTCATGTTCATGGGTCAGTGATTCTGAAATCTATGGTAACTCTGGGCTCTTCCAGAACCTACAGCATCTACAGGGTCTCCTCATGAATTTTCCAGGTATGAGTTGGAAACTTCTAGAACGTTCATAGGCTTTCAAGAAAGAGCAAAGGAAATCAAGGCCAGATACCCAGGCAGTCTTCTGGATAATTCTAAATCACAAAGCAAATCCACAGAAAGAGGGTCCATTGGCTGACCTGGAACTTCATTCAGGAACGGCCAAGGGGGTAAAGGGTAGAGGAGAGAGGTGACATGAGGCACAGGAAGAAACCACACACACACACACACACATGCATACCAAACACAGATGGTAGAGGGAGGAAGGGAGAGAGGGGGTGCAGTTTCTACTATTACCCTGAAATTGTACCTGAAAGTCCTATATCTATGATTTGCTATGAAGATCTGTTTCACAAAAGACACTGCATCTGGAGAAATAAGGCAGAGAGGCCCCTGGAAACACTACAGGGAACACTTATAGCCACCAGATAGACATCTCTTTCCCAGAATCCTTTGCTAACAGATATGAAGAGCAAGCACAATTTCTTTGTTCAAACATACCTGGATGCCTCATGCAAATGGATGCAAAGAACAGTGTAGAATGTTTGACTAAAGCAGGAATCAAGGACACTGGTGGGTGGTAGGCAAACCACAGGGAACCCCTTAGCCCTTCCCATCCACCATCAATCATTCAGGAATCTCTGCCACCAGGGCTGCTGAGCGAAAATGAGAGAAACACTTTATTAAGCCATTCAAGATCAGTGCCAAGCACACCATCAGGCTCTGAGCCCGCCCAGTCACACACAGGCAGAGGGGTGAATGGGCTGGCTGTGCATGACGGTAATAAAGAGTCCAACCTCATAGCATATGTGAACACCCATCCCTAGAAACACAGCTAGACCCAAGCCTACTGGCTCCACCTAGATCTTTTCTTTGAACTGCAGGCAGGGGAGAACCCCCAAGACCTGGCCAAGGACAGACTGCAGCTAATGTGAAGAACTGGCCCCATCCTATAAGTTCTTAAAGTTGCAAGAAGTCAGCTTACCTGCCAAAGACTATACTGTACTGAACCTCTCTGCCTTTAGCCCTGGCTCCAAGGTCAGTCGACAGAGCTCAGAGGCCTGAGGCACTGGAGTAGGACGAGAGGTAGGGGCAGGACAGGATGTTCTTGTCCTGGGGGAAGGGGGCTTTCCTGACCCTCTGTTAGTATTTTGTGCAGTCTATCTTTCTCCCTCCCCCTGGCAGAAGAATAAACGCCACCTCTTTGTCCCTCCCCCTGGCAGAAGAATAAATGCCACCAAAGGTACCTGCATCAAGATTCCTGGGGCCTGTGAATGTTCCTTCCTTGGACAAAACCTATGCAGTGGTGACCAAATCAAGGAAGCTGTGATTGGGAAATTATCGGGATGGACCCCAAACACCATCACCAGTGTGCACCCCCAGGAGGGAGAACAAAAAGACTGTATCAGAGAGAAGGCCTTGTGAAGAATTGAGGCCAGACTTGAAGATGCTGGAATGGGTTTTGGAGTCAGTGGAGGAGAAGCCTGTGAGCCAAGGATTGCAGGGGGTGCAGTCCTAGAGAACAGAGAGGGCTGGGGACCACGCATCTCCTCCACAGACTCATCCATCTCCTCCACAGACTCACGCATCACCTCCACAGACTCATCCATCTCCTCCACAGACTCATCCATCACCTCCACAGACTCATCCATCACCTCCACAGACTCATCCATCTCCTCCACAGACTCACCCACCTCCTCCACAGACTCATCCATCTCCTCCACAGACTCACCCACCTCCTCCACAGACTCACCCATCTCCTCCACAGACTCAACCATCTCCTCCACAGACTCATCCATCACCTCCACAGACTCATCCATCTCCTCCACAGACTCAGCCATCTCCTCCACAGACTCATCTGTCACATACATAGAATGCATGTTTCTTTAGTTTTCCCCACTTTGGTTCTCTCGAAACAAAGACCTAGCATGGCCCAAACTGGAAGCTGACTACTAAAGCCATTAACATTAATCTTTCTCTCTGGAGTACATTTTCCAGGTTTCCTTGCAGCTCAGTGTGGATCTGAGACCAAAGGCACTTAGGAAATTTGGGCAGAAGTGATTTACCGCTCTTCAGTGAATATATACCATAAACACCATCCCCTATTCCTCCATCCCTTCTGGTTTCGTCTTGCCAATGGGTGGACTTGGAAGACACCTGTCAAATAGATAGTTCCACAAGATGCAAGAAATAAAGGCAGGCGAATGTGACTCAATGGTAGAGTTGATTGCCTATTGTGTAAGAAGCCCTGGGTTCAATCCTTAATTCTTTGAGAATTAAACAATAAAACAAAATTTTAAGAGCAATATTTGATTGTTAGTCTCAACTGTCAACTTCATGAGATCCAGAACCACTGGGGAGATGGGTCTCTGGGCATGCCTATGGGAGATTATCTTGATGAAGTTAATTGAGGTGTGACCCACCACTGTGGGTATCACCATTCCCTAGGCTAGGATCCTGGACTGCATAAAAAGAAGAGATGGTTGGTATGCATCCACTGCTCTCTTCTTCCTGGCTTGGAGCATGTGGAGTCCAGCAGGCAAGTTGAGAGGAGCCTCCCCTGCTGTCTTGGCTTTTTTCACCATGGCTGTAAATGGTTCATAAATGTAGGATCTCCATACTGAGTTCAATTACAGAGAAATGTCCAGTGTTGTCTGATTTTGCCAGAGAAGTTTTAGGATCCTACCGTGGAAGCACATTTTTATTTGGAAAATCTAAAATGAAATAAGAGAGTGTTGGCCTAAGACCCAAGTGGCCTGTCTCCCTCTCATTTGCTTTTTGAGGCACTCCAGGTTTTGATCAATAGACCTCAGGTCTGTATTCTCAGCACAGTGCAGGCCATAGAGATTTTACTACAAAATCAACAAGAATGTCTCCAGGCAATTGGAGGGCTGTGAAGAGAAACTGTCAAAAAGAACTAAAGGGAGAGGGGACAGGGAATCCTGGAAATGGAAGAGAGGCGGGTGTGCTTCACCAACAGGGACATATTATGCAGGGCTTTACGGAAACGGATCCAGTTTAAAAGGTGATAATTTGTTCCACTGTGATCACAGGGCTTGAGGCGGATGAAAGCTCTTTATGCTCCTAGAGAAATTTAATAGAGCAATAACGGCTTTAATGATACACCTCCCCACACTGCCTCCCCCATCCCTGAGTGTCAGACTGTCAAAATGTGCTCAGAAAAAAAAACAACAAACTGGCCATTAACCATCCTTTCCGGGAGTAGTTATGCCGTGCAGCTCTCAGGGATCACTTCCATCGTCACCAGATGTCCCTGGGATGGGTGGACTGAGAGGTGCTGCTGTGCTTGGGTAGAAGGGGATGGCTCTCAGAGACGGCCATATCTCCGATCATTCTTTCAGGATTTCTCCAGCATGCCTAGCTTCCTCTAAGATTTTTGGGTCAACCTCAGACAAGAACAACCTATTTGAAACCTGTCTCCTACATCACTGACTCTGACACCTTAGGCAAAGAGCTCAGGCATGCTAGTCTCTGCCTTGTCCATCAGGGATGTTAAAAATCAGCATCCAGAAATGAGTATGCCATAAAGAACCTGACGACACCTCATTCCCCAGCCCAGTACCAAGGGCACAGAAAGGCCTAACACATTTCAGATTTTCCTTATTTACCACAAACATTTATTTTATATTTTAAATATTTAGTGTGTGTGTGTGTGTGTGTGTGTGTGTGTGCCCATATGTATGATCGTGAATGCTCCAGAAGCCAGAAGAGGGTATTAAATGCCCTGAAGCTGTAGATCCCCCTTTAAAAAGCAAGAACACATTCTTCAGACATTCTCAAAAGCATTTTGTCAGAGGGTTGGTGAGTGAAGACTGACTGGTCTCAGAGGAAGGGGTGGTACCTTCTGTAGCATGGAACTCCAGAGGTATCAGAGGATGGAAGAACCTAGGTCTTGCAAATGTAAAGCCCAAACACTTTACTGACCATGAGACTCCCAGAATCTAAAACCCAGCAGCTGCTCCTGGTTTGGGAGCCAAAAGAATTCCCAGAACAGCCATCCCTACTCTCTGCGTAGACTGTTCCCCACTGCAAACTGACAGGTCATGTAATCAGTGAACTGGCAGGGTAGTGGCTGCTAGCATCACCCACACTGGGTCTCAGGGGTGATTGACAGTCTTACCCTCCCCAATCAGCATCATGATGTGGTTTCTGGTCTACAGAGAAATCGGGTCTGGCTAGCAGGAGGCCAAAAGTAGTTGGAATCCATTCTCAACTCAAATGAATATTAAGAATCTTTAGTGCACCGTGGAGGGTCAGAGAGTCTGTTGCAACTGATGGGCTGTGTCCACTAGCAGCCATGAGGAAGCTGGTCCCAGGGTCTGGCTGGGTAAGGGTAAGTTACATGTGGGAGAGGTGACACCAGGGACCATGCTGCTACCTCCCTGACATCATACCACAGGCTGACAGGCTCGTTCTGTTCCCTCCTCCTGTCTCTGCTCAGCTATCCTGTGGTGTCTTCATGGGAGTGAGTGACATTAAAGCTTCAGTGGTAAGTCACTAGATACTATGTTTCCACTCTGACCTGGGTATTTTTGGTTAGGGCTATACTCCCAAGATGCCTTACTCAACATGAAGGTGGTTCAAGCATGACATCATAAACAGCTGACCTGGGGACAGTGCAAACCTCATGTGGGAGGGAGTCGGCTGTGTCAAAGTGGGGAAGTGATGGAGTGGTGCTCACAGGGCTTAGAGTCACACCTGGAGCTGCTCTTGGCATTCCAGGTGTCACCCACTGTGACAAGCTCTCTACAAACTTAATGACTCTTCATACCTAACTACAGAGGCTCTCTCTCTCCGAAGCCTCCTAATGTTGACTGTCAGTTTGAAGAATCACCTAAGAGACAAACCTCTGGGCATGTTCGTAAGGGGTTATCTAGACTGGGGTCATTGCGGAAGGAAGAATCACTCTAAATGGTACTATTGGCAATATTCCATAGACTGGGGTCCCAGACTGAATAAGAACAAAAGAGCGGAGACCGGCATCCATCACTTCTGAACAATAGATACAATGTCACCAGTTGCCACCAGCTTCCTCTCACTCCTGCTGACAGACTGTACCCTCAAACTGTGAGCCAGATTTATCGTCCCCTCCCTCCCTCCCTCCCTCCCTCCCCCCCCCCCTTCCTCCCTCCCTCCCTCCTTCCCTCTCTCCCTCCCTCCCTCCTTCCTTAGGTTGCTTTTATAGAGTACCCTTGAACCACCACAATGATGAAAATAACTATACTCCCTGTCAGATGTTGCTGATGGTTGCAAAGAAAGCCCCAGGAAGAGTAGACGCTACGGGAAGCAAACGGCTTCAGATGATGCTGAGCCTGGTGTTCACGGCTGTGGGTGTGCAGGCTTGGGGAGGGGGCACAGGCCTGTAGGAGAACAGGTACCTGAAGTCATCCTTTCAGGGCTTCTGGCAGCCCCGGTGCCCCTCCCCAACGTTACAAAGCTTTCCCTGCGTTTATAGCAGCCCTGCATTCATTTTCTGTAGCCTGCCTCTGGCAGTGGCTGTGCTGGGCTCCGGGATGCCTTTCTTGGCAAGGGAAACTTCATCAGTCCGTCTGGAAGAGGATGTTTGGGTGAGCTGGCTGGATACACATTTCCATGGTAAGGCTCTGAGGGTCCATCCTCAGACTTACGTCTAAATAGCTCTGAACACAGCTCTCAGAGTACGTGGCCGCATACCACAGGGCTTTTTGGTCTCAGGGATGGTGCCGCAAGCCTGGACAAACCCCACAGGGTCAGAAAACACCAGACTCTGCTTTGAGGAGGGCAGGGAACAACAGGTGAGGCAGGGATTAGGGCCATGGTCACTAATGCCAATCAGTCTTTCAGCTTCCTCAATCCCAGGCTAGCCCAACTCCCCTGCTGAAGCTACGACAGGTGCTAGCACATTTATCTACACTTTGGGATCACCTATGTCCTTGTCTACTTGGGAACTCACCTCAACCCCACCCTCCAGAGACTGAGCTCCTAGAGTCACACGACAGGTTGACACTTCCTGGGAACCTAGACCACATTTCCACCACCAGGACAGGACAGTTATTGCTGCCAAGTCTGCCCTCAGCCCCATCATCTTGTGACTCTAGGGTTCTTTCCTTATCAGCAGAGACCCCCAGTAGGAAGTAAGGATGGGGGAGCAGACAGGTCCTCCTACTTCTCCCTCTCAGTAGGCAGGTGGCCAGAGGCGTCTCACAGCCTGGCTTGTTTTCACAGATGTTTTTCTGAGAATCGGTGACATTTGGAGCACTCTGTGGGAGGGCACAGACGTGAACAAGATGATCCTGTATTGCTGGTAGCAGAATCAGGAAGCAAAATCAGGAAGCAGGGACAGAGCAGATGGGAACTTAGGTGTGCAGGGTCAGTAGAGCTGAGAAAGGAACGTGTGAATGGCCCAGGCATAGCTGCTGGTGAGCACCAGGTCATTCCCACGTCCTGTGATTTAGGAGTCACTAGGTCTCAGAGGTTTCTGGGCATCAGCACTAGGCTGGAACACTCTCTCTGTAGGAGACATTCTCTTGGAACAGCTGAACCTAGGCCCCTACTACTTTTCCTAGATAGAAGCCAGTGCTGCATCTTGGCTGAGGCCCTCCATTTGCAGCCTTGTCTGGTTCAAGGGTATTAGAAATAGGATATTCCCAGAATCTCTGAAGTGGGAGATTCTGCTTTCAAGGGTACCTGTCTCCTCTGACTGCAGGGCAGGCCTGGATTCAAAGTAGGTAACTATTGATTTCTCTTTCCCATCTCAGCACTTGGTCTGCCCACTGGGTACTTCCTACCTGGTGCTACTCCCAAATCCACTGTCATGGGTGTGCTGCCTTCTGGAGGGATAGACAGAGCCAGAGTGGCTCCAACTCCCTGACCCCAAGCTGACCAAAATCTTCTGCAGCAACTGCATTGACTCTTCTTATCTTATAGGTAGTACCAATGCCACCTTCAGTCAGATGCGATGCAGCCAGGGCAGATGGGAAGAGCCCTGTGTACATTAGCCACTTTCTTTAGCCCCAAGGGCTGGAGGATGTGCTGGGGGCTACATAGAAAAGATATGAGCAGCTACCGGCTCTCTTGTTCTCCATGAAGGATTTCTGGGCTTTGCGAGGTAGATTGGCATATGTGATGTAAAAGCACATGTGGGTGGGGGTATGGTTTGTATGTATGAGGTTTATGTGCCTACATAGCTCTGTGTGTGTGTGTGTGTGTGTGTGTGTGTGAGAGAGAGAGAGAGAGAGAGAGAGAGAGAGAATGTATGTATGTATGTATGTATGTATGTATGTATGTGTGAGATATGGAGGATATGCAGTTTGTATATAGGGAATGTAGTTTGTATACATGTAATGTGTGTATATATGGTCTGATTTATATGTCCTGCATATGTGTACAATATATACCTGTGTGCATGCATATGTGCATGCATATGTGGTTTGTATATGGGGAGTGTAGTTTGTATGCATGTGATATGTGTATATATAGTCTGATTTACATGTGCTGCCTATGTATACAGTATATATGTATGTATGAAAATGTGCATGTATGTGTATGTGTATATGTGTGTGTGTACGCGTGACTGCTAGAATAGACTCTGCCATCCGCCAGGCTGTTGTCTACACAGTCCAGTAGGGGATGTGCAATGTGCAGTAGCCAGGGCCTCCCTTTGGAGCCTATACCCCTGGTCCCACCTCCTTGGATCATGGATCCTCACAGCCACAGTGACAGGAGTCACTAAGTCATACCCCATGACCTGCACCGTCTTCAAAGCCACCCTGCAGCAATTCCTATCCTCTTAGTTTTCCTGCTCTTGCCCCATTGATGACAGTAAAACTCCAGAAAGGTTGGATATAGCAGAGGGACTCCCGTGTGTGACTCAGGGGCTTCCCCTTCAGGGCCTCTTGTCTGATTCTGAAGTAAAATAGGTTTAAGAGTTGGGTCATTCTGAGGGACTGTCATGTTTGTCTGAGCCTTTGTAACACTCTGTATATTGGAAATGTTGGGGGGAACAATGACTGTCTTTGTGTTACGTCTCTGTCTCCTGCAGCCCTTGCAGACCCCCTGGAGAGCAAACATCAATTCAGTCATTCACGGATGCTGGTGCTCAGGACTGGGGAGGCAGGCAGGAATAGTGATACCCTCTGAGAGGGAGCTGGATACACTGGCTGAGTCCAGATCCTGGCTCAGTGACTGTCCTTCCATGTCTGGGTGGTCACCCTGTGCTTAGGAGAGTGGACAGTGGCATTTTTATCATTCAAAAGAAAAAAGTTCCAGATAAGCTTACACACATACACACACACACACACACACACATACGCACACACGCACCACACACGAACGCACATACATGCACACACACACACAGCTAATGGCATGGCCAGCTCCTATGTCCCTACCCTTCACCAGTCTCTGGAGTCCAGGAAGACAGAAGGACCGATGAGCCGTCTCTTGAGCACATTTGCTACCTGTGATGTATAGGCAGGAGTGTTGTGAGAACCAAGGACTCAAGTATCAAGGAACTGAGGGCGAACCTTCTTGCATAGACAGGGGTGTTGCTCCCGTGCCAGGGATCTTCCTTGGATCCCACCTCACTTTCATCAAACTCTCTACGGTGGCCCATGAGGTCCAACACCATGTGATCCCTGCTCTGACTCTATTCACCACAGAGACCATTTCCACAGGACCTCACCTTGCTGTGCCACAAACCCGCAGGGCTTCTGCACATACTGTGCCTTCAACACATTGCCTTTCACAAGTTGTGCTCATGGCCAGCTCCTCCCAAGCCTCCTGCCTTTGCTTAGAGCACTGTCTTCCAAGACCACCTCTTTGCTGGTAAAGAAGAGGTTCCCTCTCCTGTATTTTTTTTTTAAAGATTTCTTTATTTATTTTATGGATATGAGTACACCATTGCTTTCTCCAGACACACCAGAAGAGGGCATCAGACTCCATTACAGATGGTTGTAAGCCACCATGTGGTTGCTGGGAATTGAACTCAGGACCTCTGCAAGAGCAGTCAGTGCTCTTAACCACTGAGCCATCTCTCCAGCCCTCCTGTATTATTTTCTATGTAACACTTTATCACCTAGCATGTTATATTTTCATTTGTTCATTTACTTTTTTCTTTAAGAATAAAAGAGACAGGGTCTCACTATGTAGCACTGGCTGACCTGGAACTTGCTATGTAGACCGGCTAGCCTCGAACTCACAAAGATCCTCCTGCCTCTGCCTCCTGAGTGTTGAGATTAAAGGTGCACATTATCATGCTGTTTATTCTTGAGCTCTCCCCTCCACCTCCTACCCCACCCCCACTGGAGTGTGAGTGTCGAGAGGACAGGCTGCTGTCTGGTTTGCTTTCTGCTAGATTTTCATCTCTTCCTGCAATGGTCCTGGCATGGAGCTGGTGTCCTGACAAGGCTTATTAACAAATGAAAGAGCATAGTTGAAAGGGTCTACTCAGCTAAGCACTTGGCACACAAAAACCACTCAGAATTGATGTTCTGGCCAGACTCACGCATATAGAGTTGTCAGAGTTGGGAAATTAAAGATGAGAAGTCCCTTCCATTTGGAGATACCCACTGAGCTGCCATTTGGTGTTTCCCTGGACCCCAGGTTTCATCAAGTATCCTAGAATCTGGGCCATCTATCTGCCTCACTGACTTTTTTCTCTCTGTCCCCAGTGGCCTGCTGTGTAGGTGACCTAGCTAAGAGGACAAGAATGCTTCCACCCTGCCTGGCCCAAGCGACCTATCAAGAAAAGCTGTGTCCTCAGAGGATGTCCGTGAGCCAGTGCTGTCTAAGGGCAGCACTCTAACTGATTGTCTAGCAAACATGGATCCTACAGCAAACCCTGAGGCTTATCCCCAGTGCAATGCCCGTTTGGAGGTGCACTGGATTGAAGGCTGTGATGGGAATACATCCTGGTAGGAAGGTATTAGAAGCCAGAAGCTGCCCTGCAGCCATGCCATCTCCTTTTAGAGGCTGCTTGAGCAAGACTGGCTGTGCTGGGGTCAAGGCCTTCCGAGTGCATATTCCCAGAATCCCTTTCTCCTTATCTCACACCGGTTTCCAGCTCACCAAGGCAGAGGTCTGTCTTCAAAGCATATACAACCAGACCTCCTCTGGCTCTCTAAGGCTTCTAGCTTTCAGGGTCACACTATGCTTGGGAACTCATCTCCCAGTGTTGCTCTAGGCCAGCATGTCTAGGTAGCCTTCCTTCTGCCATCTACCACAAACCAATCATTAGATCAGAACCACATGCTGGCGACTACCCACTCCCCCAATCTCCTAGTGACACAATGAAGCCTTCTGGTCAGAATTCCTGACAGGGGTCTGGTTCTTAGTGACTTGACACAAACATTTACATTTAAACCTCTGAGTGAATTTAGTTCCCTTTGCCTCCTGGTGACCACAATACCTGATGGAAGCAAGAATAGAAAGAGGGTTTTTTTGGGGGGGAGGTGGCTTTCGATTATCATGGTAGTAAAGGTCATAATGTAGACATTATGGCTGACAAGGAAGGAGAGAGAGAGAGAGAGAGAAAGAGAGAGAGAGAGAGAGAGAGAGAGAGAGAGAGAGAGAGAGAAAGAGAGAAACAAGATATAACCTTCAAAGACCTGCCTCCTCTAGGCACCCAATTTCACCAGTCAGATCCCACCTCCTAAAGGTTCCATGGCACCCCAAATAATAACACCAGCTGGAAAGCCCTAAGCCTGTGAGGACACTTTAGAGTCCCTCCCTAACACTAGGGGTCAAAAAAAAAAGGGTCAGAAGAGCCACTATTTCCTGCTTGGAACCTCAGAGAGCAGTGAGGTGGCAGCCATGGGAGAGTCACACTAGAGAGCATCACTCAGGGTGGGTCCCCCAATTCTGAGAAAAATCACTCAAGGACTGTCCAGTTAACTAAACTTATACTTCTGCCTCCAGAAAACACTATTAAATAGCAACAAAGCTGTTAAAAGGTACATCTTGGAAGTCCAGAGCCCCACAGAAGCACAGGACCGAGCAGGGACCAGAGGACCAGAAGGAAATTATAATCCAGGATTTTTTTAAAAGTGGGTCTGAGTGTGTGTGTATTGGCATATGCACACGCGCCCTGGCACGCATGTATGTGGAGGTCAGAGGAAAACTTGCTGGAATCAGTTCCCTCCTTTCACTGTGTGGTTCCTGGGAACAACATGACAGAGATATCCAGTGAGCCATCTCACCTGCCTGCGATGCAGCCAGCTCTGATCCCCAAAGCCTCTTCCCACGTACTCCTCACATTGTCCCAGAAGGTGACAGCTGGTTTATTGACTGAAGATTTAAGATCCTCCAGGACTGGATCTTCCAGGCATGGCAGAGACAGGGCTAGTTTGTGAGAGGTTTAAGCAAAGGTCTCGCCCAGACCTGCAGATGCCTCTTCCTGTTCTAGTCCTCTCCTTGGCAACAGAACAAACAAGAAATTTAAGGAATCTTTTCTGGAAAGATGGATTCATCTGAAAGCAAATGCATCCAGATAACGTATGAGGAGAGTTCTCTCACACAGAAGACAAATCCAAATGGTCAACTATGTATCGACCCTCGGTGACACAGATCCACCAGCAAGCATCCCCTCCCACCACCTCATGCATGTACTTGTGCATGCACACATGTGTGCACACAGAGACTTCACAGCCAGCCCCTCGGTATATCCCTCTCCATGTAAAAGGAGAACCCATGCTTTCTTACCTTGACACTCATGAAGACATCATAAGAGAAAAGTAGACTAATATTCCCCTGTGAATGTTGATACAACCCCCCCCCCAGCACGGATAGAACCCAGGAATATATTAAAAGGGATTAAATACAAAGAAAAATGGTATCTTATCTCAGGAGTACAAGGTTGGCTCAAAATCTGAAGCCACTCGGTGCAATATGTCATGGTAATAGAATAAAGGACAAAAGACAGTAAATGGTCTCCATAGACACATAAACACTTAATACGATTAAATGCTCCTTCATGCAGCACTCAACAAAAGTAGGAACAGACAGGCACTTTCTCAACCTGACAAAGGTGCTTGTGAAAATCTCACAGCCAGTACCATACTTGATGGCAGAAAATGGGAAGATCCCCCCTGTAATTAGGAACAAGAGAAGGATGCCCGGGTTTTCTCTTCCATTCAACATTGAACGTGAGGAGCTCACTGCTCACTATGAGTGTGTGTGTGTGTGTGTGTGTGTGTGTGTGTGTGTGAGAGAGAGAGAGAGAGAGAGAGAGAGAGGAGAAGAAAATAATAATGTGTGTCTATCACTAGTCTATCAAATCACAAATGACAGTAAAGAAATAATAAGTTAGGATTAAGCAGAATTGCTATCATTTGTGCTCCAGAGGGTACCATAGAGAAAGTGAAGGTTAGCATGGTGGTGCACTCCTTTAATCCTAGCACTTGGGAAGCAGAGGCAGGAGGATCTCTGTGAGTTCCAAGCCATTCTGGTCTACACAGTGAGTTCCAGGATAGCCAGGGCAATATATAGAGACCTGCCATTAAAAAGAGAAAGAAAGGGGCTGGAGAGATGGCTCAGAGGTTAAGAGCACCAACTGCTCTTCCAGAGGTCCTGAGTTCAATTCCCAGCAACCACATGGTGGTTCACAACCATCTGTAATGGGGTCTGGTGCCCTCTTCTGGTGTGTCTGAAGAGAGTAATGGTGGTGTATTCATATGCATAAAATAAATAAATAAATCTTAAAAAAAAAGAGAAAGAAAGAGAGAGAAAGAAAGAAAAAAGAAAGAAAGAAAGGAGGGAGAGAGAGAGAGAAAGAAGAGAAAGAAAGCAAAGACAGCTCATATAATGAAGGGAAAAATTTCCCAGCCTTGCATCTAATAAAGAGCTTATATATAAATTATATTAAAAAGAAATTACAGGCCGGGCAGTGGTGGCACACGCCTTTAATCCCAGCACTTGGGAGGCAGAGGCAGGCAGATTTCTAAGTTCGAGGCCAGCCTGGTCTACAGAGTGAGTTCCAGGACAGCCAGGGCTACACAGAGAAACCCTGTCTCAAAAAAGCCAAAAACATAAAAATAAAAATAAAATAAAAAGATATTACAGGATATAAGGGCAACCTGCCCGTGACATCTGTCACTCCACTGATTGCCAGGGTTAATTAGTTGACCTGTCCGGCTTTATGGTGTCCCTCTTCTCCGTCACTGCTCCACAAATGTCTTTCCCAAATCTGCATGCTCAGGTGTACCCTCACAGCCAAGGGTCCTTCTTTAATCAAGCACATGCAGGTGCGGCCCCTGAGGAAGCCTCCCCACAAGCTCTTAAGAATCATGTGGCTCACTTGGCGATGGGCTGTGGGACAGTGAAGGCAGCTGGATGCGAGCCTGTGCTTTAGGGAGGAGCTTCGGCTATGGTTCTGCCTGGGTGACCTGTGACTGTAATCTATAACTAACCTCTGCCCTGACTATGCCACACACTCATTAGGAGGGTCGCACAGGGGCAGGGCATCAGAGGCAGAGGCAGATTTTGGATCTAATAAAATGTAAGTCCTCTGAGAACCAAGGCTGGTGGCTGGCTTGTGGAGAGAGGCAGATCTGCCCAGGGCCAGCCCCTTATAGTGCTCAAGAAAGGCTTGTATTGCTCAGCCGCCATGGCACAGACATTTGTCTGCCTCTCTTGTTCTCAGCCTGACCCCTCCCTCGAATCTCCCCCACTTTACTCTGACCCCAACACCTCTAGTTGAAACAGTACCATGCTTCTCTCCCGACTCTGTTGCTAGGAGAGAAAGGGAGACATAATTTTCTACAAGCCCCGTTCTCGCGTCACTCCACACCAGTGATCAATATTAATAATGAAAACGATAACTGAGGCTTATCACAAGGCTATGATATGCCGGGCCCCGTGATAAAGACAATGATTACTTCCCAGAAGCGCACAGCAGCCCGTAAGAAGCTGAGCACCCCTGAAGTCAGGAGGTGGGACCATGGGGATTTTGTGCTCATGCTTGGGGAAGTTCTCCCGTGCATATGACTGGCTTGCAGACCGTGCTGTGTGAGGGCCTCGGAGCTTTATGACTCTCCGTTCCTCAGAGTCCAGAGTGGTGCGTTCTAATCCCACACTCACATGATGTCAGTCACGCAGGGGCTCCACTGGCTTGCGGCGTCCTCATTTCCTTGCTTACCTTACTACAGACATATTTTTAACATCCTCCATCGCCCTCAATTTGTTTTCTCATTTTCCTCCTCATTTTGCTTTTGCCCTTTGGGACTCGGAACCTAATTTTAGCGAAGGTCAAACGCAGATTCTCAGGGGCAGTTGGCTTTCTCTAATACACCTCCTGAGCAGAGGGGCATCTGAATGTTATTTCTGAAAGAGGAATGCCTGGTTTAGGGTGGGGGCTGAGAGTGGGAGTCCCTAGTGGGGAAAAGGAAGATCTGCCACAGGGGATCATCAGTGGGCCTGTCTTCTTTCTGCTGTCTGTCTGGCCATCCATCTCATCCATCAGAGAAGTATAAAGTCCACTGGGAAGAATCCAAAGCTGACAGAAGCCTTTGTTGTTTCAGCTGGAACCTTCTCCCTTAAATCTGGGGATACTGAGGCACTGAGAGCAGCCTATATAACCAGGCTATGACTCAGATAAAATCTGAGCTTACCTGTTCCAGTTTCATTCTGTCACTGTGATAAGACACACTGAAGAAAAAGCATCTTGGCAGGAAAAGGGGGCCTGTGTGGAAAGAAAGCCCAGTGGTTAAGAGGATTTGCTGCTTTTACTCAGGATCCAGGTTCGATTCCTGGCACCCACATGGTGGCTCACAATCATCTGTCACTCCAGTTCCAGCAGGTCTGATCCCCTCTATGGCCTCTGTGGGCACTAGGCATACATATGGTGTGTAGACATACACGAAGGCAAATCACCCATACTGATAAAACTTTAAAATGAAAGAAAATCAAAGAACCTTTTGTACCAAAAAGAAGAAACCTGTGACAAGAAGCAAAGAAACAAGGGAAGGGGCAGGGTTGGGTGACAGGATGAGGGGTCTGGCTCAGAGGAGCTGGATCAAGAACTCTGGTTTTACAAAGCAGCTCTCTAGCTGCTTTCAGGAGGACTCAACACTGTGCATCTTTTCCAGTCACTCTGGTCTCCTAGCTGACCTCACCAAACTCCAGCCCTGCTTCACGGCATCTTCAGTGGCCGTGAGCAGCCTGCTAGAGCCAGCAGATCGGTGTGCCCCATTCCCCTATCCCCCTACCCCCACCCCTGCCAAGCAGAGTGGATAGCACCTGCAACTGCCAGCCTCCGTCCACCACTGCAAGCTGGACCACCTTCCCTCCTGGGTATAAGTAGCAGGAACTTAGCTGCTGTGCACTGAGAGGGATGCAGTGTTCGCTGGTGCTAGCTAATGTCATTACCCTGGAATATCTTGGCTGTAGCTCCAGAGCAGTGGTCCTCAACCTTCCTAATACTGCAGCCCCTTCCTCATGTGGTGACCTCCAACCATAACATCATGTCACTTTGCTACTTTTGTGGATTATAATGTAAATATCTGATAGGCGATCCCAAAGGGGTCGAGACCCACAGGTGAGAACCACTTGTTGCTCTAGAGGCTGGGAAAAGAATGTGCCTCAGGCTCTGGAGAGCTTTGCATCTCACTCTAAGGGGGAGGCACGGGGCTCTCAGCCCTGTGAGAAGCAGATATTCTGAGGTATTGGGAATCAGGGTGCTAGCTTGGAGATCTAAGGAGTTGAAGGCCCAGATCATAGGCAGGGGGCTGGTGTTCTCCAGAACTGAGTTTGACTCAGCATTGCCTTGTAGTATTTCATCCTCCGGACCTGATGCTAGTAACCTGGACTCAGATATACTGGGTGCTCCAGGTTAGTTCAGAGAACAGGGGCAAGCTGAAATTGGTCTGTAAGGAGCCCCCAGCTTCATGACTTCCACTCAGCTACTTTCTAAGGACTAGGGACAAGGAACAAACACTCTATTCTTTGGAACCCTCCTCTCCCATACGTTAGTCTTGTTCCCTCCCTGGAGATGCTGACCAAGGTACCCCAGATTTTCTCAGTTGCCTTTCTCCCTGAACTTCCCTGGAAAACCTTGACTCTGCCTCATCCCTCTGCTTCCCTGTTGTGGACTATGATTCGTGTGTGTGTGTGTGTGTGTGTGTGTGTGTGTGTGTGTTTGTGTGTACAAGGATATGAGCTGCTACATATATACATAGGCTACATACATAGGCCTTCTGAGCCTAGCTTCATGAGACTTCCTGGGGAGGTGGTTGTGACCAGCCTTACTGTACTCCTGAGCCTTAGGCACTTTCTGAAGGCCTCAGTCCTCTCTGCCTCTTGTTGTCCACCATGTTGGGTGCTCAGAGTAGATGTAAGTTAGGTGTACATTGGTGTGATCATGGGTCACCATGCTGGGTCCCCGTAGCCAGTGGTCAGACTGTGACATCCAGTGCTCTGACATCACTGGGGAAGAGGCTGAGGGATACAGGGATGAAATCATTGCCTCCTTGGGACTATTGCCCTGGAAGTTGGAGACCCTGCAAGGCATATGGTATGTACTCCTCCATAGCCCCTATGACTATTTGGCGAAGTGCAAACAGTAACCCCTTCGTGGCTCTGCAGTGTTGGGTGTGTGGTTAATCATCTCCACCTGACCAGGAAGTGAGTGGGACTTGCAGATAGTTCCTTGTTATGTTGGGGGCTCCCCCAAAGGGGGCTGCTATACGTGAGCAGCTTTGGAATCTTTGCGAGACAGTAGAAGTTAGCTTCAGTGGCTGGGTACCAGTTTTTCTCCCTTCTGGGGGAATATCACCTCCATACCCCTGGGATATCTTTGAAGAACTTGTCCCCAAGAGTCACCCTTCCCATGGACACAGCCCACTTAAGTGTCATGGAAAATTCCACCTGCAACTTTGCTTCCTAGAGTAACCTGCCCCCAGAGCTCCCTCTGCTTCCCTCAGCTCAGCCTTCCTAATTGCCAGGAGCCCATAAAAGCCGTTCAGAGCCTCTGGGATGCTTTTTGTTATTTTTTTTTCCCTTCAATTTGAAAGAGAATTAATAGATATGGAAAGTACCACCTGACCCTGGGGGTTGGGGGTGGGGTGAAAGCCCATAGGGTCAGGCTCATCCCAATCCCCACCCAGTATCATAGGCCTCTGGAGAAGTCTTGCCCATTGTTTCCTGAGCTGCTTTAAGACCCTGCAGAGAAAAGCCTATGGAGACAAGGTTCCAGGTTTGTGAGAACTGACCAAAAGCAAAATTTACTTGGGAAACCAAGATTCACCTGCCAGTCCCCACAACCAGTGAATTGTCCCCCACTTGTGGCTATAGGAAGCGTCACCTTTAAAGCCTGGGTGGTAACTTATGCTAATTCCTGTAGTGTCCCTCATTCAGACCTGCTGTGTGAGAGAATCTTCCTGGGGACACACACGCGCACACACACACGCACGCACGCACGCACGCACGCGCACACACTTACTCCAGAAAGGGAACCAAAGTACAATTTGGAAAACCACTGAATTTTTACTGGGGTTACTAACAGCAGTATGTGTGAGGGGTGATGAGTAGGGCTGAGTTACAGCCCACCCAACACAGCTGATCACTCAAAAGCTGCAACCCTGGAGTTTGCTGAGGAAGCTTAATTTGCAGGCAACTGGACAGGTCAGAAAGATCTCCTCTTTATAGTTTGGCCAGTCTGTGTCCTCCCTCTGTAGTCAGCTATTGCCTCTATAAAGCTGGGGAGGAAACTTGGAGAACTCTGCACAAGCCCACTTTCTCAGACCTGTGACCTTTTGTTTACTCCAGAGTCTCAGGAGACTCCCCCTCCCATTTGAAAGGAACATTCCAATTCAGAAGGAACTGTCCTACAACAGAGCCCTGAGCCCCCTTGTTGTGTCATTAGAGGATATGACCCATAGCCTGGGAGGGCAGCAAGCTGGCTCTCCTCAAATGGGTGGCATGAAGCTTAATCTTGATTATCAACATGTCTGGATTTAGAAACACCTAGACTGGCAAGGTGCACCTCTGGGTGTGTCTGTGGGAGTCTTTCCAAAGATGATTAACAGAGGGTGTGAGACCCACCGCAGACTGGAGTGCAAGCAAAGAGAGGGAAAGGAGAAAACCCGTGGGATGCATGCTAGCCTGCTCCTCTCTCTGCTTCCAGCCTGCTACCATGAGACTAGCCTTCCTCCCTGTGGATGTTCCTGCTCCCATGACGCTCTGCCCAAGCACATAGGCCAAGCAGCTATTTGGCTCAGGAACATGAGCCAGGATAAATCCTTACTGCATAAGTTGTTCATATCAGGTGCTTGATCACAGTAATACAAAATTAATACAGGTGGGAAGAGGAAAGGGACATTCAGGGTGATATCACAGAGCTGATCATTCTGCTTGTGGCTTTGGACAGGCTAATGGCTGGCACACAACAGACACCTTGTCAGCTGAGAAGGCTGGACAGCATTTCATATTGGGGCAGCTGCATAGTCATATGCTCTGATTCAAGAGATAAGGTTGGGCCTGAGTGCCCAGGACACAGGAATAGGCTATAGGAAAAAATAGCCTAGGTATCCGTAGGTAGGGTCTTTGCATGAGACCACCAGGGTGAGGGTTCTCTGGCCCACCCATCATCACTTTCCAGGCTACCTCAAGAAGCCAAGAAGGTGGCATGGAGTAGACAGGCTTGCTTTCACACACACACACACACACACATACTCACACACACACACACACTACCTCACAGAACATCTTATCCAATCAGAACCACCACTGCATATACTGGGTGGACTGGCAACGCTATCCACACAGAAAACTTATTATGTACTTGGAGACTAGAAAGCATTCAACTTGATCAATGTCACCAACCAGAGGCATTTTCAGAGTGTGTGCAGCAGTCACAGCCCTTCCAACGATCTTAAAGAGAGCCGGTCTCATGCTGCCTTGAAAGTAACATCCTTGTGCTTTTCCGGAGAATTCCAGCAATGGGCTGACCCCATTGGATCATTACAGAGCAGTGCTCTGACTCCCCCACACCCAGTCATCTGAGCCTATCGTCTGAGCTCACCTACACTGCTTCCACCTTGAAAGACACTTCTGTTGTTTGTGGATATTGTTCTCTTTGGGCTCAGGAGGACTAATCTCCAGAGCATGTGGGGTACCATGTTCCATCCCTCCCTCCAAAGGCTTAGGATATAACTGGAGGGGTTCTTTCTTTACAACTAGATCTGAATGGGGGCTGTGAGTTAGTTGGGTGTAGCTGGAGGGGAGGAGGAAGAGGGTACCTAGTGACACCTAGTTGAGTAAGTTGAGGCTCTGAGGTCTGCGTATGAATTAGTGGAAAGAGAAGTGTGAATGAAGACGTCCCCAACCTAGGATCTACTATCCATATGGCTGGCCTTGAATAAGTCATATTTCTAGCTTGGGATTTTAGAAGACAATAATCATAGAGTTTCAGTCTACAGCCCAATCTGTGGTGTTTATTCAGAGTTTTAAAGTCTTGAAATGCCAGTATGGGGTGGAGGGAAACAACTTCTGAGAAGCATATGCTAGAGGGTCTGGGCTTTGAGTTTCAGACTGTGCTCATCAGCTTTCAGTGACTGTGACAAAATGCCTGAGAGAATCACCCTACAAGGAAAAAAAGTCTATCATAGCTCATGGTTTTAGAGGTCTCAACCCATAGTCACTTGGCCCTATTGTTTTGTGCCTGTGGTGAGAGGTACATACATCATGGTGGAAGTATGTGGTGGGACTTACTCACGGAGGCCGGGAAGCAAAGAGAGAAAGAAGCAGCTGCAGTTCTAATATTTGTTCTAAGGACACATACCAGGAGACTTCCGTCCATTAGGCCCTGCCTCCTTAAAGGTTACACCACATCCTGTCAGGTCCAAAACTTGAAAAATTCAGAGTTGTAACACTACTTAACAACACAGGCCAGTGACCAAGCCTTGACTACATACATAGGCCTTTTGGGAATATTTCAGTACAGATGCAGCTGTCTCTGGGGCCGAACAGAGAGCCGTGCTTCTCTACCACAATTCAGGTCACTTCAGAGACTGAGTTGGTCCCTCTTGTGATGTTGAACATTGCATTAAGAATAATGCATACACTCTAACATAGCTGGGGGCTCCTGGATTGCTCCACCCCAGCCCTCTGGCTGCTCAGAGCACCCCAAGGCCCCACTCCTCCCTCCTGTTGACACAAGGTCTCCAGCACCCAAGTCTCAGGGCTTCCTTGGCAAGCAGTCTGAGATGGGGAATGCAGAGCCCACAGCTCAGAGACACACAGCGCCAGACAAGGCTTGTCCAGGTCCAGCTCTGCTCCCTGCATGGGGTCTTCTGCTGATCACCTCCTCTCTCTGGTCTAGTAAGCTGAGGTGACAAAGCTGGAAGGGTATCATCACCCCTCAGTTGAAAGCCCCCTGGCATGCCAAAGCTATGCAGGGACTTGCCCAAGGTAACCGAGAACCTTGACAGACACTGTGTATTTGTGCTTGCCAGGGAAGGTGTGATCTGCCACCTGCCCCTGATGTCAGACTTTCCGTGGCACTTTTTATTAACTGGGAGATAAAGACTCAGTTAAATCTTGAGTAAATAACCAAACCTCCACTGAGAGGCTAGTGGGAGGCCCAAACCAGTTTCTCAATGACTGGCACGCCTTCCCTGTCTTTTTCATAAGAAGTGTATCTGCAACCTTGGCACCAACCAGTGGCATACATTGGACTCATGGGAGGTGGGGGAGGAATTAAGATTGCTGGCATGCCCATGACACTTTAATTGGTTTGTGGAGGACCCTAGCCTGTTGACTTAAATGCCCCCTGGTGGCACCAGCAGAAGTCAGGACAGGAATGTATGATATCAATGGGGTTGGAGACCTAAGGGGCCACACTTTTCATTTTCAGCAGAGTGAATACTCTTAACCTACTCCTTCTAAAATGCCAGTTCAAACAGCCCCCGAGTTGAACGCCAGACCCTTGGAAGCCCGTGGAGCCTGCTCTCGCCACGTGGCCTCATTCCCACAGGGCACTAGCACAGCCTCTCTTCAGTGGAACACAGCAAGAAGTCGTCAGACTGTCAAAACAAAAGGCCACAAAGCCCACACTCTGCACTTGAGATCTGACTGACAACCAATGCTCCGGGAAGGGAGACAGAAGGTAACGCTCCATGGAAGCAGAAGGAGAAGGGGGCACGCCATGGCATGAGAGCATTTCATGACACAGTAAAAGGCACTCAACTCAAAAGCAATGGTGAGGCCTTGCATAGTGAGAGGCACCAGGGTGGGACTCAGGCCAAGCAAGGGGTAGGTTAGGAGGGCAAGTCTCAGACAATGTAAAAGTAACTTTCATTCGGCTGATGTAATTGTCGTCTCTGAGGCTCACTGCCTCTGTCTGCTAACCCAAGCCTAGCCTTGGAAGCTTCTAGCCTCCATACAACCTTATCTATGCCTAGAATATTTTCAGCCTCTGAGACTTGCTGCTGGATATGCTGAACTCAGGCTATGAACTCAGGTCACTCAGATGTTCTGGCTCAAACTCTTCCCCAAGCTAACTGATTCAATCTGGCTTCTCTCTCTCAGGTTTTCCTGAGTTGCTTTGCTTGACCTCATCATACTAATTTCAGCAACCTGTTCTAATCTTCTGGCTCCTTCTGGTTCTCTGACTCATTCTGTCTTCACCTGTGCCTAGTTTGTTCTTTCTTGGCAACCTGTCTCTGTACAACTGTCCCAGTAAAACCCTCCCTCCCTCCCTCCCTCCCTCCCTTTCTCTCTCTCTCCCTCCCTCCCTTCTTCTCTCTCTTTCTCTCTCTCTCCCTCCCTCCTTCTCTTTCTCTCTCTCTCTCCCCCTTCCTCCTCTTCCTCTTCCTCCTCCTCCTTCTTCCTCTCTCTCTCTCTCTCTCTCTCTCTCTCTCCACTGCCCCACAAGTAGCTTCCTTTTCCTCTCTTGTCTTGTCTTGTGTGAGTTGGGCATACCCTATCCTGTCAAATCTTTCTGTGATTCATCACTTTGTCTGCCACTCACTTAGACATCACTTTCAAACACAGATGCTTCCTTCTACAAATTAACTTTAACTTCATTGTCTGGGATCAAAGGTGTGTACCAAGGGCATGTCTATATTCCAGCCAGAGGGCTTAAAGGTGTGTGCTAAGGCTGAGCCACACAACAACTAGTAACAGGGTTTTTCCAGTAAATAACACGATCTCAGGGTTCACATTGTGATCAAATATCCTGCAACAAGACAAAGTATGCCAGGAGGCAAATGTCAATATGGAGAACACCCTGGTTCCTTTGCTTTATGGACCATCCAGAGCCTCTGAGGCCAACGAGTGCTCAGTTGTACCTTGTCCCACTCCACAGTCAAGAAAGCTGCTTTGGCTATTGAAGTTCTAAATCATTCTTACTACTCACGTGATATTAGACTGTCCCCACCTGCATGTCCTGATGACATCACCAGACAACACTTGGGCTTCACAGGTAGTTCAGTGAGTAAAGCCACATGGAACCAAGCTTGCTCGACTACCTGAACAGCCCCAGAGTTCACGTGGTATAAGGGAAGAATTGATGTCTGCAGACTGCACTCTGACCCCTACGCTTGTGCTGTGGCATGTGCATGATGCACCCCACATACACACTAAATAAATGGTAAAAGATTTTTTTTATATTATTATGAAAGAAGGTAGTGGCCTCACAGAGGCTGTTTTACACAGCTTCCAGAATCACAGACAGCCACAGCCCTGTGACAGACATCAGCAAAGGCATGTATGTACCTGTAGTACCCACATGTATACCACATGTATACCACATGCATACTGTGCACAGTACCACATGCATACTGTGCACATTTACCTTGTAAATGTATAACTTGCCTGTGGTGTGCTGCATACATACTGCATACTATGTGTACTGCCTAATCACACGCATATTGCATGCACACATCATTCTGCTGGTCTGATTCATCTGACATACCAGGGTCTTTTCATTAACTCAAGTCCAGGCCACATCATTTCCAGGGTGACCCAACTATCTTTTTTTTTTAAGTTATCAAGGAGATTCTAGCATATAAATGCATTTGAGACCATAAACTACTCATAGGAGACTTCAGTTTGTAGCTCTACTTAGGACTCAGCCTGGGCTCAGGAAGGGAAACCCTACCCCAACCCCCACCAACTGCAAGGTCATGTAGCAGTCATTGGGAAGACACAGAAGCCAAGCCATGGACATCTGGCCTCTCCTGTGGCTTTTGTTTCTACCATGGTCATTGTTAATTATTCATCTCCAATCAGATCTTCCAACTCACTGACACCTGGCCAGCCAGGAGACAGCTAAGCATCTAGGACCTTTGTGCTCAGTGTGGAGAGCTGCTGCCACGCCTTAAAGATGGTGCCTGCTAGCCCTT
>NW_021604733.1:668415-668677 GCF_004785775.1 Grammomys surdaster | reverse complement strand
TCTCTCTCTCTCTCTCTCTCTCTCTCCTTCCCTCCCTCCCTCCCTCCCTCCCTTTCTCTCTCTCTCCCTCCCTCCCTTCTTCTCTCTCTTTCTCTCTCTCTCCCTCCCTCCTTCTCTTTCTCTCTCTCTCTCCCCCTTCCTCCTCTTCCTCTTCCTCCTCCTCCTTCTTCCTCTCTCTCTCTCTCTCTCTCTCTCTCTCTCCACTGCCCCACAAGTAGCTTCCTTTTCCTCTCTTGTCTTGTCTTGTGTGAGTTGGGCATAC
>NW_021604733.1:641257-668315 GCF_004785775.1 Grammomys surdaster | reverse complement strand
GATGCTTCCTTCTACAAATTAACTTTAACTTCATTGTCTGGGATCAAAGGTGTGTACCAAGGGCATGTCTATATTCCAGCCAGAGGGCTTAAAGGTGTGTGCTAAGGCTGAGCCACACAACAACTAGTAACAGGGTTTTTCCAGTAAATAACACGATCTCAGGGTTCACATTGTGATCAAATATCCTGCAACAAGACAAAGTATGCCAGGAGGCAAATGTCAATATGGAGAACACCCTGGTTCCTTTGCTTTATGGACCATCCAGAGCCTCTGAGGCCAACGAGTGCTCAGTTGTACCTTGTCCCACTCCACAGTCAAGAAAGCTGCTTTGGCTATTGAAGTTCTAAATCATTCTTACTACTCACGTGATATTAGACTGTCCCCACCTGCATGTCCTGATGACATCACCAGACAACACTTGGGCTTCACAGGTGGTTCAGTGAGTAAAGCCACATGGAACCAAGCTCGCTCGACTACCTGAACAGCCCCAGAGTTCACGTGGTATAAGGGAAGAATTGATGTCTGCAGACTGCACTCTGACCCCTACGCTTGTGCTGTGGCATGTGCATGATGCACCCCACATACACACTAAATAAATGGTAAAAGATTTTTTTTTTATATTATTCTGAAAGAAAGTAGCGGCCTCACAGAGGCTGTTTTACACAGCTTCCAGAATCACAGACAGGCACAGCCCTGTGACAGACATCAGCAAAGGCATATATGTACCTGTAGTACCCACATGTATACCACATGTATACCACATGCATACTGTGCACAGTACCACATGCATACTGTGCACATTTACCTTGTAAATGTATTACTTGCCTGTGGTGTGCTGCATATATACTCTATACTATGTGTACTGCCTAATCACACGCATATTGCATGCACACATCATTCTGCTGGTCTGATTCATCTGACATACCAGGGTCTTTTCATTAACTCAAGTCCAGGCCACATCATTTCCAGGGTGACCCAACTATCTTTTTTTTTTTTAAGTTATCAAGGAGATTCTAGCATATAAATGCATTTGAGACCATAAACTACTCATAGGAGACTTCAGTTTGTAGCTCTACTTAGGACTCAGCCTGGGCTCAGGAAGGGAAACCCTACCCCAACCCCCACCAACTGCAAGGTCATGTAGCAGTCATTGGGAAGACACAGAAGCCAAGCCATGGACATCTGGCCTCTCCTGTGGCTTTTGTTTCTACCATGGTCATTATTAATTATTCATCTCCAATCAGATCTTCCAACTCACTGACACCTGGCCAGCCAGGAGACAGCTAAGCATCTAGGACCTTTGTGCTCAGAAGCTGCCCTACCCTTGGAGGCTCTGGCAACTTCTGTGGTGGAGGTGGAGGGTGAGCTGGGGACCCAGTCCAACCTGCTGATCTACTTGTTCTTCCGAGTGTTGGGGCTCCTACTTCAGCCCTAACAGTGAAGAATCAGCCTTTGGGGGTACTAAGAGAACCTTTCTAAACACGTTCTTCCTATATCCCCACCTAGTAAGCTCCCAGGTTTATAACCAGTTGTTGGGGTATGGTCTTGTGTACTGTATATTCAGATGCTGATTTTGTGCCCCTCTGTCTGGTTACAGTACAAACAACGAAATGGCCAAGCATCTCCCGTCTCAATGTCATGTAAAAATTGTTTTCTATCATCTCTGATAGGTTAATAAAGAGCTGATCAGCCTATGACTGGGCAGCAGGAGAGGACAGTAGAGGCAGGACATTGGATTCTAGTGAAAGGGTCCCAGGTAGAGAGAGAGAACAGAAAGAGAGGAAAGGTGTGAACAGACCATGTGGAGACACCAGGAGGATTTGCCATGAAGATACACACGGAGCAGAGCAAGACTCAGTTGGCAAGTAGCAGGGCATTCATCTGGCTATTAACAGCCTAGTTGGGTAAAACTAGCCAAGAACCTGCCCAGCATAGTGCCAGCAGCTTCTTATAAAAATACCAAATCTCTGTGTCTCTTATTCAGGAGAGATATGGGCTAAAGTGGGCATAGAAAGCCCTGCAGATATTTGGAAGCAAAAGGGGGTATAGCAACTCCCCAATTTTACTATACCCAGTATAAATGTGCATTTTGCATTCCAAAAATATGACCTTGAATGTTCAGAGTAGCATCATTTGTACTAACCCCAAAATGAAGTGTCCTGAATGCCCACCCCAGCACGACTGTAGAACAATGAGACCACAGTAGAGTCGCTAAGCAGAAGGTCATATATGAAATATACTGTACATGTGAGCCACAGTACCACACACTGAGATAGTGATGCCCACAAGCATGGTGGGGAACACAGCCAGGCAGCAGAGATGCACACATAGTGTGTTAGCCAGAGGAACACACATGTGTGCTCCTTACAGAAATGTGTGTGTGAGAGAGGGCAAGGGCGAGGGGAGGGAGGGAGAGAAAAGGATTAAAGTAGTTTATAGTCTGTGGCTCAGCTAGTCCAGCAATGGCTGTCTATCAATGGAAGCTCTAAGAATCTATTAGTTCTTCAGTTCATGAGACTGGATGTCTCAGCTAGTCTTCAGAATATACCAGAATCCCAAAGAAGCAGGCTCTAATGGCTGTGAAGGAATGATCTTGCCAGTAAGAGCGAGAGCAAGCAGGCAGAGCAAGTTTACTTCTTCCATGTCCCTTATATATAGGTTGTTCCCAGAAAGTGTGGTCCATATTAAGGGTGGATCTTCCCACCTCAAAAGATCCAAGCTAAAAGCAAGTCTCCTCTCTTCAATGATTTAATTAAGGAAAAAAAAATCCCAGGGCTGGAAAGATGGTTCAGCAGTTAAGAGCACTGCTCATCTAGAGATCTTGAGTTCAATTCCCAGCAACCACATGGAGGCTGGAAACCATCTGTAATGGGATCTGATACCCTCTTCTGGTGTGTCTGAAGACAGTGACAGTGTACTCACATATATAAAATAAGTCTTTAAAAATGAAAAAAAAATTCTCTCACATATGTTCCCAGGCCCTTAAGTTTTAGTTAGTTCCAAATGTAGTCAAGTTGACAACCAAGAATAGCCATCACACATGGGAAGAATCCATAGTGTGGCTTCTTATAGCTTTAAACATCAGCAGAAACAGTGCATCACATGAGAAGCCAGGTAGTGCCTCTGACTTTCCTGTATTTTATACATGGGGATAAAAAGGGTTAAAATGCAATAAAATAAAAAAAAATAATAAAACCCTTGGGTAAGGGATTTGAAGAGTGTTCAGAGGTCTGGGGATTGAGGAAAAGTGAATGCTTCATAGGTTTCATTGCTGTAAAGAGACACCATGACCAAGGCAACTCTTATAAAGGGTAACATTTATACAGCTTACAGGTTCAGAGATTCAGTCCATTATCATCAAGGCAGAAAGCATGGCAATATCCAGGCAGGCATGGCACTGGAGGAGCTGAGCGTTTTATATCTTGTTCCAAAGGTAAACAGGAGAAGCCTGGCTTCTAGGCAGTTAGGAGGAAGGTCTCCCACAGTGACACACTACAAGGCTACATCTCCTAAAAGTGTCACTCCCTGGGCCAAGTGTATTCAAACCACCACACTGTCTATGCCTCAGAATCCCATGGGGCCTCTAAGAAAGGGAGATCCAGGACCTTGAGGCTGTACTTTCCACTACAGAAAAGCCATCAATGGCCATCCAAGAGGTATAGAGAGGCCAGAGGCTGCATGCCTATTTAGAAGAGCCCTCTTGAGCTCTAGCTTGGCCCTTTCTCAACAGAATTCTACAACTATCCTTTCAGCCACTTCTGCCTTGCCTCCTAGAGCATTTGCTCTTAAACTCCCCAGCCACTCTTCAAGCAGCCTTACTTCCATGAGGTATATAGGCCATAAGAAGCCCAAACAAGTTATAATAGTTATCTTCCACTTTACTGTGATAGAACACACAGTAAGAGGAAACTCAAGCTTGGAGAGGTGATTGTGTCTCATGGCTTAAGGGGATACAGTTCACCACACTGGGGGAGGGGCAGTGGCAGGCACCACATGGTAATAGAATCATACAGCCACTCTCTGTTACTTGGGGCCACTTGGAAAGTAGAGATTGAGAAGGAAGTGGAAATGGGCAAGGCTTGCCCTCTAGTGATTCTATTCCCCTAGCAAAAGTTCATCTCTGGAGGATGCCACAGCCTCCTCCCTGGCTGGGGACCAAGTATGCAAGCATATGAGCAGTTGAGGGCAAACTCATAGTGCTATAGGCTCGGCAGAGACCACCTCTGTCTCAAACTGGTTCTTATCTTGCCCTCTCCAAGGATGCAGTGGGCAGATGGCAAAGTGTACAAACGGGAAGTACTTTACAGCTAACTCGGGATTAATCTGGGTAATACTGATTGCTTTGTGAGGTCAGATGATTCAGTTGGGGTGGCTTTGAACTCTCCATAGCAGCGGGATGATAACAGAGAGCTGTTGCAGTGCTATGTCCAGAACAGCCGGTACCTGAAGCAGGGGGTCTGATGTCTGGAGGCTGAAAATGGCTGTGGGAATCAATTCCATCCAAAGCTGAAGCTCTGAAGCTAAGGGATCCCAGCTGGGCCCTGAGTGTCTGAATGAGGGTAGGCAAATAGGGAGAAGAAAATAGGACCAATCAGAGAGCAGTGTTCAGACCTGGGGAAACATGAGTCCACTGAAAGAGCCTCAGGTCTCCCTTTCTGTCATTTCTGTCTGTTCCAGAAGCTGTGGCCACTCTTGATGGTGGCCACTCTTTACTTGCTGGAAGTTTTTTTGTGTAATGGTTTTTTTCTTTCTAGTGCAACTGGCTCACTCACGACTCCCAGCAGTAAGTTTGCACTCTGGTTCTGAGCTTGCTCACTGTTGGAAGGTATCAGACCCTCCCTATGGAAAGGTGAGGCCAGCTGTCCAGCCTAACCCCAATGGTATGAACCCAGAAGGAGAGACAACCCAAGATTGTAGAACAAGGGATTTGGAGTCATCCCAAGACTCTAAGACAAGGGACTTGGACTCTATAACCGACTCTTTTAACCCTCAGGAGGGTGCAGCCACAGGGACCCTGCAGAAACCATTAGGGAAGCAGTGTGGCCACTCTCTATTTTGTGCTAATTTAAGCAGTGAATCACTGAAATGGGGACTTGCTGTAACCTGGAGAACCCCTGGAAGAAACCCAAATCAGGAGGCTCTGAGTAAAGAAGGCCCTGAGGAGCCCTACCTAGGATGGATGCCCCTGGGGACACTGGAGTAAGGGCAGAGCTTCTGCTTTCTGCCACCACCAAGGTCCTCTGGAAATGGCTTTGGTGGCCTCACTGAGTTGGGGGTTTGTCAGCAAAGGCCCATGATTGAGAGCAGGGTTGGCATCCTCTTCCAGTTCAGGCTCAGCCCACAGGAGAGGAGACAGCCATGACCTGAATTTGACTCGTGAAACTAAAGGAAATCACTAGATGCCACAGGCTTGAAGAAGCTCTGGGAGCTAATAAGGTTTTAATATTTCAGAAGGTTCTAGGTCACTGCTGAAATGCTCTCTCTCTTTCCTCCTTTCTTCCTTTCTTTCTCTCTACCCCCTCAGACAGGGTTTCTCTGTGTAGCCCTGGCTATATTGGAACTCACTCTGTAGACCAGGCTGACCCTGAACTCTAAGGTCTGCCTGCCTCTGCCTCCCAAGTGCTAGGATTTAAGGTGCATGTGCACCACCATCACCCAGCTTGAAAGGCTATTTCTGAGGGCTGCAGAGTTTAGAGACATCATTGTCATTGCTCACTGGGCCTTCTAGAGTATCAGGACTCAGGTGCTGGGCAGCCCACATGGGCTACAGTCATTTTTTGGTCTTTGAGGATGAAGGATGCCTGGTGGATGATAAAGACAGGCAACTTTGGGCTCAACTTCTTGTGCCTCTGTGTACTTTCAGGGAGCAGAGCAGAGACTCAAGAGGACCCTAGGGCTGCAGATGCCCATTAGGAGCCAAAATGTAAGACCTAAGTCAGAGCATTGGAACAAAGGGATCAAGACACCGTCCCAGAACCCTGAGTCAAAGAGCGGCCGTTCTTTGTCACGGAGGCAGCAGGGACAAAGACAGGATTCAGCCTTGGATCAAAACTGCAGCCATCTCCTTCTGGAAGAGGTGGAGGAGAGATGGGGGGTGGGTGTATGTCAGAAAACAAGTCAGTCATTTCTTCCCAGGACCTAGGTTCAGAGAACAAAGTCAAGACTATGGACCCTCCCAGAATATGCATGTTCAAACCTTCACACTTCAAAATCAGCAAAATTGACTTTTCGAAAGCTCTCAGAATGTAGTGCCGTGATCAGAAGGGAATGAGGCTCAATGAGATAAAATTGGACAGGCCTCCAGGGCGTCTCAGTGGATGATGGAAAATTCCAAGCGTCCTCATTCTCTCTCAGGCCTCTGATTGAGGACGCCTGCAGCAGCTGGGTGCCCTAACATGGCCCAAAGGCCCCAGGGCCAGGGACATCTGGGTGTGGGGGCAGGGGCAGGAAGGAAATGAACTCTGGGGTTGAACAGATCTGGACTCATTCCTCATTTGACACTGTTAAGCTTAAATTGGCCCAGGTTGCTTCTGTGGAGACAATTGGTTGATTTATAAATTGGCTTGGGGCAGCTCCTACCCGAGAACAGTCTGAGCTCAAGAGGCACGATGAAAACTCAGCTCTCAGTGGGTGTCTGCTTTGGAAATTTAAAGCCAGGAAAAAAAATAGTTTTTCAATTCATATCATAATCTCAATGTTAAATGCCCTTTGCCCAGTCTTTGAGAAGATTCTTCCCTCTGAAGTGGAAGGGACCATCTTGGGGTCAATGGCCCATCTCACCTAACAGAATGTTTGTAGCAACTTGATGTTCTGGACTCCTTCCCTGCTTTAGGTCAGAGTTCCTCCTCTGGACCAGAATCCCTCAGGTATTCCACAGGTCAGCCCCGTATCCCACACTGGAATCCACAGTGATAAAGGGTTATCTCCTGTCCTGGGGCTTTCAGAGTTGCCTCTGAAACTAGAGCTTTGGCACAGAGCTGAGCACAGAGAACATGCAGGGAGTGAGGGGGGGGGAATTGTAAAAGGTAGAGAAGAGAGAAAAAGAAGGGAGGAAGTGCTGAAAGAAAGAAAAGAGGAAGAAGGCAGAGAAGAGGAGTTAAGACTGTCACAGAGGCTTTCCAGTCACTTCTGTTCCTCCTTACCCAGGATGCCGGCAGCCATGTTGGCAGGCTCAGAGGCTGTGGCTGGTCCAAGCCACTTTTAAAACTTCGCATTTCAGGCCCTTTCTACTAGATCTACTTGAAGGACATCCTTCAGGCCTGTCTGAACACAGAGGAGGTACTTGTATGTCGTTTCCCATGGAACATTCTGCAGACACGGGGCTTTGGAATCAGACAGGCCTGGGTTTGAATCTCAGCTATTTTGCTTGGTTAAACCTGGCCCCACCTCCTCCCCTGTAGCATGGGGATTAGAGGCACATGTTTCTGTGGTTTGCAGTTTAAATGAGCTAGTGTCCCCAACCCTTTGCAAAGGACCTGAGATCCTGTGGCTCCACAGTGGCTCCTGTATAATGGTCCTGAGTCAGTTACTATGGAGAAGCAGGGAAGAGTCTAGGCCCAGAACTCCAAAGGGCTCCACACCATCATCTCCTGCCTTTGGACTTGGTATTTATGCTATTGGAGTTGCATTCGAAAAAAAGGGGTGGGAATGGGAGGGTTGGGGGTGGAAGGCTAGAGTGGGGTCTGAATTTGGTTCTTAGCACCCACATCAGGTGGTTCACACTGCTCTAACTTGAGCTCCAGACGACCCACCACCTCTGGCCTCCAAAGACACCCACCCACATTCCTGTGCACATAACCCCTGACACACCCATACACACACAATTCTTTTATTGTTTTTTGAGACAGGATTTCTTTGCGGAGCTCTGATTGTCCTGAAACTAGTTCTGTAGACCAGGCTGGCCTCAAATTCACAGAGATAAGCCTGCCTCTGCCTCTTGAGTGCTGGGATTAAACATATGCACCACCACCACCTGGCTCGCATAATTTTTTAAAATAAAATTAATATTTAAAACGTGGGTTGGGGAATAGCTTAGTTGGTAAAGTGCCTTGCAAGCATGAGGACTTGTATTTGATCCCTATAACCCACATTTTGAACACTGAGCATCGTGGCCATGTTTATAATCCTTGTGCTAAAGAGGCGGAGGCAGGCTGGGCAGTGGTGGCGCACACCTTTAATCCCAGCACTTGGGAGGCAGAGGCTGGCGGATTTCTGAGTTCGAGGCCAGCCTGGTCTACAGAGTGAGTTCCAGGACAGCCAGGGCTACACAGAGAAACCCTGTCTCGATCTCTCTCCCACTCCCCAAAAAGAGGTGGAGACAGATAGGGACTCTGGGACTCACAGGCCAACCAGTCTACTTGGCAAGTTCCAACCCAGAAACCCTGTCAAAACATCAGGAATGACACGTGAAGAATGGTACCCGAGGTTGTTGTTTGGCCATCACCGTCTCCTGCATCCATATATACGAGTTTATACACACATATGTTTGTGCACACACATATGAAGAATCTGACTCAGAAAACTAAGGGCAGGCCCCAGAGTGTGCATTTCTCCCAGCACCAAGTGAGAGGGATGCCTCAGCTTTCTTCCATGGAGACAGGAGAATGATCTCCTGGCCAATGCCTGGGCCAGCCCGCCTGGGCTATTCAGCAGCCAAGAATGGCAGGGCCTCCCTGCCTGACAGCCCAGGTGCAGCAGTTTGCTTAAAGACCATCTAATACAATATGGCTTGGGGTCAGGACCTCTATCCTCTGAAAGCATCCAAGAGCTGCAGCTGGGAAGCTATTGTTTCCCACTCAAAGGGAAAGTGTCATTAGTGCCCTGTGCAGTGAGAAAGGGCAATGGAGCTGGGCTCGTGTTAATAATATTCCTTCCTTAATGGGCTGAGCAAGACTCTGTGTGTGGGCCTCTGGGCAGGACAGGCCTCTCTCCTCCAGCACAGAGGTTCTCCTGTCTCACCCCTCCACCTCACCCGTCTGGCCCTCAGCTCTTCTGGGTACATTCCCCTTCCTGGAGCCCAGGTTTTGAAGGGCTTCTGGGCTATGCCAGCTCCCCAGGTCTGCCTTCATATAGAACCACAAACTGAGTGGCTTAAACTAAGAGTGTATTATCTCTTGATTTTGCAGGCTGGAGCTCCGAGGTCAGGTATTGACAGGGCCACACTCCCTCCAAAGCCTCTGTGGAGTCTCCTTCAGCTTCTAAGTGGCCTGCGAGACCCTGGGCTTGACGACTTCCTTCCAACCTCTGTCTTTGCCTGGCATCCTCCCTGTCTCTCTGTTCCTTTCTTCGTTGGTTTTCTCTGTGTGCACACATACTTGAGTCCACCATGAGGAGCATGTGGAAGTCAGAGGATGACCTCAGGAGTCTGTTTGCTCTCTCCACTTTGCAGGGTCGTTTGTCACTGTCCTGGATAACCCAGGCTAGTAGGCCAGGAAAGCTTTCTAAGGCTTCCCCTGTTTCTGCCTCCCGTCTCATCATAGGCTTGCTGGGATTACAGCATATCCAGGCTTCTTTCTACATGAGGTCCAGGAATCTGAATTGGAATTATTTGGGTTGGACGGCAAGTGCTTTCACCCTCTGTCCTACTCCCATAAGGACACCAATCGAGTTGGACTTAGGGCTACCCTCACTGTGGCAGGAACTCATCTAACTTGGTTATAGCTGCAAAAGGGACCCATTTCCAAGTTACAGAAGATGAGGACACCGAAATCTTTGAGAGGATCCAACCCAACCTATGACAGAGGGTAAGAAGGACTTGGGCTCCAGAGACATCCTGAATCCCTAGAAGAAGCACCTAAGCCCCAGAGAGCCTCAGTTTACCCATCTGTAGGTGAGAAGTCTTCCTTCCTGGAACACTATAAGGATCACAGAGAATATCTTTTTAGGAGGATGTGCTTTGCATGTGCTTATATGTGTGCATGTTGTGCATGGAATCCAGACGTGTCCTCTTCTCTATCACCATTCACCTAGCCCCTCAAGGCAGCATATCTTCCTGAACCTGTATCTTGAGTTCTCTCAACTAAGCCACAGGCAGCATGCCCCAGAAATCCTTCCGTATTCACCCAGTTGGAGCTCAGGCTTCTAGGGATTCAGGTTCCTGCCAGACACATGGCTTCTTATGTGGGTGCCAAGATCCAAACTCTGATCTTGATGACCATGTAGCAAGTTCTCTTGACCTCCATCCTAGAGAAATGTCTTCTAACCCACAAGGGAACACTGAAAGAGGCAGAGAGGCTACAATCTCTGGTTTGCAGCAGCTGAGTGGCAAAACCTTGCCTCCCTTCTGAGGGAACGGGATGTTAAGCAGGAAATATCCTGGTGGACCTGAAGAGCCAATGCCAACTGTGCCCCTTTGTGGGGGGAGATGGCAGCATTGTTCCTGTCATTCCTGAAGGGCTGGAACACTCTACACCAATGGGCTCCATGGTCTGCCTCAGTCTAAACACACTGCAATGGCTTTTATCACCATCCCGGCAGGGCCTGTGTGCTTTGGCCACTCAAAGCATAGCGCATCGCTGGAAGGCTCTCCAGCAGTGATGGCTGCAGAGAGGTCTGGTGAAGCACCTACAGCTAGAAGCAAGGCCTTCCCAAAGCATGTTAGAGGAAAGTGGCCTTTATTAAGTGCCTCTTCATTCAATTGCATTTTCTGCTAAACAGAACATTTGATTAAAAGGCCTGAGGATAAATTATTACCAACCACTAATGATTACATTTAAAAGAGCAATACAGAATTTAGAACAAGGCTTAAAGAAGTTACAATACCTAGTGGGTGTTTTTTGTTTGTTTGTTTTGTTTTTGTTTTTGCTTGTTTGTTTGTTGGGGTTGGAACACTTAGACTAAGTCCTGAAAGTTTAAGCAGAAAGGGATTGACTGGCTCATAACACTACAAAGTTGGGGGTGGAGCATGGGATTCAGACACAGCTGGATCCAGGGACTCAAATGCCTAATAGTGTCTTCTTAAGGGTCACTTTGTTCTTAGATGAGGGACTCCTAGAACAGCAGCAGAGACAGCCACTGGTTCTCCAGCTTTTCTTTATGTCACTGTGCCAGCACTTGCCTGTCCCCAGCATCCTCAGCTAAGCAGGGTTCTCTGGTCCAGGTCCCTCCCACCTCTAGCCCAGGGGACAGGAGCTCTCTCTGGCCACACCTTTAGGTCAGAGGGACCAAAGTTAACCAAGGTGGTGGATGCTCACCGGACAGAGCATATGAATGGATGAGGGGTGAGTAAGAAAGCAGGAGACTCTTAAGAAGCCCATGGCTCTAGGCATATTATCTGTGAGCCTTCAGCAACTTCCCTCCCTCCTCCCCCCACTCTGATCCTTAGATCAAATTGAATACAAAACTTGGTCATCTTCGACTCGGTTCCTGGAAGCTAAGGAATGTGTGACGTGCCTCCCCGGTCACTGTAGTCTGCACAAAGGAGGCCATCTGACCCCACACAGCTGACCCCAGCAGGGACGGGAGCTATGTGTGCACTTGTTAGGGCTCACCGCCTCTAGCCCCATCTTGGACTATCTCTGTGTTTTCCATGGTGAGCTCTGCCTAGCTCCAACTACAACCTGTACTTCTGTGTGAGACTTGTGCTACTGTCTAATCTGGAAGTTCCCACTCTGTCCTTGTATCTGTCTCCCCGCTGTAGTTGCAGGCCCAGGCACCGCAGCCCCACCACTCCTGAGCTCAGGGCCGCACTCACAGCGATGCCCCCTTCACTGCTTCACTGTTTCTTTTTATTCAGTCTGTTGGATCATTGGGGAAAGGCTTGGTCACATCTGTTTTAGGGAGGCCTGGAAGTCTATTAGCAAATTCCTTACATCCCACATGTTAGGCTAGGCTCTGTCCTAGAACCTGCCTTGCTGGACGCAGAGTGCTTTCCACACTGATAGCCATTTGGGACACTTTCTTCACCCTCTTAGGGTGTCCCAAAAAAGATCAGGATAATCCTAGCCTCCAGGATGACTCTGAAGAGGAAATGAGATAAACTACAAAGGGCTGTGGCCCTCAAGGGTCACAGTCATCATCATGTCACCATCCTGGATGACCTCCTTCCCACAGACTGAGCAGGTGACCTGGACTGGTCCCCTGCTGTTGACAGCAAATTCCCGCCAGGGAGAGAAATGACTGCACCTTGACCCCTGAAGCAGGGAGCTGAGTTGCACACATAGCCCTGCAGCGGAGGAGTCAAGAAAAGGAAGGCTTCAGGCCATCTCCCCGAGAGAGCAAAACACAATCATTACGGAAATGACAGCCGCTAGCTGATTGAACACATTCTTCTCAGCCAAACCCGAAATTACTGGCGTTATTGATGGAGGCCTAATGGGAAAGGCAAAAGTCCCCCACGGGGAGCCCTGCTGAGGCCCTGATGGTTACAGGGACTGCTGGCCTTCAGCCTGGGGACACCTCCTTTCTGAAACTCCATCTTGCCAGTATCCATTCAGAGCCACCGCCTGTGCCTGGGGCTATGACCCGGAGCCTTCAGAAAGTGCTGGGGGGGGGGGCTAGGGGGACAGGGGAATGTCTTATAGCTACTGTCTATCATTTCTGGATTAGACACGAATTGGCCAGTCCTCACCACAAATATTCATTAGTAGACAAATATTGCTGCCCCTCTACATACACCCTCATAGCTAAGCTTCCGTTCTAGGCTCCAGAACCCACCTAAACAGTTTTGTACTGTAGTCAGTAAAGTATACGTAACACAAACATGTACACAAAAGTGGTCATCTTAACTGCAGTTAATGTTTAGTTATATTAAGTATATTTGTGTTGTTAGAGGAACCATTGGCTTCATCCTTTCCAAGCTGAAATTCTAAACCCCTTGAGCAGGCCACAGGCAGCTACCCAGCTACTCTCCACATTCAGGAAAATGGAATCACATGGTGCTTACCTTTTGTTTACTTCACTAGGAGTGATTTCATCATCATGACTACAGAGGATCGATTGATGCGGGGCCTCACTAGGTAGCCCAGGCTGGCCTTCAATCTGAAGTGCAAGGACCATAAGGACATGCAGTCACACAGCTCTGCTTTCTGATCCCAGTGAGCCTGCATCTACACTGCTCCAAGATTCTTAAGAACCTGATTATCTTCACATGCCTGATTCCCCATTGGACCACAGACCCAGAACAAACAGCCACAACCCTGCAGGGAACTGGCCAAAGGGCTAGACATGGCGGATGGCCTGCAAAGGTCCCCCCTGCTCTGTTAGCATCCTCTCTCTTCCCAGCCCTGGCCTCTCCCTGAAAGAACTCCTTCCCCAGTTTCCAGAAGTGGGGGCCACCTAGGCTTCTCCCCACTGCTCCTTTAAGCCACAATTTGCTCTTCAAATCCCCAAACTGTTTACCGACAGTACAGCTCCTTCACACTCTACTGAACTGCAAAAGTAGTCATTACCCGGGCTCATGCCTCCTTGCTGCTAACAATGGCTTAATGGGAAAATCAGCATCAGCGGCTCAGAGGCCTTAATTACTCTTCTCTGTTGATCCCTGCTTTGGCCTAAGCCCACAGCAAGGAGGGAGGAGAGTACCCAAGACACGGAGAGCAGACTTGGCTTCCCCCAAAGGAAAACACAGTTCATCGTTACATGAGGACAAGACACATCATGTGAATGGAGGGTGGGGCCTGCCTAAACAGTGATGTTCCCAAGGATCAGCATAGTGAGAGGCAGGCAGGACTGTGATAGGAGTCCCATCCTGAAAGACCATGTTCAAATCCCACCCCTGCTACTTCCATGCTCTGTGACCTTGAATGAGCTGCCTTTGGTGTTTTGAATAAGAATGGTCCCTATAGCTCATTCAATTCTTAGTCATCCAGGAGTGGCAGGACTTGAGAAGGATTAGGAGGTGTGGCCTTATTGGAGTGGGTGTGGCCTTGTTGGAGGAAGTGTCTCTCTTCCTACTGCTTGTGGCTCTGGCTGTTGAACTTGCAGCACTATGTCTGCCTGTGTGTTGCTATGATACAATGCACCATGTACAACAATGCACTAAACGGTCTAAATGGCCTAAACCTCCAAAACCGTAAGCCAGCCCCAGTTAACCATTTTCCTTTATAAGTGTTGCTGTGGTTATAGTCTCTTCACAGCAATAGAACACTGACTAAGATGCCATGGATAACTGATGAGGAGGCAGGCACATCTGGGTTCGCCACCTAGCTCCATCACTTATTACACAGGACTCTGGAGGGGTTCAGGCTCTGTCTCCAGCTTGGAAACATCAATGCCACATGTTTGGCTAGACCCAGAGCTCCTTATTCCTCCTACAAGGTATTAAATGGTAAATTCTTCTAGGGCCCGTCTCTCCCCACCCCACACACACGTGTTTGGAAAAACTCACACCCAGCATGAAGGGTCTCTCCAGTCTGGTGGATACCAAGTCTTGGGGAGCTGGTGAATTCTGTCTTCAGCTGGAGTGACATTCAGGGGCTATATCTCAGGCCATGCACAGTACCTGCACTCTTCCTCACAATAGAGTCTTATAAACCACTGAGGCTGTAGCTACAGAGGAGGCATTCACAGATGGAGAACCACAAGAACACAAGCAGCAAAAAATGGGCTCCTGCCACAGGGGGGAGGGGGGGCAGGTGACAGGGCTAGTCAGCACCAGGTTAGGTTACCAGGGCCACCCCCTAGTCCTTTAGAACACCTCTGTACTGTCATGCCCCCAACTCAAGCCTCTAGTAGGAGTTGGTATAGAATGACCAACAGCCCAGGGTAGAGCTCCAGGGGGGCCAGAGAAGAACTTGGATTTCGGTGTGTGGAGAGATATCCTGGGCTTGAGACTCAGTGCTCTGATGCCTTCAAGCACAAGACGCTGTAATGAGAAGCTGTATCTAGCACGCCCTTCAGGGTGTTCTGGTGTAACAGGGAGGTGACCCAGATTGAAAGGAAGAGTAGAGGACAGCTGTATATCTGAAAGGCAAAGAAAAGAGGGTAAGCATGCCATAATCCAGGAGATGGACATAGCTAACAATGGGAATGGGATTTCCAGGAAGAAGGAAAAAAAATCAAAGCAACAGCTTGGCGCCTTTAATGTCAGCACTGGGGAGGCAGAGGCAAATGGATCTCCGAGTTTGAGGCCAGCTTGGTCTACAGAGCAAGTTCCAGAACATCCAGGGCTACACAGAGAAATCCTATCTAGAAAAACAAACGAAAGTCAAAGAGATGGTGACATGGTGAGGCCCACCCACAGGCTGATAAGGGCACAACACTTAAACCAGCCTCAGGCCCTGACAGTGTAGAAGCCCAGGTTTAGGGAGGAGCATATGAGTCGGTCACCTAGCTGGACTGCAAGGTCCAAGTGAAAACCAGCTCTAACTGCCTGGGACTCTGCCTTGCCTTAGAGACGACAGTCCTGACCTGCAGACTCCAGTTGTTGGAGATAAGGAACACAGGTCTCTGCAAAATGGCCAGCCAGGAGACTGGATTTGGGCACAGTAAGGAAGCTCGGATCCATCCAGGAGAACTGTCCCCTAAGAAGGGACTGCCACAGGGCAGCTGGGGGACAGGAGGGAGTGCTATGTGCAAGTGCATTGCTCTGGCCTCTGCTCACCCCTCTGAAGTAGGGGCAGGGAGGTGCTTAATTTCTGCTCCAGCTGCCATGGAGACCCAGGATGCAGATACTTGGCTCTTAAGCTGCAGCAGGCTACATAGTGATGATGGCCTGCCATTTGTCTGTTGAGCTGTCAGGCCTGGGTAGTTCCAGAAGATTGCTGTCATCTGCATTCTCACCCCATGCAAGGATCCTGGGGGGCAGGGGGAGGGTGTGCTCCAGGCCCAGGGAGAGAGGGTCCATCTGGCTTCAAAGGAGAGTGAGCAACAGTGTGGGACAGTGCCTTTGCTGGGAGACAGTGGCTGGAACAGGTATCCTGAACATGCACTGTCATAAGAATGGGACAGACTTGGACTCAGTGATTGAATGTGTCAGAATGTAGAAAGGCCATCCAGCACTGGTGATAACTGTAGAGCAGAGGCCTCCCTGCTTCCCATGAACCATTCTCCACACCTGCTTGATCAGCTCCAAGTCCAAATCAGCTAAGAATACCCCACTTCCCTGCTCTTAGTACTTTTGAGACCAGATTCTTGCTATGTAGTCCAGGCTGGCCTTGAACTTTATATGTAGCTTACTTAGCTCAGGCTAACTTCAAATTCATGGCACTTCCTCTTCTGTTTCTTACAAGAATTTTCTCTCTCTCTCCCTCCGTGTGTCTGTGTGTGTGTGTGTGTGTGTGTGTCTTTCACTTCTTCCCTCCCTCCCTCCTACTTCCTTACTCCCTCTTTTACTCTCCCTCAGAGAGGGTCTTCCAAGGAAATGACTGATGTCCAGGAAACGAAGAGTTAACCCCTGGGGTGCTTCTGATTTGCAACAACGTATCCTCTTCCCTGCAAAGGTTTAAATAATTAAAATGTTTTCCAGTGCAAGTGCCTTTAAATTGCATTCTCCAAAAACAGTAAAACAATTGATCAAAACACACCAAAACTAAAAACAGGAAACTCTGAGACACAAACCTAGTCTCATTTGCAGTTTTCAGGCCCCAGCTGAGGAGCCTGTCACTTCGGGCCACCCTGCTGTGACCTCATTCCAAGTTTAGCTAACCAGCAAAATGAGCCCCTTCCAAGGCAGCCTACCTGCCAGCCTAAGTTCTTCCCCAAGATTCCCCAAGACAGCTCAAAGGCTGGATCTTAGCAAGGCCATTGCCTACCTCCCATGCTGAACCACTTCCTGTCACTGCTGCCCTTTGTTCTGTGGTGGTCCAGTAGAGCAGTTTGTGTTCCTGAATTAACCATCTTGTTGGATTCTATGCTTGCTCTTGGAAAGAATCATTGTAAAAGAAATGCCTATGGGAAGCAAAGGAGGAGGGTCATGGGTTCAAGGCCAGCCTGGGTACACAGAGTGGCCTGTCTCAAAAAAGCAAGGGCTAGGGATATAGTTCAGTGTTGCATCACTCACTTGGTGCATACAAGAACCTGGATTCCATTTCTAGCACTTGAGGGAGGGAGGAAAGAAAGGGGAAAGGGAGGAAAGAAGGGACGGAGTGGAGAAGCTTGGAAAAGCATGCTCTTTACTTTGTATTGAAATTCACATTGGATCTCTCTGAACCAATAATATGAGCACACACATACACATATCCATACAAACATAATCACAAACATATACATATTCACACACACACATTTTCACACACACACACACTCCTCTGAGGACAATATACCTGAGCTATGGCCACATGAATATCTCTGTCCCGGTGATTGACAATGTGTATTAAACAACCCAATAAGTTCTGTAGAAAGGAACCTGCTTAACTCAGACTTCCATAAACTTAATTAACCATGCAGATCTTTAAATCTTATTACTATGTAAAGACACACACATGCCCCACAATACAGAGCACTCCTCTGTAGAAGCAATAGTTCCTTCCCTGTGCTTATGTCAGGTTTCTTCTGCAGAGGACTTTCCCAAGGACCCAGGGACCCTTGCTAGGCTTACCAGCCTGTCTATCAAGTAAGGAAAGGGATGCTGGAAGGAAGACACTCATCACAGGTAGCATGGATCTTACACAGCTTAGCAGAGTCTCTGTTAATACAGACCATAAACCAGTGCAACATTGTTCTCCGGCTCAGACAACTGGACACAAATGTATCTGTCATGTTGGCTTCTCTTCAGTCTCCTGTGAGGTTCCTCTCCTCATAGACTCCTAACATCTTTGAGAAATAGATAGCTACACTGAAAGGCCTCCTGCCTCTTGGGCACAATGAGGGGACCCTTTACCCAGAGCCCCATGGGGTTCAAACTTGCTCTCCAGTGTGTACCTATGAGAAGGCGACAGACCCTATAGCCTAGTAGGTGACAGTGGCCTTGAAGGGGACCTCAGCCTCTTTTGCCTCCTCTAAACTCAATAGCCTGGCTTTGAAGTGAATGGCTTTTTTTTTTCCTGCCATATATTCCCACCAGGATGTGCTCCCTGACTATAGGCCATGGTACAGCTGATTTTACTGCTAAACTGTCAAAACTGTGAGCCCAAATCAACCTTTTCTCCATGTATGTTGTGGATGGCCTCAGGTGCTTGTTATAGTGATGGCCAGCTAACGGACACGGACACGAGACTCAAGCAGAAACTATGTCCTCTTGCCTGGAGGGTTTGGAAATAGCTTTCCTGACTCAAAAGCAAGGAGGACTCAGAGAACCATTCATGCCTTGCGATTCTGGGTTGGCCACTGAGGCCAAGGCTCTGAGTTTCCTGGGATGTATGATACCAAACAGGATATAGAATCACCTAGGAGACACACCCCTACACTGGCTCCTAGGCCCAGGCAGCTGGACAGTCTGTTGCCCTGGGTATCTGCCTTAGTTAGGGTTTTATTCCTGTGAAGAGACACCATGACCACAGCAACTCTTATAAAGGAAAACATTTATTTTGGGTCTGGCTTACAGTTTCAGAGGCTGAGTCCATTATTCTTGCGGCCATTATTGTTGAGTCCATTATTGTTGTGGCAGGAAGCATGGCAGCAGACTTGGTGCAGGAGGAGCCAAGAGTTCTATGTCTTGATCCACAGGCAGCAGGAGACTGTGTGTCACACTGGGTATAGCTTGAGCATAGCAGACCTCAAAGCCCGCCCCCACAGTGACATACTTCCTCCAAGAAGGCCATACTGCCTAATAGTACCACTCTCTATGGGCCAAGTGTCTACAGGGGCATGCCTATTCAAACCACCATAGTAAATGTAAGAAAAAAAATTTTTTTTGTTTTTTTTTTTTGTTTTTTGGTTTTTTTTGTTTTGTTTTGTTTTGTTTTTTCGAGACAGGGTTTCTCTGTGTAGCCCTGGCTGTCCTGGAACTCACTCTGTAGACCAGGCTAGCCTCAAACTCTCAAACTCAGAAATCCACCTGCCTCTGCCTCCCAAGTGCTGGGATTAAAGGCGTGCGCCACCACTGCCCGGCTAAGAAAAAATTTTTTTAATTGGCCAATATCTCAAAATAACATGGGACTGTGAACTCATGAACTCCCAGGGAAGGGCCCCAAGGCAGAAACATACCAAACATTTCTGAAAACTGCAGCTGTGTGTGTATTCGTGGGCAGATAAGAGAGAGCACTCCTGCCTGGAACATCCTGGCTCCTCAGTTTCCCAGCTATGTGCTGATAAGAAATGCAATCAAGAACGTTCCCGGGGCTCACTCTCTCCTTCCCTCTTGCGGAGGTACGAGACTGAGTCCCAGCATGCTGGTTCCTAGTAAAAGCCTCTTGCTTTGATTCCATCAAGTGCTGACTTCTGTGGTCATTTGGGGTGAGCACCGGTTCCAGGGACTTGAGCAGGGGTCTCAGCCTCTTCTGGGCCCTTACAGTAACAAACTCAGAAATCTTTGAGTCTCTTGGACATGTAGGCTGAAAGGGACTAGGGACTAGCCTAGGGACTCCCTGCCTACCTCCTCTGGATGCCTCTGTAGGGACTGATGCCTGAATGGGTAACTGGGTGTCTTAGTTAGGGTTTTCATTGCTGTAAAAGACTCCATGACCAAGGCAACTCTTATAAAGGACAACATTCACTTGGGGCTGGTTTACCGATTCTGAGGTTCAGTCCATTGTCATCAGAGCAGGAAGCACGGCAGCATGTAGGCAGGCATGGCACTAGAGAAGGTGAGATTCTACATCTTGTTCAAAAGGCAAACAGAAAACTGGCTTTCATGTGTTTAGGAGGAGAGTCTCATTGCCCACTTCTACAGTGACACACTTCTTCCAAGAAGGCCACACCCACTCCAACAAGGCCATACCTCCTAATAGTGCCCACTCCCTTAACCGAGCATATTCAAAGCACCACACTGGGTGTCCATAGCAAACCTCCACATAGCAAACTTCCTCCAAGGAGAGTTTGCAGAACCCTGAAATAGAATAGAAGGGGCTGCAACTCTGTAACCCATGGGATCCAACCAGAGATTTAGTTTTATATGTTAAAGCTAAGAATCAGTTAACAGAAAGCAAACTGCGAAGCACAGTGCCCTTGTAATTAGAAGCCTTAATTTTCAAGGACAAACAAGAACTTATTCTTAGCTGCAAACAGAACTTTTTTTTTTTTAAACATAACATTTTTTTGAAATTGATTCTTTGGGAATTTCACCTCAATCTCACTCATTTCCCAGTCCTTCCCTGTCTGCCCCTACCCTTGCAACCTCCCCTCAAAAGAAAATTAAAACTACACATAAAAATCAACAACAGTAAAATAAACAAAACCAACCACCCCCCCAAAAACAGAACAACAACAAAAACCCAAACAACAACAAAACCCCAAACAACAACAACACCATCTCATTGACCCCTCTAGACAATGACCTGCTCCTCTTTTTCTTTCCATAATTTCTTTTAGTCACTTTACATCCCAATTGCAGCCCCCACCTCCTCCTGATCCCACCCTTACAAGCCCCTCCCCCATCACCACCTCCCCTTGTCTGAGGAGAAGGGGAAGCCTGCCAAACCTGGGACATCCTCTTTCAACTGCATCCTACTCTCACACCCATCATAGCCCTCTCATATCCTGTTCTTCATCTCCTGTTTTTCATGTATCACTCCAATGCTTGGTGTTTCCTGGCTTTCTGTCACATATTCGCTCACGTTAGTGGCACTGAAAGCTGCAGTCTGTCCTGCAGGATACACTTTTGCCCAAACAGCCTTATTTACAAATACCATTGCAATGAGTCATTGGACTGGTTTAAGGCTCCTGGCTTCTCGGCCACTCCATCAATACTGGACTCCTGCTGAGACTCTTCTCTGATATCTTGCTGTTTTCCATAGACATGGAGATCCTGTGGCTATGGTTTTGCAGGACTGTTCTCCACATACACTTCAGCAGCTCATAGATGGGGTAGATGTTGGGGTGGGGCAACTCAAAGCCCTTCATCTGGGCCTGGGTGGTAGCTGAGTTGATCAACCCTGCAGGGCCACCATGCTGCCACAGTAATGAGCACTGCAGGATGACATCTGGAAGGGATTGAACCATTTTAGCAAGACCCTTGCATATCAACATGGCTTCAGGCAGCAGCCCAGACTACAGACACCCGCATGGCCTTTGGTGGTAAAACCACAGGCAACAAACAACACAGCCTCTGGCTGTACCTGGACCACTCATGGCCCGAAGCAGCTGTCTGGACCTCAGGTCTCATCATGGCCTCAAGTGGCTACACATGCGACTCCCATCAACATGTACCCCTGAGGCAGCAAAGCTTGAGGACATCACCAAGCCATTGTCCATCAGTGACACTGTATGCTCACCTTCCTGTGGTTCTCAGGCTTTGACATGGCCCCGGGCAGCGGCATGGACGGAAGCCAACAACACGGCCTCTGGTGGCATCACAGACCAGGAGGTCTAATCCAGAAAGTGAACTTCTCCTCATCTCATTGCCCAGAGCCATGGTGTGGCCAGGAGGCATGTTGGAAGGAGGTAGAGTCTGTGTCTGCATAAACCTGCTGTTCCCTGCCTCTGGACCCTCCTGAGCAGTGACAGCATGCTGACCTCAGCCCCCTCTCTCACCTGTCACCGCCTCTCTCCATGGGGCATGCACCACTCTGGTTTTCCACTTCTCTCATACTGGATCAGCATAGCCTCCACGTCCTGGGTGACAGGCAGCTCTTTGTCCATACCACCCCGCAGCCAGCCATGTGACAGGGTGGGGGTCTGCAAACAGAACTCTTAATTTGCAAGGTATATTTTTCCTGTTTTGATCTCCCATTAGCTTTTGAGGTATTTGTTCCCGTTTTAGTCTCACGCCATCAAGGCTGACATGCTGAAGGCGTAGACCCCAGCGAATGGCACCTAGGATTACTCTTGCTGCATCATGGGGAAAACTAACACTTGGCTAATGATGCCCTGATGGAGGCTCCCTCCCACAGCAATGTGGATATTCTCTGCCCTTCTTGAGACTTATCCCTATGGTCATTTTTATTTTCTTTTGTGTATGTGTGTGTGTGTGTGTGTGTGTGTGTGTTGATATCTCACTATAGCTTTATGTTCTTTTCTCTGCTTTTTCTTTTTTTATTCTCATGTTTTCTGAAACAAGGTCTGTCTGTATAGCCCAGACTAGCCTTGAGCCACACCCCCTCCCAGGGTCTCACTATGTAGTTCTGGCTGTCCTGGAACTAGCTATATAGACTAGGCTGGCCTTGAACTCTACAGAGACCCTTCTGCCACTGCCTCCCCACATGCCCAGCTTGGCATTGAGCTCTTGATCATCCTACCTCAGCCCCTAGTGCTTGGTTTGGGATTATGAATAAGTATTACCTTGCTTTGGTGGTTCTGGGATTGAATCAGGGGCTCACACACAATCACTGAGCTATATATATCCAGGTCTTTTTTTCCATGCTTTGAGGCAGGGTCTCACTAATTACCCAGTCTGAACTTGAATTCATTCTATAGTCCAGGCTGGTTTTGAACTTAAGATCCTTCTGCTCCTGCACACCAAGCAACTGGGATGACAGGCTTGTACCAGGGGGCCTCACTTGTGGCTTTAATGCCTACTCTCCAGTGAGTGGATACAAATGTTCATGTTTCCATTTGAATGTCCTCTTTTGGGAAGCATCTCTTCAATCCCAGGCTGCCTTCTTTCTGTTCCTTCACCTGCTGTGCCTTTCCTCTTCCTCTTCCTGGCTCGAAGGCATTCTTCCCGAATTCAGATTTTGAGTCTGCAGTCTTATGTGCACATGACCAATTCCTCTATCCCCCTGTGGTTTGCCTCTTCACTCTCAGTGTTTGTTTTGGTTGAACAAACATTATTAATTTTAATGTAGGCCAACTTACCATTCTTCCTTTCATGACTTACGCTTTTTGTGTCCTAAGAGATATTTGCCTACCCAAAGGTCATGAAGATATTCTTCTGTTTCTGTCTGAAATTTTATTGTTTTGCTCTGAAAATTTATATCTAGGGTCCATGTGGAATTGGCTCTTATGTACAATATGAAGTGAAGAACAAAATTCACATTTATGTGTGGACATCTGTCTTAGCCCAAGTGATTAGAACAAAATCCTAGCAGCCTAGATAACAGAAATTCGCTCCTCTGAGTTCTCAGACGAGAAGAGCCAAATCATGAAAGCATCAGACTTGGTTTCTAGGGATCTGGGAGGCTTATTCTGGTTACACACAGCCCCCTCCCGCTCCATGCTCACACCATTAAAGCAACCAGAGTCTCTCCCCATTGTTAGTAGAACATCAGTGCTGGGGCCTCTACTGCCAAGACATCATCACCTCCTGAAGATCCAGTCTCACGCTTTCACCTATGTGGCTGCCTGAGGAGTCACAGACATAAAACTTAAACTCTGAAAATAAGGGGTCCCACCTGCTTGGTAGGGTGATGTTGGTATGAATGAAAGAAGTTACTGGAGACTGGAGCCAAGAATTGGCCCCTCACACATTTGTGTGGAAAGTTCTCTCATACAAATCCATCCCATACAAACAGTAGTTTCTAGGACATCCCATGAGCCTCTGCTTAGAAGGGAACTGGGGTTCCTTACTGTGACATCTCTGCCACTATCCTAGACAAGTGTCCTTTCACACTGATTTCTGTGTCTTTCAAGTCGCCATTGTTATGAATTGGCTGAAACCTTTGAAACTTCATGGGAGAAAAATATAAAGAATTAAGGGGTTGAAACAAAAGCCATCAAGCCCCAAATCTACCAACAAAGGGTGGCAAAGGCCAGTTCCTGCCAGCAGGAGCACAGAGGCTGATGAAGGAGAAGGAAAGGATGCATGGGGAGAGTCCCCGTGTGGTGGGCTCTGTGTGACACCAAGAGGGTCCTCCTTTCCTGGTAGGGGAATGGTGTTCTTTGTAGGGAAGAATTGGATGAAGGAAGAACTGCTACAGATTCCCAAATGGCAGGATCAGGATGAGTTCCTATGTTTGATCTGCACAGCTCCCTCATAAGTGGGATGATGTCAGCTGTATCTCCACCTGCAGGGATGCTATGCTCCTCCATTGCTCTGGGAATAAACTCTCAGCAGATATATTCATAACACTAAGCCCAGATTATATGTCAGCCCCTGGCTGGCTATGCAGGAAGTTGTGGGCAGAGGGTTATGGTAGTCATATCAGGCTGGAGGAAGGAGGTCAGCACACACACACACACACACACACAGGTTAAAATTACCAATACAAGCAAGATAGCTGCCTAAAGGAGAATACTTCCCAGAAGAATAGTCCAGAAATAAGACGAGAAGCTGGGCAGATAAAACCGTGTCTGCCTGTTAGAGGGAAAGCAATGGGGTTATACTGAAGTATGTCAAAAGGGAATCACAGCATAACCTTGAATTTTAGAAATGTATTCTCTGCTGTCTATGGGGAAAGAGTGGAGGGACTAGAGAAAACCAGACCCGATTTAAGAGCATTTAGGCAACTGGATCAAAGAAGACAGAGAAATCTGACCTGGTTGAACGCAGTAGGTGGGAGGAGGCTTCTAGTAAGGAGTTAAAAGATACAGTGATCATCTATTCATGAGGGCAGTAGACGGCATCAAGCGGGCTGGACAGTGCTAAGTGTTGAGCTCATACATGGTGGGGATAGGTGTTAGGAGCCGCGTTCGCCATTGCAACATGGTGCCAGTTTCCTGCTTCCTGGTTCTTCTTGTGCGCTTTGCTTGATTGTGCGCCTGCGCAAGGCGCGAAAACCAGTATGCTAATTTGGCGATATGATAAGAGCCAATGAGTGTGTGGCACGTCTCCTAAGGCTCTATATAAGCCACAGGTTTTTGGGGCTTGGCATCCCTCGCCTCACTGCCATCTAAAAGAGCTGTACAATAAATTGCTGTCAGAAGAATCCTGAGTGTGGCGTTCTCCTTATCAGCGAGGCTGCACGCCACAGATAGGGAGATGGGGGAGGACATGGTGGGTTTAGGGAGAGTGGGGTTTCTCCAGTAGGAAGTTGCAGGTGTAACTCTGCAGCCTGGGAGGTAAAGGTTGCCCGTGAGCTCATGCAAATCCTTATAAAAATATTTTTGTTTAACAACATTAAATAGAGAAACAGCTCATGAGACGGACGTGAGTCAATAGCTCTTTACCCATCTATCAAACCTGGTAAGTACAGCAGAACAACACTGCAGGCAGTGGTGCCTGCCCTGACAGACCCTTGCCCTGGGGTCAGGCCTTCTACATGAGTACATACAGAAAGCCTATGGTTTGTGTCCCTCCCAATATTTGGTGCCTTAACGCTTGTTGCGGCTCAGACTTGGACCAGTGAAATGGTGCAGACATTTGCCTCCAAGCTTGATGACCTGAGTTTGGTCTCTAGGACCTTCACAATGGAGAGTGAGAGATTATGGACCCTCAAAAGTTCTCCACGGACTTCTACATATGTGCTTGAGTTCATGCACATGTATCTACCCCCCCCAACACACACACACACTCAAGTAAAAAAAAAATAATCTTTTTAAAGTCAGAATTATTGATTCCTGCTTCCTGGGTCTTGTCACAGTCCCTGAGATACAGAGTAACACCCATTTTCAAAATGGGAAAGACTCAAGCCATTCTTTATTTGATCTGTGTGGCAGCGTGGCATGGCTTCTCCCTAACCCTTCCCATGTCAGGCTGAGTGTCCTCAGCTCTGGCCCCATAACTCAGACCAATCACCTGTCCCTCCTCTGCCCTCATTCTTCACCAGCTTCCTGCCCCTCCCTCAAAGGTCATCATAGAAGCCAGTCCTCTTGCTCTCTGCCAGGTCCCCTTTCTTTTCCTTTCCCAACCCCCAATTCCTTTCAGCAACCTCTGTCCCATCACACAGGCCATAGTACAGTTATACAAGAGCCAAAGCTCACAGGGATTCCAAAGGAAACAAATCTGCATAGTCTGGAGCCTTGTATCATGGGAGTGTCAGACTCCCTGCCATGGGCAAGCCTTCCCTATGCAAGGTGCTCGTCCCAGAGACACATTGTCAGGATGTTCCCTGGAGGAACTTAAAAGTCCAACAGCAGAATCAGACTGTAAATAGTTAAATGTGGCTTCACTCCTGTGATAACTGTCACTGAGAAGGAACTATGATACCACAGGGACATTCAGTGGGAGAGAACCAACAGGGCCAAATGAGCCAAAGGAGGAGAGACTTTCACCAGACAGAGAAGGGATGGGTGTGTCTGAAACTGCATGGACAAGAGTCTATGTGACCGTAACTGGTGCCCCACGTGTGGAACTGAGAGAATCTGCTGACAGTGGAAGACTGGAGAGAAGAGAGGGTTGAGCTGGAGAAGTGAAGAGATTTTTAGTTACAGATTTTTAGTTTCCTCCCCTTCTCCACCCCACCCACAAAAACAAAAACAAACACACCAAAAAAAACCAAAAAACAATCTGGGTACCATTTCCTAGGGTCAGATTTACACTTTGAAGAAAGCAGGCAAGCTACATTCAGGAAATAGCTCCAGGGCTGTGTGGATGCAGGGAGGCCAGCTGCAGCAGGTTCTCAGATCCCAGCAATAGCTCCATAGCCGTGGAGTCAGGCTGGGCAGGTCTGATGGAGGTTCAGAAAGCAGAATGGCAGGACTGGGGAAAATGGGTACAGGCAGTAAGGGAGTGCCATGGAGATGTGTGCCTTCATTTTGGCTTTATCTTCATAGTCACCACACGCATGGGGTCCTGCTCCAGCACAGGTGACTATGAGGACAAGGGTAGGTGACGGTAGGCGCCGAGCGTGGTGACTGCTGGGGCAGCTCTCCCCCTGCTTCAGCAGGGCCTTCCTTCTTCTGTATGTTTCTTATTGCTGTTGTTGTTACCTTTTAGAGCAAGAATCTCTTCATGAGATCCATTCTCTGCTTGTGATTTTCTGAAAATGGGTTTTATTGTTGCCCTCCTTGGAGAATGTTTTCCCAGATACGTGAGACTCTAGGCTGACCTCCATCTCCTTCCACCGCCCTCAAGTCTCTCGTTGCAGCTGTGGAAATGTCTGCTAATCTATTTATGCTTCATTGCTTAAACACTGGGATTACAAACAGCCCTGACAGATGCTAGGGACCTGTGGGGAAAATTTAAAAAGGGCCGCCACGGCGGCGCAAGCTTGCGTGGCGGGTCCCACATCAGGGAAGAGGATCCTACATCAGTGGGTCCCACATC
>NW_021604733.1:604564-641247 GCF_004785775.1 Grammomys surdaster | reverse complement strand
TCAGGGAAGAGGATCCTACATCAGTGGGTCCCACATCAGGGAAGAGGTTCCAGCGGCCTAAGGGCCTTGGCGGCGGCGGGCCCCAGTAACACGAAGAAGTCCTTGGTTCTAAAAAGATTTATTGTCATAATAGATAATAGATGGATCTAGGCGTACCCCCTCAAAACTCAGGGCAGTTCCGAGTTATATAGGGAGGGAGAAGGGGGAGGATTAGGGGAGGATCTGGGGGAGGAATGTTTAATTTGCTCTGCCCTCTGGCCTTCATTAGTATGTAAATCTCTAGGGCCTGAGGCCTAAAGCCTGACCTATGTGACTCTATGGAAATGTGGCTGTTTTCAGGATCCTAGATGATGGGAGGTACCGAACTCCTGCCGGTTCTCACGCAGAATTCCACGGAGAATCTCGGGGTTCTAAGTACCTGCTCAACCATGACCCAGGATACCCTTATACAGTCCCACAGGGACCAAACCCCATGCTTGAAAGTCAAGCCCTTTCCCCATTGTGCCATCTCCCCAATCATTTGCCAGGAGTTCTCCTTGCCTCACTCTCCTGGGATTAAAGGCAAATACTACCTTGCCTGAGCCTTAACTTTTAATGCCTGAAGCTCCCCATGACAAGATCCAGACTAGAAACTTGTGTCTTCCAGCCTCAAGACCTGGATCACATGTGAGCCCTCCAATTCTGGATTGTAGTTCATTCCAGAATTTTTTACGTGGAGACACATTTCATTTCTTGATGATTCACATCTGGGAGTAGAATTTCTGGGGCATAGATTGGATGCATGTTTAACTTCATAAAATCCTCCTTGACCATTGCCTGCACGGCATCCAGCAATCCTGGCTGAAGTCTTTCAGACAGTCTTAAAATGTGCTGTATTACTGCAGCAAGGGGTTAAAGAGTTGAAGGGTGGAGCTGGAGAGATGGCTCAGAGGTTAAGAGCACTGGCTACTCTTCCAGAGGTCCTGAGTTCAATTCCCAGTAACCACATGATGGCTCATAACTATCTATAATGAGATTTGGTTCCCTCTTCTGGCCTGCAGGCAGAACATTCTATACATAATAAATAAATCTTTTTCTTTTTTCTTAAAAAAAAAAAAAAAATGGCCGGGCAGTGGTGGGGCACGCCTTTAATCCCAGCACTTGGGAGGCAGAGGCAGGCGGATTTCTGAGTTCAAGGCCAGCTTGGTCTACAGAGTGAGTTCCAGGATAGTCAGAACTACACAGAGAAATCCTGTCTCGAAAAACCAAAAAAAAGAAAAAAAGAAAAAAAAAGAAAAGAAAAGAAAGAAAGAGAGAGAGAAGGAAAGAAAGAAAAGTTGAAGGGTGAAGGTTTGTCTTGACCCCTTTTCCTTAGTTTCTTCCCTTTTGATTCTAGAGGAGCAAAAACCCAGAATTGCCCCAACACACACCTTCAGATCAGAGTTCACTGTATGGTAAACAAAGAGACAGACAGAGGAAGGAAGAACTGGGAAGAGGGCTCAGTAAGAGCTTGCCCTGGTAAAGCCTGGTGAGCCGAGTTCAGTCTCCCAGACCCACCTAACAGTGTGATGGTGCACAACCTCAGAGTGCACATAAGGATGCGGTGGCGTGCTCCTGCAGTTCTGGCGCTCCTGAAGTGAGATGGAATGCAGCCATCTTTAGCTACTTTGTGGATTCTTCTTTCTTCCATCCTTCTCCACCCTTTTCCTACCCTTTCAATCTCCTAACACTAGAAAGGAGAGAAGAAAAGGATAGAGAGAAAAGGAAAAAGATCCCTGAATAAAGTCAGGGGTTAGAAAGCTGGTAACGTTATCCTTAGACTACTTTCTGCTGATTAGGAATATGGAGTTCCTTGGGACAAGGTTGATCTTCACTATCAGGATATCTAATTTGTTTTTGTTCTTGTTTCTTCTTCGCACATGACTACTTATTTATCTAACTATGACCGACACCCACCAACCAACCAACCAACCAACCAACCAACCAACCACAACCTGTCCTGCCTCTGGGGCTCTAGCATTTATATACCCTCTAAATAAAAAGTCCCCAGAATTCCAATAATTACACAATTGCAGAAACTATCTGCAGCTGGCAAAGTCACACCCCTGCTAGAGCACAAGGTAAATCACAGTCAGCTGCTGTGGACAGTCTGAAGAAGCAGCCTCATATCCCACACCTGGGATTAAAACAAAAACACATTTTCTCCCTTCCCATCTCCCTCTCTCTCTGACCCAAAGGTTTTTTATTTATTTATTATATGTGAGTACACTGTCGCTGTCTTCAGACACAGCACCATAAGAGGGCATCAGATCTCATTACAGATGATTGTGAGCTAACATGTGGCTGCTGAACTCATGACCTCTGGAAGAGCAGTTAGTGCTCTTAACCACTGAGCCATCTCTCCAACCCCAAAACACATTATTATATTATTTCTGTGTTTTATTTTTTAAAACCAAAACTCCAAAATTGTCACTATACTGCTTTGTGCCATTAATTGTGCTGTGAGTAGTAAGAAGTTATAAACAGAGGCATTTTCAATGAAATAAACACTTTTTAGATCAGTGTCCAAGGTTTTCAGGAGACCTCTCCTGCTCAATTCTAATCCTTATCAATTTTGATGGTATCCACAGCTTTTCATTTTCTGAGGAAATATAAACAAATTTATGCCCCCAGTACAAAACTTTCTCAGACTTCCTTTCTGATGTTAACACACCCTTAAATCAGTACATGGACTGATTTAATTCCACATTTTTCTATGACCTAGAGACTCTCTTGCTGAGTGTTAAGGTTTGTCTGTCTGTATGTTACTCCTTTTCTGAAGCAACTCATATTTTTTGCTGTGGGACCTCAGGCTAGACCTCCAAAGCCATTTCCTGACGGTAAGAAATCACCTTGTATATCTCTTATACATACACTCATTGGTCCAATTGCAGCCCTTGCCACATTGCCTGCACACCCCTGGAAACCTAGACCTTCTTTCTGATTTGTATTTAGAAAAACCATTGCCCTTAGAGATACCTTGTTCACAATTTTGATGCAAATGACCAAATTTCCCACAATTGAACCACCAGGCATGTTGATATTAGAGACCTCTAGCTATAGTATGACATATGATATTAGCATGGTACACATTAGGACCAGTATCAGTTGTATCCCTTATCCACTCATCCATAGGCGCTGCTTGAGCCTTTGATGGTTTAATAACTTTTTTACATTTGTTATTTGAATTTTCATATGCCAATATCTCTATCAACACCTGCCTTGTGTCAGGGTCTGATATGGCTTTGTTCACAGCTGGGACTAATCTTGGTTTAAAAAAAAAAATCGATGAAGACTTCTCCAGAGCTGTGTTTAATCTTTGTAAACAAGATGGACCTTTTCCTAGGCTCCTCAACTTTTGTCTCAAGCTGTCAAAACTGCTAAGCAATACTGCTCTATAATAGTGTCATCAAATTGAATCTGTTCTTATATATCAGAGTACCACCCTTCACCCAGTGTGGTAGTTTCAATATGCAGGGAAGGGCACTATTAGGAGGTGTGGCCTTGTTGAAGGAAGTTTGTCACTGTGGGGGTGAGCTTTGACAGAGCTTCCTCCTACCTGCTGAGGATGCCAGTTTTCTCCTGTTTGCCTTTGGAACAAGAAGTAGAATTCTCAACTCCTCCAGCACCGTGTCTGCCTGGATACTGCCATGCTTCCTGCCATGATGAGAATGGACTGAACCCCCGACCGTGTAAGCAGTCCCAATTAAATGTTGTCCCTTATGAGAGTTGCCTTGGTCATGGTGTCTCTTCTCAGCAATGGAGACCCTAAAATACCCAGCAACTGATCTTTTACTATATTCATTGCCCTTGCTCTACTTTTACTGTTGAATATTCACAGCTTCTTCCCTCCACCATGTTAACCTTTGCAAGTGTGGACTAGCTTGGAGTACAGCTGTTACTAATGTCTTCCAGTCTTGGGGGATAATTCTATTTTGCGTAGCCCAGTTATTTAGAATTTGTTTCACATAAAGTTGAGTGTGTCCTATATGAAATCACAGCCTCTTTAAACCACCTTAGATCTCTCATTTCTGTAGGACACCAATCTGTCTCTTCATAACCTTGTTCCACACCATTAGCAGGCATATGTGACTACTGGGTAAGCTGATGATAATCTTGTAACCCCAGGCCATCCCTCTTCCCACTCTGGTGGTGCCCTTGGTTCAAGAGTAATTCTTTTCTTTTGAAGCAGGTGGTTTCATCAGATTGTCTTCCCACCTCTCCAGCTTTTCTCTGACCTGACTGCTCTCCGGCAGAGTTCCCCACCCACTTTTCCTCCTGGGAAACTCCTGGTCTCTTGTTCAGCCACCTGGACTGAGCCATTTGGTTCTCTCTTTTTCCATGCTTCACCCTTCTCTGGTGCTTCCATTTCCACCTGTAATTTTTCCAGTTGCACAGCCAACTCTGCAATCCTTTCAGAAATGAGAGGGCTGAGTGACTCCTTTTGTGTTTCCATTTCAGCCATTTTTTTGTTTCTCAGGCCCTTCCATTTTCACCTGGAAATTTCCCAACTTCTCAACCATTCGTCTAAAAACCAGAATATAGAAAGAAGAAAATGAAAAACCAAACAACAACAACAAACAGAAAACCCTCTCTGGGAGCAAAGCAGGGGATATCCCAGTAGTATCAGCCACAATAAAGTTTTGCTGCTCTCTTGAGAAGAAATATCCATTCCTTTGTTCCCTGTTGTTTCCTCTGTGTCATTTGAAATCCATTTTCTTGTCAGCTACACCAGCATAGCTGACTGAGTTCGTTGGATCAGCTGAGGGTGAGAGAAAGAAAGACAAGGAGTCATCTGGTAAAGACCAAATGAAGTATTTTCAACTGTGTAGCTCCCTTTTATACTCCCCACAAAACAGGAACAGGAACAAAAAACAGGAACAAGGAGATACACTTGGCAGCCTATCACCTAAGTTTGGATTTCTCCTCAAGCAGTCTTTTTGGGGAAATGCATAGAGACAGGGAAGCGGGCATAACAGCATAGGTGCAGAGGATGGTGACTCACATTTTCTCAGTCTATCTAGCCTCACATTGGCTGCTGCTTGTAGCTGTCTTTGGCTACTTTGTGGGTTATTCTTTCACCCTTCTCTGCCCCTTTTCCTAGCTTTTAATCCCCTTACACTAGATAACACAAGGGTTTGGAAGATAGAGAGGACAGGAAAGAATTTCCTGAAATAAAGTCAGGGGTCAGAAAGGGGCCCATGTTATTGTTAGACTACTTCCTGCTGTAATCAGGGCATAGAGTTCCTTGGGACAAGTTTGATCTTCACTATCAGAATATCTAATTTAATTTTGTTGTTTCTTTTTTGCAAACAACTACTTAACAAATTGTGACCAGCAACAAGCAACCAATAACATACCCCACCTTTTGGGGCCCTAGCATTTATATCCCCTCTGAAAAGTCCCCAGAATTCCAAACATCACACAATTGCAGAAACTATCTGCATCTGGCAAAGTCACACCCCTGCTAGAGCATGAGGCAAATCAAAGTCAGCTGCTGTGGACAGTCTGAAGAAGCAGCTGTTGTAATTCTGTCTAAACTCCACCTCCACAGTTACCTGGCAACAGCCAGGTAGGCCTGGCCCACTAAAAAAGGGGCTGCTTGCCCATCCCCTCTCTCTTGATCTCTTGCCTCTAGCTTCTCTCTGTCCTCTCACCCCTCCTCCTTCCCTTCCCCCCTCTCTCCATGTGGTCATGGCCAGCCTCTACTCTCTTTCTCTCTCTGCCTCTACTATTCTCCTGGCTCCCCTCCCCATGCCCTGAATAAACTCTATTCTATGCTATACGGGTGTGTGACTGGTCCCTCAGGGGGAAGAGATGCCTCTGCGTAGGCCCACTGAGACAGCCTCTCCCCCCATACCTCACCACACACCCACAGAACATACTCTCTTTATCTTTTTATAAACATATCAACAGCCTCATATCCCATACCTGGGATTAAAACAAACACATATTCTTATATTTCTTATATTTTTCTCTCTCTCCCTCTCCCTCTCTCTCTCTCCCTCTCTCTCTCTCTCTTTCTCTGTGTGTGTGTGTGTGCGCACACGTGTGTGTACGTGTGCGAATGCGCACACACTTTTAAAAAGCCAAAACTCCAAAATTGTCACTACAATTGGAAATAGAGTCAGAAGAATCAGCTGAAAGCTCTCAGGCCAGCTAAGTCTAGAGATGGTGGTTCATCCAGGTGGAAAGCAGGAATGGTTTTCCAAAAGTTATCCTCTGACCTTACCCATGTGTTTGGCATAGGGTGTTCTCTCTCTCTCCCTTTCTCTCTCTCTCCCTCCCTCCCTCTCCCTCTCTCACACACACAAATAATTTTTTAAAACTCTTTTAACTCTAGAGAAGAGGGTGGGGGAAGTGTTGGATTAAATAGAAAATTTTAAGTGTATGAGTGAGCCGGGCAGTGTCGGCGCATGCCTTTAATCCCAGCACTTGGGAGGCAGAGGCAGGCAGATTTCTGAGTTCGAGGCCAGCCTGGTCTACAGAGTGAGTTCCAGGACAGCTAGGGCTATACAGAGAAACCCTGTCTCGAAAAAAACAAAACAACAAGTGTATGAGTGAACTGGTATCTGAAAGAGAAAGTTCAGGGTTCTGCTTTAATTGCTGCTCAGAGCTGAGAAAGGAAGATGGGCAGGCCGCATTGAGAACCATGACCGGCAACAACATAAATCCATTTCACATTTACACACTGGTTACTTTTGCCTGACTCACCTCAGTAACACCAAGCCTGTCCTGATTGCTCAGGCCTCAGCCCTCGTTCCATGCATCCTTCTTGCTTGTTCTCCTGACCTCTGATCTCTGGTCCCAGCCTGAATTTAGGACAACAGCCAAGATCCGTAAATCAGACAAACTGAGAAGAGGGGGCAGGATGGTAAAGCCCCAGGGAAGGCTTTAGTAGGAAATAACTGGGCTCTGCTCCTTTTAAACACTGGGCCTGGCTTGTTCATGTCCTGCCTTGCATGGGATTCTGCTCGCCTCTGTGCCTCTGGTTCCTCTAGGAGCCCGTAGGCCCTACTCTGAGAGCTGCACATTTATGTTGATTGTTAATTGTATGAGGTAACACAAGTATTCTCATCAGCACTGCCACCAGCCCTGAAGGAGGGAAGGGGATCTTGAGGATGTGGCTTCTAGACACAGACTGCCTATCTGGTCAGGACAGCTGAGAGAGATGGTCACAATGGGTAATTAAATACATTAGTCACTGCAAGCATGGTCACAAAAGCTGGGCAGAATCAATGGGGAGCGATCCATTAGCATCTTGTCCCTAATGGTCTTGTTCCTCAGAGAGGAAACCCCACTTCTCCACAGGAGGGGCTGGTGGGGAAACAGCCAGCAGTTGTTTGCTGAAGTCTCAGTGGCTGCTTACTGTCTTCCCCCATCTAAAGTACCCCAAACATTTCACCCTATAGGCACCCCCTCTCCCAGGAAGCCACTCTGATTTATACATAGGTCCCCACTGGGCTACATGTCCATTCCTAGTCAGTTCTACTAAAGGCTCTGTCACCAGAGGAGAAGGTCTGGCCCCAGGTAAAAGGAGTCTACTTTCCAAATGGGAGACCACAGAACTTCCAGATAGGTAGGGTGGGTGTGTAAGCAACAGAGCCCACCCTTGCTTCTTCTGAGAGAAGGGTTTTGGAAATCTGAAGATGCTTAGAATGAAGAAAATCAGCCTCAGCTGGATCTGGGCACAGGTGCCAGGCAGCTTTGGTTATCGAGGTAGCAGAAACCAATGATGTCCTTAGGACACAGAGGGGAGAGAAGCTCACCCACAAATGGGAGCCTTTGTATCATCAGCCAAGGCCAGGACTCAGATTCCCTGGAGAAAGAGCCTGAGTGGTCTCACATTATCCAGGGCACCATTCTTGGGTAGAGCAGGACTCCATGTGAAAAGGTCAGCTCAGGAACTTTGGAACACTTGTCCCTCAGGAAGGGAGAGGCTAATTAACATTCCTCATACCGACCTGTGGGTGAGGGAGGCCCAGAGCACATGGACACCCGCAGACAAGGGAAGTCCCTGCCACCTCATTCCCTAAAGACTGATCAGTTTAAAAGTCACACTGTTCTGCCAATCATATTGTGCCTAGCTGCTGCTTCTCTATGCTACTCCTGGAAACTGTATAAAGGTCCACCGAATGAGCTGCCAGTCATCACCTCTCCTTTTGGATACAGGATGACCCCAGCAGATTAGAACAATAAAATTCCTCTTGCTTTTGCATCAATCCCTGGCTCCGTGTTGTTCACTTAGGGGGTTCCCGGTAAGCTAAGGCTTGTCAGAGTCTTTCACATGCCTGAATGGTTCTCATACCTGTTGATCCATCCATCCATCCGTTCATCCACCATTCATTCAGCCTTCACCAACAAGCTAGGTGTGGATAACATGTTTATTCCTCACTTCAAAGTTGAGGGAGCAGAACTGTGAGGAGCCTGGGCCACTTGCATGTGGCCACATAGCTGGTAGGCAGAAGCCAAGAAAAGAAAACAATCACGCTGGCCCCTGGCCTTCCCTGGGCCAGACTGCCCTGGAGAATCATTCATGAGCATGTCTGCTCTGAATGAGTGAAGGAATGAATTAGCAAATGAGTCAATTCAAGTGCAAGGCTGGTTTTTCCTAAGAAATTCCTACTTCCAGAGGAAGATGTGGGAGGCACTCACTCAGTCCTACCTTCTTCCTGAAGAATGGGTGATATTTCTGAGGTGCAGAAAGGTTAACATGTCTGTTACAGCTGAGGTAATTACTTCTTCAGCAGTGGCCTTTTGGCAGAATTGCAGGCTGAGCAATCGTCGTAGTGTTCTTCCTTTGTCATCTGCATCAAGAGCCAATGGGAAGCATAGAAAAGGGGTAGTGGAAAGTCTGGATGGTTCTGAGTTGTGAGGGAATGTCTGCAGCACTAGGAAATGTACCAGGAGAGACAATGTCAATCGGCTTCACAGCCGGGGTTGTCTCCTCTAGTGCGCTCCATTCCCCAGATTTCTCTCCAGTAGAAATGCAGAAGTTACCACAAAATGACGCACTTCCTGGATCCGAGTGTGGCATGAAGGCAGGTCCACTCTGTGTGTGGGCTCCCTGAAGGCTGTGTCTATCCCCATGTGGCATATGGGGCACATATGTGGGTAAGAAGAAGACCCTGTAGCAGGAAATAGAGCCTGGGAGATAGGCTGCCTGCTCCTTTGAGGCTTTGGTTGATGGAGTCCAAACCTATCCCAAAGCAGATATGTGTAGGAAAGAAGAGGGAATCTGGAAACAGGCCCGAGCAGATCCTTAGGAGGCAGCATCTAAGATGATGCTCTCCACATAGCCCGAGCTTTCAGAAAGTGTAGCCTGGGGAGATAGCTCAGTTGATAAAGCCATTGTCTTGACATCATGAGAACCTGAGTTCAGTCCTGCCCTAGTCACTGTTCCGTTGCTGTGAGGAGACACCATGACCAAGGCAACTCTTATAAAAATAAAGCATTTAATTGGGGACTTGCTCACAGTTTCAGAGGGTTAGTCCATGACCATCATGATGGAAAGTAGATAGGCTGCAGCAGATGCTGGAGCAGTAGCTGAAAGCATTACATCACAGGTGCTTCTCAATCTGTGGGTTGCAACCCCTAGAGGGGTGGCATATCAGATCTCCTGCATATCGGAAACGTACATTATGATTCATAACACTGGCCAAATTATAGTAATGAAATACCAAGGAAAATAATTTTATGTTTGGGGACCCCCACAACATGTGGAACTGTATTAAAGGGTCGAAGTATTAGGAAGGCTGAGAACCACTGGTTTACAACCCGATCCATAGGTAGCAGCAGGTAGAGAGAGACAATGGATGGTACATGGGATTTTGAAACCTCAAAGCCCATGCCCAGTGGCACACCTCATCCAACAAGGCTATGGCTCCAATCCTTTCCAGAGAAAACATCAACAGGGATCAAACACTCAAATATAGAAGCCTATCCAGGTCATTGTCATTTAAACCACCATGAATCCCAAGAACCTACATTTAAAAGCCAGGCTCGTGTAATCCTAGTGAGGATGTAGAGAAAGATCTCTGGGGTTTGAGTTCCAGGCCAATAAAAGATTCTGTCTCAAAATAAATAAATACATAGAAAAAGGTGAATAGGACAGGCATGATGGCACACTTCTTTAATCCCAACACTCAGTTGGATTTCTGTGAGTTCAAGGTCAGCCTGGTCTATATAGTAAGTTCCAGGCCAGTCACGATTACTAAATAAAAAAGGGGGGGGGGCTGGGGAGATGGCTCAGTGGTTAAGAGCACTATCTGCTCTTCCAGAGGTCCTGAGTTCAATTCCCAGCAACCACATGGTGACTCACAACCGTCTGTAAAGGGATCCGATGCCCTCTTCTGGTGTATCTGAAGACAGCTTCAATGTACTCAATACATAAAATAAAAAATTAATAATAGTACAAAAAAACTAAAAAAACAAACCACTAAGTGCTGAGGGAGGCTCCTCAAAGCTTACCTACTAAAACCAAAAATGGAAAGAAAGAAAAAGGAAGACAGGGCTAGCAAGATGGCTTGGCAGGTCAAAGTGATTGCCAGACAAGAAAGACCACATGAATTGGATTCCATAAACTGGAATAAAGTGGGAGAACTGATTCCTAAAAGTTGTCTTCTGACCTTTGCACACGCACCATGGCACACATGTGCCTGCACAGAAACACATATACACGTACACACACTTAGACACACACACACACACACACACTAATAAAGCTGATGGTACCTGAGAAATAACACCTGAAGTTAACCTCTGCCTTCAGTGTTGTATACACACATGCATACACCTATACACATGCACATACATGAACACACACACGCACAAAGAAAGTATGACCAAGGCTGTAGAGTCCTTTGGGGCAGAACCCACCAGGAGCCCTCACTTCCTGTGTTGGGAGCTTACACTGCAAAAAGTCTCAGGTGGGAGTTTTCAAGGACACTGAAGCACATTGCTGATAATTAGGAAGTTATTAAAAAGAATCGCGCCGGGCGTTGGTGGCGCACGCCTTTAATCCCAGCACTTGGGAGGCAGAGGCAGGCGGATTTCTGAGTTCGAGGCCAGCCTGGTCTACAGAGTGAGTTCCAGGACAGCCAGGGCTATACAGAGAAACCTTGTCTCGAAAAACCAAAAAAAAAAAAAAAAAAAAAAAAAAAAGAATCGCTCACACCATGGACAGATGGGCATATTGACCACAGCACGGTGAGGACTCTGAGGAGAGTTCAAGTGACAGACAGCCTGGTGATGGTCTCTGAAGAGAGGAATCAGAGCCTAGATGGCAGGAACAGAAGTCTCATACCTTTCTAATTGGAGGGTGGTTTTACCATATAAGCCTACAGGCAGGCTCTCTGATTCCTAGGCAGGCAGGCAGGCATCGGGGAGGGGTGGGGGCAGAGTGTGTGACCACCGATACTCCCTTCAATGTAAACTCAAGCAAGAGATCCTGGCACTTGGGAATGTGTGAGCTAAGCCCTCACAGAGTGTCTCTGTAGGATGTGTGTGGGTGCTTGTGGGAGGGGAAGGTTGCTGCAGGTACTGTAGCTGAGCGGCAGCTGGATTCTAAAACTATGTTTTTCCATGCTAGAATTTGTTGGCATTTAGTATCACAGATGGGGCATCCTCGTCTTAAACCCAGAGGCCTCAAAGATGGCTGCTAAGGTCGTTGTCACTGTCATCTAGTGTGACAATGGCCTAGGTCCTCGCCAGTGGGCTCCCCTGACTTTAGACATGCTCTCTATGGCCTTGGCCTGATGCCACCCTTGCCTCCTCAGACTCCCTCTGTCCTTTCCGCTTCCCAGTACTGTAGGAAGTGCTCCTCAGTAGTTGAAGCAATAATAAAGTGACCTGGCGAATCAAGAACAGCAAAGCGTGGCAGAGGCAAGAGGTAGGTCAGGGAGTCCTTCCCCCTACAACCTTGTGCCTCCAGAGTACAGAAAGCCCAGCAGTTCTACCTATGAACTCATTGGTTGCCCTTACAGAACATTTCCTGTGGTTTCCTTAGCAGCACTGTGAGGCAGGGACATTGTCCCTGTCGTAGTTTTATTTTGATTGATATAAAATATATTGACAAAAAGAAACTTGGGGGGAAAGATATTGATTGTTGCAGCTGTTATTCCATCTGTCATAGATAGTTACCATCTATTACTGTGGGAAGGGCAGGACAGGAACTTCAAACAACTAGTCACATCACATATGGTCAAGAGCAGAGAAAAATAAACATATGCATTTGTTTGTTTGTACTCAGCTCAACTTCTTTATTCTTATATAGTTCATGAATCCCTGCCTAGGGAATGGTGCCACCCATGGAGGGCTGGGTCTTCCCAGATCAATTAAGACAACCAGGACTAGAAACATGGCTCAGCCATTAAAGTCTAAGGCTCACAACCAAACCTTTAAGATAATCCACCCACAGGTCAACCCAAGCATACATTCCTTTGAGACTTCCTGGATAATTCTAAGTGGGTCAAGTTCACAATGACAGCTCATCATCACAGTCCAAATTCAGAAATAAAACCCTGTTCAGAAGTTTAGTGAGCTTGCAATAGGGACTAGGTTAGGTGAAGGCTGACCTCACAAGCCTAGAGGAGAGACATTGGTCCATGTCACAGACAAAGGCTGATCCATAGAGATCCATGGTAGACCTGAGACCCCCACCTCCACCTGTTCTTTACTTCTTAGGTCAGCTGAGTTGATTCTAAGGATCTAGAGGCTCTTCTTAGAGGCAAATGGCTGTTGCTGGTGTCCCTGAAACTGAGAGCAGGAGGAGATGTCTTAAGGGGTGTGGTCATAGAAGGGGCATGCTCTGCTGGTCTTGGAGGTTAGTCTTGACTTCTATTCATGATCCCAATCTTGGTGTTCCTCTGACATTCCTAGAATCTCTCACTTCAGCCTGGTTTCAGCTGTTCATGTTCCTCTGGCCTTACCTCCAGCAGCAGAGCCTCAACCACATCATCTTGTGTGATGTTTGTCCACTGAATATCTGTCTATCTACTCCTCAGCTGGATCAAGGCTGTGACCTGTTCATCCTTGGAGGCTCAGGTACCCACACAGTGAGTGAAGTCTTGCTACTCCTGGATTCATCCTGCTCCAGTGGGCAGAGGAGCAAAGCATCAGGAGCCCTTGGCCAGAGGCTGAGGTCTTGGTCACTGGCCTCTCCATTTGTATTTCTAGTTGCTTCTTCCAGCCCCTCCTTCCCACTGAGCTCCTGCACTTTCTGGGTCAGTGCAGCTGCTCTCTAGCAGATAAAGAGAGTTCTTTCCAAAGAACCAGTTGGACCATAACTGGAAGCAGGAGGCTACAGACACTGTATTCCAGCCAACACTAGGATGTGCATGTTGGAGGGGCTCTCAGCTCCTCCAAGACTTCTGTCCTTCCTAACCAACAAAGCCTCCAGTGAAAACGCGTTCAGAGCTCTGCAGGGTCTTGCATCTTGTGGTATAGTATAAGAGACCACGGTTCAAGAGATTGTCCATACTGGGAATTTTTATCACAGAATTTGGAAGATTAAAAATGACATAAAATTCCAAGGGATTATTGGTCTAGTTGTATTCTGTTGCTGTGGAAAACAAACAACAACAACAAAAACCAAACCACTCTGACTGAAAACTTAGGGAAGACAGGGTCTATTTGGCTTATACTTTCCAGGTTACAATCTACTGTTAAGGGAAGTCAGGGCATGAACTCGAGGCAGGAACCCGGAGGCAGGAACCATGGAATAGCGCTACTCAGTGGCTCACTCTCTTACTTGCTTGCTCACTTGCTCACACTCTGGCTCTCTCTCAAAAAGCTAGCATTCTCATCCAGTCCAGGACCACCTTCCCAGGAAATAGTACTTCCCACAGTAGACTAGCCCCTCCTACATCAATCAAGACAGTTCTACACAGACACATCCACAGGCCCACCTCATTCAGACAGTTGCTCAGTTGGTGCTTCCTTTGCAGGTGATGCTATGTTGTCAAATCAATAGTTAGTGCTAACCTGGGCACTAACCTCCCGTGGTTACATTTCTAGCATGGAAAATGGATAAGAGCACCAACACCTAGCTGGATACGGTGATGTACATCTTCAAACCTAGCACTCACGGGGCAGAGGCGGGTGGATCTCTTTGAGTCTGAGAGCAGCCTGGTCTACATAGTTCCTGGACAGCCAGAGCTACATAGTGAGACCTGAACCCAGACACCACCTCCTGTCAGCTCTGCTCACTGAGTTCATTCTGTCATCCCTTCCTAGTTCTGTTTGTCCCCACAGCTGCTGTGACTGAGGTCATCACACTCACATCCTCTGACTGTCCTCACCTGGTGACCTCATCTTCTGAAAGGCATGTTAAAGGAACACAGCCCTGTCCACACTGCAGTTGACCCAAGATCTCACCTTGTCATAGTGTAGGATGCCTTCTGCTTTTCTAGTTCAAACAGCCATTCTGGCCTGTGCTCTCCTAGAGTTCCTCCTGAATTGTTCTATCAATCTTCACTGGCCCCTCCCCCTGGATTGTTCTGTCCATCTTCACTGGCCCCTCCCATCTGTCCTGGGGCTCCAGCTGGAGCAGAATCGATAGGGGATTCCCTAAACTATATAGATCAGGATGGACACTTTCAGAAATACTGACTCTTCCAACTCGAGAGCACAACTCCATTTCCTTAAGCAGTCTTTGTCTGCATTTTATAGTTTTCTGCTTCCTAAGCATTTATACCTAAGCATTTCACATTTGGAGAAGCTATTAGAGTTTTATTTATCTTTAATTAACTTTTATGAGTATATAAAACAGAAGGATTTTAGCCTGGTGTAGTGGTTGGTGCATGCCTTTAGTTCCAGCACTTGGGAAGTAGAGGCAGGCAGATCTTTGTGAGTTTGAGGCCAGCTTGGTCCACATAGTGAGTTCCAGGGCAGCCACAGCTACATAGTGAGACACTGTCTCAGGAAAAAAAAAGGGGGGGGTATTTTTGTTTTGTTTTTGAGATAGGCTCTTGTGTCGGTAGCTCAGATTCATCAAATATAGTATAAAGCAAGGAATGACTTTAACGTTGTCATCCTCCAGTCTCCCTCTTCTCCATCTCTCCTATTCAGCAACACAGTGGTGATTCGTTTAAACAAAATGGCAAAGTGCTACTGAATTGTATTCATCACACAATTTCTCCTAATTGTTGCATATTGAATATATACAGAATAATACCAGAACTTGGCAACTGACATTTGTACACTCCTCTGTGGCTTCTGCATCAGCTCCTGCCTCCAGGGTCCTGTCCTGCTTGAGTTCCTGCCCTCACTGCTTCTGATGATGAATGTTATACAGTGTGAGTGAAATAAACCCTTTCCTCCTCCAGTTGCTTTCTGTCATGGTTTTCATCACAGCAATAGTAACCCTGACTAAGACAGTGTTGAACAAGAACACTGAGAGAAAACTTGCCTGCTGTGTGTGTGTGTGTGTGTCTGTGTGTCTCTGTGTGTGCACACGTGTATTCCCTTTCCTTTTACCAGATTGTGGAAGTTTGGTTCAATTCCTATACCACTCAGAGTATTTATCATGACTGATTATTAAATGGTATCAAATGGTGATTCTGCATCTATTGTGGTCATCATTTGATTCTCTTCTTTGGTCTGTTGAAATGACAAATCCCATCTATTTTCAGAACAACACAGAGAAAACACAGATATAATCCTATCCTAGCTGTTAATGTGCGGGCAGTTCCACTGGCCGGCTCTCAAGGACATAGCAATTGCTTGCATCTTCATCTGCTACCATGGCCTGCAGGCCACCAGGCATGTGCTGCAGATAAAAGGGCCTACAGTCACTGCAGCTCTCTCTCTTCAGTTCCCCCTCTCTGTTCTCTATGCACCTCCTCTCTGTTCCCTCTCTCTGCCCTCATGACTCTCTTCCTGTTCCCTGTCTGTCTGTCTTTCTGTCTACATGTCCACTTGTCTGCCTCTATTCCTTTTCCAGGTCCTTGCTCTTCTTCCCTCCTCCAGTGAATCTCTTTTGCAAGAGATCTGTTACATGGTGTAATTTCTCAGGAATTCACCTTGGCATGGGCCCATCAAAGATACCCCCGCTCCACATTATATTTCTTAACACTAGCCTTCTTCAAGGGTCCATCATCTAATAATTTCCCATAGTGCCCATGATAAAAATAAAAAGTCTGAGTACAAGGGATCAATTAGGGATGCATTTATTGTGAGAAGCAGAGAGTTTGATTAATGGCATAAATAATGAAGACATTTAACAACAAGAGTACATGACAATCTGCAGCAGCCACGGTTGGCTCAGCAGCTAATGGCATCAGGTCTCTAGGTTGGCATTTCTGCCTTGCCCTCGGGCTTGTAAGATGGCTTTGACAGCTCAAGGATCATTACTGGAGGAAAGACATGATGCTGTTAAACACTAGCAAAGTGACCGGGAACAGAGATTCTCCCATGATTCTCCATTTTTTTGGCTGAACAGGAAAATTTTTCCCTAACAGGTCACATACTCATCTGTAAGCCAACCCCAGGGTCATGACAGCTTCAGACAAACCTGGACTTTCCCCTGTACTGGAAGGCATGGCTGCTAGGCATCAGGGACAAAGGCGTGTGGCTGCTGCAGTGATTTCTACCCACCACTCCATCTCCCAAGGCTTAGAGCCCCCTGCCCCCATCATATATCCCAGGCTTAGATGAAGAAAGTGCCTCTTCCTTACCGGGATGCTCTCTCCACTTCCATCATCCAAGTCAAAGAAACCTGTCCTTCAGACCAACTGATCCCACAACGTACATCTGCCACTCACTCCTGTTTTAGGGGACCATGACATCCAGTGACTTCAGAGGTCCTCTTAAATGCCCCTTCGAGCCTTGATCATCCATTCTCGACCTTCCTACTATACCCAACCCTGCTTCCAAGCTCCACCGATCCTTCTAGGGGCCACTCTATCCTTCATGAAGAACCCTTTTACCCTCACAGGTAGATCAGTTTTCCTACTCCTTCAAGCCCACCCATCAAACGCTCCCATACACGGCAGTATCTCAGCATTCACTATCACTACCAGTGAGCCAAGACTAAATATCATCTCAGTAGCTCCTCACCCCCGCTGGAGACATGGGCCTCAGAGGCAGAAGGAACAGAATCCAGTGTAGAAAAAAAAAAAAAAAAAACAGGAGCCATGAACATGACCCCATGTGAGGGTCTTGGTGGACCCCAAAGATGTCAGCTCTAAATCCATAGAGGTTGGTGCCAGGAACAAGGAAATCTCTATATCCCCACTGGATATTGACAATCATGAAGTTAGAAGTGACTCACCCAAAGCCAAGCACAAGACACAGAGGAGACTTGAACTTTGGTTTCTTCTACTACATGGGGAGGCAGGAAGGGAGGCAGGAAGCAACTGATAGTGTGTGTGTGTGTGGGGGGGGGGGGCAGATGACATGGGGACAGGAGCAAGGACAATGGGGCTGGCCAAAAAGCTGGACAATTCAGATGCCAAGCAGAAGACCCTGCTGAGTCAGCTAGAGGTAACTTCACATTGGTTACCAGGCAGAGAGGACCAAGAGGGAGATTGCCTTTAAATAAGTATTGACTAGGATCAGAGTCCATGCTGGGCAGAGTCAGAGAGCTAGCAGAACCATGGTCCTCAGCTACAAGAACTTCATTGGCTGGGAAAATGGACACGGGCACCAGAAAAGCTATAATAAAGCAAGACAAAGTAGTTCACACCTTGATCCCAGAAGATGGGCTGTCTTGATTCCCACAGTTTTATGGTTAAAATGAATAGTTTGTGTCAAATCGGCAAGCAGTGATCACATAAAGATTAATCTTCATACAAATACCTAGGGGACATACCTCTGAGCCTGCCTATAAATATGCTTCTAGAGGTTTAGTGGAGAGAAGATCCTGAATGAGTAGAGAACCTATGGGCTGGGGTTAAAGGCTGAATGAAAAGACAAAGTAGGAGGTACCCAGCAAGTCACAAAGGAGGAAGTGAACTGAGTGTCAGTTGTCATCTCTCTCCCCCTGACTACAGATAGGCAAACGGAAGCCTAGCAGGGTGGAGACCAGGAGGTGGGCCACAGGCCTGCTGACTTCCCTCGTGGTCTTCCCTTGGGGCTGCTCTGCTGTCTGAGCCCCAAGCAGGCCATGGCCCCCTCCCTATAGTGTTCCAGCAGTTCTTTCTATAACCTGTCCCAAGTTATCGGCCACCACCCATCTCCCTTTGTTCTCAAAGGCAACTCTAAAATGAAATGAGGCGTCTGGAATAAATGATGAGGGGATGGAATTATTCAAACCCCTCCAGAATCTGGGGGTGTGTTTATGTTTTATGTTAAGCACTGAGATGGGCTGAGGTGGTCATAGAATTTATGAGCTTTTTTCAAATTCCCCTGAGCTCTGCGCTATATCCCAGGACCAAATACTGGGGACCTCCATAGTGGCACCCACTTCCCTGGGACAATTATCCCAAACTTGTCTCTGTATAAACTGAGGCCATGACCACACCATAATTGTTAATTGTTTTGATTGAGTTTGTCTTGGTTTCATTTTGGTTTTTTGAGACAGGATTTCTCTGTGTGGTACTGGCTGTCTTGGAACTCACCAGACTGGCTTCGAGCTCACAGAGATCCGACTGCCTCTGCTTCCTGAGTGCTGAAATTAAAGGTATGTGCACCACTGCCACCCAGCTAGGGAGGGAGGGAGGGAGAGAGAGAGAGAGAGAGAGAGAGAGAGAGAGAGAGAGAGAGAGAGGGAGGGAGGGAGGGAGGGAGGGAGGGAGGGAGGGAGGGGAAGAGAGAGAGAGAGAGAGACACAGAGAGAGAGAGAGAGAGAGAGAGAGAGAGAGAGAGACAGAGACAGAGACAGAGACAGAGAGACAGAGAGACAGAGACAGAGAGAGAATAGCCAGCGGTATCTGGAAGAGTCCAGAGCAGAGAGAGGTAGTAGCAGATTAAGCGTGCCCAGACGACCTGGCCATGAGAGAAGCAGGAGCAGAGCAGAGAGAGAGGACATACAGAGAGGGAGAGCAGAGAAAAGGGGAGGAGGAACACTGAGAGAAGAAGACAGAGAACATGGAGGCAAAAGAAGAGCAAAACTGGAATCTCAGGGCTCCAAGGAGAATGCGTACCTTGGGAAAGAGAAGCTCTGAGCTGGAGGGAGTGTAGGGTAGAAGAAAGGTGGGAAGAGCTAAGATACCAACATGGACTCTGAAAGAAGTAACCGATACTTGTGATACTGTGAGACCTTGGAGGCCAGTATGTACCTTGTTATGCTGATAGACATCACAGGTAGCCATTTGTCCCAGGTGCCTTTTGGAACTCGGCAAAATTGAGTTTCCTTGGACCTGGCACTCTCTGCATAAGCGTTTTGACAGGTGTGGTGGTTTGAGTAGGTATGACCCCCATAGTCTCATGTTTGAATGCTTGGCCCTTGGGAAGTGACACTATTAGGAGATGTGGCCTTGTTGAAGTAGACTTTGAGGTCTCTATGCTCAGCCTCTGCCCAGTGTGAAGAGATCCTCCTCCTGGCTGCCTGTGGAAGACAGTTTCTTCTTGGCTGCCTTCTAATCAAGATGTAAAACTCTCAGCTCCTTCTCCAGCACTGTGTCTGCCTACATGCTACCATGCTTCCTGCCACGATGATAATGGACTGAACTTCTGAAACTGTAAGCCAGCCAATTAAATGCTTTCTTTTACAAGAATTGCCTTGGTCGTGGTGTCTTTTCACAGCAATGAAACCCTAACTAAAAGAGAAGTTGGTACCAGAGATTTGGATATTGCTGTGATAGGCCTAGCCATGCTTTTGTTTGGAGGAGTATGAATTTTAGGACTTTAGATTAGGAAAGCAGTGAAATGCTTTAAGTGTGGCTTGAGGGCCATCCTAGTAGGCACATGGAAGATAGCTGGCTCAAGAGGTTTTAGAGGAAAAGAATTTTAGTATATTGCCTAGAGATCATTCTTGTGATATTTTGGTGAAGAATGTGGCTGCTATTTGCTCTTGTCTGAAGAGTCTGGCTGAGGCTAAGATGAAGAGATTCAGATTAACTGCATAGCCTAGCAAAAAAGCCTAGCATATACTCTGTCTAGTGGCTCACTCTCCTGAAGAACATTTTGAGTGTAGCAAGCTAAGAAAAATACAAAATGTTTGGTTCAAAGATTAAAAGGGCACCAGGAAGTGGAATGGAGACAAATCCTATGTTTAAGGATATTAAATGGAATTAAGGGAGTGGTGACCTCAGGTCAGGATCCCACTCTGCTGAGATTATTGTTTATGCATTTGCAGTTGAATAAGGATAGTTATATCATGTTAGGTGTCATTATGACCTGGCGATTGTTTTCATTTGGACATAAAGAAATATGATTGTGTGTCAAATTGACAAGGGGTAGATTGTGATGGGCATTCTTGTTTGTCAGCTTGACTATATCTGGAATGAAATACAATCCAGAACTTATAAAGATCTTGTGAAAAGGAATTTTTAAAAACTTAGTTCCAGATGTGACAGTACACACCTTTAATTCCAGTAGAGACAACCAGATCTCTGAGTTCAAGGCCAGCCTGGTACAGAACAAGTTCTAGGTAAAGAAAAGCTTGGGTCCAGGCATGGTGATATACACCTTTAACCCCAGCACTCAGAAGACAAAGGCACGCAGATCTCTGAGTTCAAAGTCTGTCTACAGAGTAAGAGCCCGGACAGGCAAGCTTAAGCAGTAAAGGAGTTGGAAAACAGAAAACTGGTGCTGATGTAACAGAACATGGGGATCAAGTTTCAGCTCCAGCAAGCAGCAGAACTTGGCAGCTTCAGCCATGTGGCTCTGGCTTTAGAATTAAGAATAGAAGGAGTGCCGGATGTTGGTGACACACACCTTTAATTCCAGCACTTGGGAGGCAGAGGCAGGTGGATTTATGAGTTCGAGGCCAGCCTGGTCTACAAAGTGAGTTCCAGGAGAGCTATGGCTGCACAGAGAAACCCTGTCTCGAAAAACCAAAAAAAAAAAAAAAAAAAGAATAGAAGGAGTTACTGGAACAATTGAGGCTGGTCAATTAGCTAGAGCTAAGAAATTAGCAGTGATTAAAAAGAGACCAGCATTGTAGCTGGGCATGGTGAGATGCTCCTTTAATCCCAGCACTCCAGAGGCCTGGGCAGGTGGATCTCTATGAGTTCAAGGCTACCCTGCTCTAGAAAGCAAGTCCAGGACAGCCAGGGCTGGTTACACTGAGAAATCCTGTTTCATAAAAACAAAACAAACTGTAGTATAACCAATTTAGGCTTATCCTTGATTAGTTTACAAATCAGTGAGACACAGACTATAGTTGTTTTATTTGGCTTTGACAATTATTTGGGGGTAACCCTTAATCTACTCTTTTAACTGCTAGCCTGGCTACCTCCATAACTGTGTATGGTAAATACTTGCTGTTTCTTCTGGCCACGTGTTCAGGGTCTATCTCCCTTCATTCCAGTTCCCTCTCTCCTCTCCTCTTCCTCTCACAACCAAGGCACTCCATATGCATCTACCTCTAACCCCTCTAATAATTTGCTGTAGCCTATTTTATTTAACCAATAGTTTTTTAATCAAGGAACAAGGTTTGCACAACAAAAGCTTGTAAACATGAGAAGTTACTCATAGGCCTAGACCTTTGGATATAGAATTTAGCATTACTGGGCTGGAGAGATGGCTCAGTGGTTAAGAACACTGACTGCCCATCCTGAGTTCAATTCTCAACAACCACATGGTGGCTCACAACCATTTATAACGGGATACGATGCCCTCTTCTGGTGTGTTTGAAGACAGCGACAGAGTACTCATATACATAAAATAAATTTTTTAAAAATCCTTTTAAAAGGGGAGGGTGCTGGAGAGATGGCTCAGTAGTTAAGGGCACTGACTGCTCTTCCAGAGGTCCTGAGTTCAATTCCAGGCAGCCACATGGTGGCTCGCAACCATCTGTAATGGTATCTGATGCCCTCTTCTGGTGTGTCTGAAGAGAACAATGGTGTACTCATACATGAAATAAATAAATAAGTCTTTTTAAAAAAGAATTTAGCATTACAATACATAGCAATAGAGCAAACCTCAACAGTTTTTCTTTTTTTTTTGTCTAAATAAAAAGACTGTTTTTAAAATAAAAATAAACAACACACCCTAGGAACAATTATGAAATTTTTATGAACATTATTAAGTAAAAGTTACATTTAAAACATCTAGTCTGTTTGTATTTAGCAACTGAGGAGAAAGTGTTTTATTATCTATCTTATCCTGCTGAGTTTAGAGTTTGAATCTAAATCAATTTTTTTTCTTAACTTGTATTCTGCTCCTAAAATTACCTTTTAAAATCAAGAACATCCTTTTAAATCCTAAACAACATAACTTAAAGTAAAACTACGACTATTTAGCCTTTAACCCCATCAGAGGCCTGAGAAGGAAACAAATATTGCTTAAGTATGCAGGAAGCACAAGGACACAGCTTCCAAAAATATAGAAATTACAGAGACAGCTGACTGCCTGGACAGTCCCCAATATTCTCCATAATTTTGGAACATCTATCTTTAGCATTCTGCAAGGGGGAAATATAGTGGGTTGGCCTGATGTTGCTTGCTCTAATGCTAATACTGGTTCCTCAAGACCTGGTTCCCCCAGAGAGGAGAGAATCCACATGTAGATCCAGGTAATGCTATGTGACCTGTCCCCAAGTTATTTCTGATTAGTGAATAAAGATGCTGACAGCCAATACCTGGGCAGAAGAGACATAGGTGGGCTATAGGGTTCCAAAGCTTTGAGGTTGAAATCTTCTGGGAAGTGTTTTCTGAGAGCACACGGAGAGATAGACCTCATGCTGGCAGCCAGACTTGGTATAAAGGGGTCATGGAGAGCAGCTGAGGCTTGGCCCTGTGGGAGGCCAGGAAAAGCCTTTGGTGAAGTGTAGCCTCAGTGGCAGTTGCTGGCCCAGGACTGAAGGGCTCATGCAAAGAAGCTGAGGCTTAGCATCATGAAGAGAGCCTATGAGAGGCTATTAGTGAAAGTGCAGCCTAGTTGCAGCAGAAAACCCCAGCATATTGGAGATGTCCGTACCAATGGGATGACCAACAAGAGCAGCAGCAGCAGTGGAGTGGAGTTAACCAGAGCCTAGAATGCTACAGAGGGCAGAGCTGGAGAAGTGACCCAAACCCTCTGAGAGCCCAGAAGATCATATGTAGATCCAAGACATTGGAACAAGAAGCTGTGAAGTTGAAGTTGCCTTGGAGACCGTGGGATACCTGCTGTGGAAAGCTGCTAACCAGCCCAAGAGATTGTCACAGTCAGCAAAGCTAAAAGGAGTTGGACATCAAACATGGAGATGCAGAATTTGGAATTTGCCCAGGCTTTTGGTCTTGCTTTGGTCCAGTATTTCCTCACTATGCCGTTTTGGAATGGTAATGTATATCCTGTGATGTTGGAGGTATGTGATCTGGTTTTTCCATTTTGATTTTATAGGGTATTACAGTTAAGAGATTGCATGAGTCACAGAAGAGATTTTGAACTTTGGACTTTTAAACAGTTTGAGACTGTGATAGGCTATGGGACTAGATGTATTTTGCATTATGTTATGCTACAAGCCTATGGGGGTCAGGGAGTGAAATGTGGTAGCTTAAATACGTTTGGTTCCTATAGACTCATGTGTTTGAATGCTTGGCCCATGGGAAGTGCCTCTATTAGGAGGCGTGGCCTTATTGGAGGAAGTGTGTCACTGTTAAGGTGGGCTTTGAGGTCTCTATGCTCAGTCTCTTTCCAGTGTGGAAGAATCTTCTGGCTGCCTTCCAATCAAGAGGTAGAAGTCTCAGCTCCATGGTGAACTTCACCAGGTCTACCTGCATTCGGCCATGCTTCCTGCCATGGACTGAACCTCTGTAAGTCAGCCCCAATTAAATGGTTTCTTTCTTTCTAAGAGTTGCCTTGGCCATGGTGTCTGTTCACAGCAATGAAACCCTAAGACATCAGCTTTGATTTGGGTGCTGTATTTTCACACTTGCTCTTGCTAGAACTGTCCTGTCCTACATGAAGGGGAGCTGGCTTTGCCAAGAAGTCTTGATGCCGAAGGTAGGTTGTTGTCTGTGGCAGAATGCCCAGTTAGGGCATAAAACCTGGACATCTTAAATTTGAGACAAAAGAGAAAGCTAGCCTTTTGTCAAGCTCATGACCTGTACATGCACAGATGTCCCTAATATTCAGGACCGTTTGCTTCAGCACTCTTGGGGCTTCGGAGTCCTCTGGGTGTGTGTGGTAGATAGGACTTCCTCAGGCCTATCAGCTTCCAGGTGAAAGAGATAGACAGAGGCTGTGCTGGACAGTGAGTAGGAGGGCTTCAGGTGATGAAAGGGTTTCTGGTGTACATGGAGGTCAGCTGGGTTGAAACTGAGAGAGAAAATTTTTAATTAGCTTAAAGCAATCAAAACAGGCTCTCTGACTTATTAAAACAAGTAGTTAAGATGCAAGCAGCAAGATTGGTAGCCCAGGATCCTAGGTAATAAGTCACGAAGCTAGGGCCCCTGGACAGTGAGTCACAAGGCTAGAGAACAAAGGCCTATTGAGCTTCGGAATCGGCTGGCCATTAGAGATAGGGAGGATACACAAGGACAAATTCCTGAGAGAAACATGCACAGAGTGAATCATGGGCCAAGACCCCTTATCCGGCCATACGGTGTTTGCTTAATCCCCACCTTGAGTCCCGCACACAATGGCCCAGGAAACCTTGGTTTAAATTTCACCAGATGTTCCGTAAGAGAACGGGAACCCAAGGTTGTTCCTGTGAGATCTTTCCCTAGAGCTGCTTGCGTAATCTGCTGATGTTCAAATATATGAAACAGCCAATCATGTGTAAGCGCGCCAAGACTTCCCGCTCTCCCTGACCCTTGCCTATATAAACCCCAAGCTTCTGGGCCTTGGGGTTGACTCCTCTGTCTCCTGCGTGAGATATATGTCGACCTGGAGCTCCATCAATAAACTGCCTCGTGTGTTTACAGCAAGACGGTAGTACGTGTGTTCTTGGGTGTATGCCATCCCGAGACTTGAGTGGGGGGTCTCCCTTCAGGGGTCTTTCAAAACCATCACCATTCCCAGGCCGAGGACTGTCTTCCCTGAGCCTGGTGAGAGCTGAAGGTGGAAGAAGAGTCAGATCAGGAGGCAACAGTAGAACTACGGAGGATCACTGTCATTGTGATGTAGGGACCCCACAACGGGCCTGGGCTCCTCCCCATTAGTCACTAATTAACTAAGGAGGATCACTGTCATTGTGGTGCTAGGGACCCCACGATGGGCCTGGACTCCTCCCCCATTAGTCACTAATTAAGAAAATCTCCTACAGGCTTGCCTACAGCCTAGTCTCCTGAAGACATTTCTTATTCAAGGCTCTCTCCTCTCCAATGAGTCTAGCTTGTATCAAACCGACATGAAACTAGCCAGCACTTCCTGCCTGCCGCCCACTCACTCTGAGCCAGGGACATCCATATCCTTGGGTTATTTACAAAATGAGACAAACACAAATGTGGTACCCCAGGCTGAGAGTCTTGGGCTTGAGCTCCTGCTTCTTCCTCTGCTACTTTTGGGAACTCCACAGAATCACTGGCCCTCAGCCCTCTGAGCTCCCGTGCTCTCACTCTGGTGTGCACACTTCAGCTCCTGTGAGACAGAGGCTGTGCTGGACAGTGAGTAGGAGGGCTTCAGGTGATGACAAAGATTGCCTGTGGTCGGTGCAGGCTGCAGGCCTCATCCCAGATGGCCCACACACTCCTCAAAGGTCACATAGTCACAAGAGGACAATTCCCACGCTCCTGCTATCCTGCTGCCGAGCCATCCTTAGACATGTCACCATCTGTCCTTGCTATCCATTAGTGCCACAACCCCAGCCATAGTAGAAACCAGACTGCAAATGAGGAAGGCACTATCAGGCCTCGGTGCCCAAACCTCACTTGAGTCCTGGTATGCTGAGCCCTGGTTTCCCAAATGCCCCAAAAAACCCACATAGGAACACAGACAGTGGGGACTGGTTCCTTCATGGGCCGTGTGCTCTTACCCTCCCTCCAATCCCTTCTAAGTTATAATGATCAACTGTAATTGTAACTCCAATTCACATTCTACCCATGCACCCAGTTAACAGCACCCCTCCTCCTTCCAAAAGACCGGACTCTGTGTCCATCAACTCAACACCAGCAGTCTCTCCCTGACCATAGGACTGACTAAGCTCTGTAATCACTGACAATGATTTATTTTGGCACTGTGAGCTCTCACAGACATGTCCTTATTAATCTTTCATAGTAGCATTCTGGGTTCAGAGAAGTTAAGAAACACGTCAAGGTCATACAGATCATAAGTGGCAGATCCCAGCATTCAGCTTTGACCAAGACCACACAGCCCGTGAAAGACTCATTGCTGTGTTGAAAGTCCACCCCACAGACATGATGGGCATGGCAGGTGTGCCAGGCAGGGCAACATCTGAACCAATTGAAGGTAACCTGTGTTACTCCCTTGTTTGTTCCTGACTATGGTTTAGAAAGAGCTAAGTGAGCAAGGCCAGAATCACTGGTCCTGGTCTTGTGTGTTCTAGAAAATTCTGGTGGTTTATTCACTATAGAAAAATGTCATAGTTGGAATTACTTTCCCCTCATGGCAAGAAATGGCCTTTATGGTCCTGGATAAGGTAGGCTACAGTGGGTCTCAGACAAGAGCATGTAAGATAGTCCCAGAGAGAGTAAGAAATTATACAGTATCACTGTTGTTATTATTCACTGACATCACTCTTGTCATCATCACTGTTACCACCTCCACAATCATCAGCATCAGCAACACTGTCAGCATCAGCATCACAGTCGCCATTATGATTATATCCATCAGTATCTCCAACATCACTCTCACCTTCACAAGTACCACCATCACCATTGCAACTGTCACCCTCCTCCTCCTCCTCCTCCTCCTCCTCATTATCACCACCACCATCACTGCCACCACCATCACCATCACCACCACCATCACTGCCACCAACACCATGACAGCATTCACCATCACACCATCTTCACTATTGTTATCAGCCCCCTAAAGAGAGTAAATCTACACTTCTTGAGTGTCCTGTATCTGCCAGCTCTAGCCAAGTCCTGCCTGGAGGATGCCCTAGATCAGTAGTTCTCAACCTGTAGGTTGCAACCCCTTTGGCAAACCTCTATCTCTGACAATATTTATATTATTGTCTTAGTTAGGGTCCCATTGCTATGAAGAAACACCATGACCAAGGCATCTCTTATAAAGCACTTTGAGTTGAGCCCAGCCTACAGGTTCAGAAGTTCAGTCTATTGTCATCAAGGTGGAAAACATGGCAGCATCCAAGCAGGCATGGTGCTGGAGGAGCTGAGAGTTCTATATCTTGTACCAACTGCAGCCAGGAGAGGACTATTTCCCAGGCAGCTAGGGGAAGGGTCTCAAAGCCCACCCCCACAGTGACACACTTCCTCTGTCAAGGCCACACTTACTTCAACAAGGCCACACCTCCTAATAGTGACTCTGTCTGGGCCAAGCATATTCAAACCACCACATTTATTTATTTATTTATTTATTTATTTATTTATTTATTTATTTATTTGGTTTTTCTGAGACAGGGTTTCTCTGTGTAGCCCTGGCTGTCCTGGAACTCACTCTGTAGACCAGGCTAGCCTCGAACTCTTGAAGTCAGGAATCTGTCTGCCTCTGCCTCCCAAGTGCTGGGATTAAAGGCATGCGCCACCGCCGCCCGGCTACATTTATGATTCATAACAGAACCAAGCTGGGCGGTGGTGGCGCTCACCTTTAATCCCAGCACTTGGGAGGCAGATGCAGGTGGATTTCTGAGTTCGAGGCCAGCCTGGTCTATAGAGTGAGTTCCAGGACAGCCAGGACTACACAGAGAAACCCTGTCTCAAACAAAACAAAACAAAAGAACCAAAATGACAAGTTATAATGTAGCAATGAAAATAATTTTATGGTTGGGGGTTACCACAACATGAAGAACTGCATTAAAGGGTCACAGCATTAGGAAGTTTGAGAACCTCTGATCTAGACTATCAATAATTGCCATGCCCCATGCCCCATGCCCCATGCCCCATGCCCCATGCCCCATGCCCCATGCCCCATGCCCCATGCCCCACACCCACACCCATGTCTTAAGCATATCATCAAATAGTCACCCTTGGACACGAGTAAGGAAAATTAGGCCTGCCCAAAGTCACTGTGATACGCATTGCCCTATTTGTCCTGGGATATCACAAATCCACTGTGGTCTTTGTCCCTTTCTGCCCAGACTGACATTTCACCTTTGTTTTCCTGTCTCCAAATTGTTCTGGTTTAAGTCTCATGAGTCATCTCCCTCCAGCAGGACAACTCCTGCATCCTCTCCCCCTCCAACTGGTTTTCCGGCTGACCTTTTCAGTCTCGGCAATCAATCAGTCTGACACACCTTGGGGAGCAGAGTCCCTGGGCATGGAAGGGGGGAGCACTGAGCACCCACCTGGAGGTCGGAAGTACTGCCCGCAGAGGCCACTCTGTTTCCTGAAGTGGATACTGAACCAGCTGGGCTGTACAGAGCAAGAGTATGTGTGTTTGGGAGTCAGGACTCAGGGTAAGGAGGTGATCTTGGAACAAGGTACTCCTTAACAAGCCTGTCCTGAGTGTTGAAGACATACCCTTAGGAGATCACTTCGGGGCTGAGTACGAGCTTCACACCAGAAGGCATTGTGAGGGGAGGGTCCAGGATTGTGTAACATGGATTGAATTGTTTCCCAAGTCTACATACTAAGGTCCTAGCCCCCACCACAGTCTAGAACTAGACTGAAGTCAAAAGGAGTGGTCCCTCATGACTCAGGCCTGCCACCCTCAGAGAAAGTAGAAGAGACACACAGTTAGAGACCAGGCTGGGACATAGTGAAAGGTGTGAGATAGGAAGAGGCCTTGCTAGAGACTGAGTCTGAGCTTCTAGAAATCCTAGAACTGGTACACTTTGCTGGTCTGAACTTCCTACTTTGGCGGATTCAGTAGAGAAGATGTCACTATCAAGCTCTTGCAGCAGGTAGGACCACCAGGCAGCCCTGGCCCAGCCCATTGTGATCTCTACAACCTGGAACCAGCTCAGACTCCCCACAGGTGTTGGGGAACACTAGGAAGAGGGGCTGCAGTGGGGCTGAGAGTGAAATCGGGTCCCTCCCTCAGGGAAGCAGGCACAGGGTATCCTGGCCACTGATCCTGATGTCTGATGACTGTTCGATGTCTTAGACACATATGGCTGGGTGCTAGTCCTGGAAGTTCTGACTTGATGAATCTAGTGTGGGCCAGAGAATTTTCATTGCTTATGAGGCCCCAGTGCCTGCATCAGAGTTCTCTATGGTCAAATAGTTGGAGTCAGGGCAGGGAGTAGTTGTTCGCCTCGATAGTTCCCCTTCCCTAAGTGCCGTCACGGCACTGGGGTAGTGTGGTGGTTTTAATATGCTTGACCCATGGGAAGTGGCACCGGTGGTGTGGAGTAGGTGTGGCCTTGGAGGAAGTTCATCACTGTAGGGGGGTGGGCTTTGAGGTCCTATGCTCAAGCTCTGCCCAGTGTGGAAGAGAGCCTCCTCCTGGTTGCCTTTGGATCAAGATATAGAACTCTCAGTTCCTTCTCCAGCACCATGTCTGCCTGTAGGCTGCCATGCTTCCTGCCATGATAATGAACGGAACCCCTGAAACTGTATGCCAGCACTAATTAAATGTTTTATTTATGAGCGTTGCCTTGGTCATTCCTCTTCACAGCAATGAAACCCTAACTTAGACAGGTAGCAAGGACACATAGGAAGGTGACTGACATCTGCTTCACCTCTATGGTGTGGCTGCCCTGGAGAGGTCTAGGAGGAAACCCAGTTCACAGCAAGGATCACACAGATCCCCATGAAGCCAAGGTCCCTTTTCTCAGGCTATTCCTGCTGCTGTGACTTGGACACAGGGGAGTGGTCGCATGTGCCCATCTGAGCCTAGCCATTGCTGGAACAGCTAGAGGAGACACAAAGCCTTCCTCCGTCATCTGTCATCAGTTATCGGGGACTCTCTGCTGCAACTGTGACTCTGTGGGTGTGGGATTCTGCAGCCTCCTCCCCATCCATCCTTTGGGCCCTCCTTGGGGCCTGTTGAAACAGGAGCCTTAAGAAGGAAATGGCAACCAAGCCACCATGCAAGTTTCTATAGCAACCAAACTGTGGTTGTCCATAATTGCAGCTAACATCAGCATGGGGTTGGAAGAGGCTCATGGTGGGAAAGGAGGGGGCTATGTACCCCTAGCCTGGCAGACAACAGGAGCTGGTTCTGTCTGATCTGGGCTCACTTGTCTGGAAGCTTTCAGTGACACTAATTCCTGAGGAAAATGCTGTGTGAGATGGGAGGGGGAACCAAGGAGGCAAAGAGCCCACAGGACCTTGGCAGGAACCCAGAAATCCAGCACCATGCTCACATCAAACACATCCCTAGACAAAATCCTGGACACCAAAGGGCTTGTCTTAGCCCTGGGTGGGTTTAGACTCAGCCTCGCTGGGACAGATAACGTGTGTGGAGCATAGGATCCAGCGCCTCCAAGCCCAGGGGCATTTGTGGAGATGGGCTGGCTCCAGATGAAGATGAGCTCATGGCCAATACCCAGTGGATGGCTTGTATGTCCTGCTTTAGAAGCAGCACCATAAGAATCATAATGCTGGGGGCTAGAGAGGTGGCTCAGTGGTTAAGAGCACTGACTGCTCCTCCAGAGGTCCTGAGTTCAATTCCCAGCACCCACATGATACCCTCTTCTGGTATGTCTGAAGACAGTAAGAGTATACCAATATGCATAATACTCATATACATTAAATAAATAAATCTCTTAAAAAAGAAGAATCATAATGCTGCTGTTCATTAAGCAGTTACTACATGTGGCGTGCCCTGGATACATCCCAGGAGCACTCTAGGCTATCCCCTAACTATCCTTAGACCCATTTACAGATGTACTACTGAGGCCTAAAGCATAAGGAGGGGTGGCTAAGAGCCTGGTCTCATGCTCACTCGTGTAAGCCCTCTATGCTCTGCTCTTAACTGTTAGGATTTTAACTAAACCCCAGTGAGGTCCACTAGGCATTAGCTGTGGGTAGAAGGAATCTCAGCTGTCTCCAAGGAGATGAGGGGATGACTCTATCAGTAAAGTGATGGCTAGACAGGCATGAGGGCCTACCTGGGCTTCATCCCCAGAACCCATGTTTCTAAGAAGCCAGGAGTGATGGGAAGGACCTGTTATCCCAGGGCTAGAGAAGTGGAGACAGGCAGATCCCTGGTGCTTGCTAACCACCCAGACTGGTCTAACTGCCATGTTCTAGGCCAATAAAGAGACCCTGTGCCTTAAGAAAACAAAGTCTGTTTGCTTCAGGAAAACACTCCTTCGATGTGTTTGCCCCAGCAAAACACCATCCAACACAACTGACTTTCCAAAGAACCCTTACATTTCCACTTCAAGGGTTTCTCTGTGTAGACCAGGCTGGCCTTGAAAGATCTGCCTGCCTCTGCCTCCCAAGTGCTGGAATTAAAGGCATGCACCATCACCACCCTGTGAGAACCACTGATTGAATGGTACTTTTAAGAGCCTATTCAGTGTTTGATAATCTAGTCATTCGTCTCTACAGCTGAAACACTGTAGCTAGAATTCCTTCAAAGTATAAGGAGAGAGAACAAGTAGGGTTTGGGACACCAGCTTGGTTTTTTTGTTTTGTTTTTTGTTTTTTGTTTTTTGTTTTTTGTTTTTTGTTTTTTGTTTTTTCAAGACCGGGTTTCTCTGTGTAACCCTGGCTGTCCTGGAACTCACTCTGTGGACCAGGCTGGCCTCGAACTCAGAAATCCGCCTGCCTCTGCCTCCCAAGTGCTGGGATTAAAGGCGTGCGCCACCACTGCCCGGCGGGACACCAGCTTGTTACATAGTCTCTCTGAGCATGAAAATATCCAATATAAAATGTTTCTTTAAAGCACATTGTCAGTATTTTAGAAAGCTTTGGTTATAGCCTTCCTTGGGAAAAGGCTGAATGAAGCCCTCACTCTCCTTGAGCCCAGGCCTAGTCCTGGAGTCAAAAGCCAGCAAGTTTGGCTCCCGAGGTTCTGCTGCTGCTTAGATGAAATCCAAAGCATTTGTTAAAACTCTGACGCAAAGGAAAAAACAAACATTAGTTAAACAGAATGTCTTCCAAATCTCTCAAATCCACCAAATCTTATAGGATTTGCTACAAAATTTAAATTGTGTAAATAGATCATGGAAACCAGTAAATCTGATGCCTGTTGACAAATTGGCTTTGGACATCTCAGCTCTGGGCACAGGCACGCAGATTCCTCCCATGAGGCTGCAGCCCAGCTAGGAAACAGGCCTGAAACCCTATTCTCCAGGCTAGAGTCACAAGTCCTATTCTAATGCAAAGGCAAGTGGCAAGCAAGGTCCCACCCCTTTCTGACTTAGTTTCCCTGTGTGTACAAGAAATGGAAGGGTATGATCACCTGGGGCTAGCTTTCTTCCAGGGACAGCAGCTATTTCTGAGCTGAAGGGACATCCTGGAGGTAACTTTAATCTTTCAGTTGTCCCCACGACTGCAGGGAGCCATGGTGATGAATGGGAGGTGGAAAACAGGCTGGACAACACCATTCTGACTTCTCTCTGTCCAGCCTGCCATGGAACCCTCCCAAGTGGAATGACCAATGTTCCCACTTTGTCCAGGATGACGACAAACATTCAAGGACAATACCGGAGCACTGTAGGTCAACACCCTGGTCATCCTCCTCCTGGGTGGTCGGCTATGCAAACTGTTATTGGAGATTACTGGGAGGGAGTGGGTTATTCAAGTGGGGTGGGATGGTCCAGCTTTGGAAGGGGACAAAGATGTTTCTGAACTGGGAGTCTACTCAGCACACTTGTGTTGCTGAGTAGAAAGGGTCACCAGAAGCCTGTCCCAGGAGTAGATTCTTACAGCCAGCCAGAGCATGCCAGCACTTGAAAGGCACTTGCAAGGCACTTGAAAGGTAGCCTGTAAGTGCAGAGAGAACCCAGTACCGGGGATTCAGCTATCACTGATTCATCCTAACATTTTTGCCCCAGGAATCATTTCCAATTCTACAGCTCCCAGGGGTTCCAAAGAGGTCAGACGCCACCTCAGCCCCTCCATCCTGAGAAGCTGCCAACAGGCACCATTGAGGACCCAGACAGAGCACAGGAAGGCTGTAAGCAGAGGTTATAGGCTTTCTCTGGCCATGCACTTGAAACATCTGTCTCCCTGTGACTGTCTAGTCTACATGTTCTTTTTGTATGAGACTGTATGTGTGTTCACACTCATGGGAATGTCATTATGGTGACATAATGTTTTGTTTTGGGTTTTGGAGTACTGGGAATGTAGGCCAGAGCTTCATACATGCTCAGTAAACCCTCTACCACTGAGTCACACCAGAGCCCTACCAGGATGACTTCAGAAGGACTGGATGAATCTCCAGAACTATGTTCCCACCATTTTACTGTTGCATAACTGCTAGGTCCATGGACTCTCCTTGTAGACTTGCTGTCCAGACAAGCAGCCCTCTTCCATATTTCTTTTGGTGAAAGACACATGTGTTCTCTCCTATGGCTGCGAGGCAAATGAATGCCAACGTCCTGGTTAAGAGCACACGAGTTAGGAAAGCAAGATGGCTCAGCAGTTAAGGGTGCTCCCTGTTCTTCCAGAAGACTCTAGTTTGAAGAGGAGCCATAGAAGAGAGGCTCAAAGTCCTTCCAGCAGCTGACATTTGAGGCCCTCATTGAAAACATGAGTGGGTATAGCCCAGGGGCCCTGCTTCATACATTATACAGCTATGGTGATTGATGAGAGGTTTGGAATTTCTTGTTAACCATTTGCTTCCCAGCTTCTTCCCAAAGTGTTAGAAACACAGTGACCTATCCAGCGACCGGCTTAATCCCGGTCATTCTTAGGCTCTCTGATACACTACTTTTCTTTTGGATGTATACAAGAGAACATGTCTCCATCAAATCAAGTCAGCCTCTCCCAGAAGGAGAAGCTCTGTTCAGCTCATGAGCAGGGATGTGTATTCTATTTTCTTATACACACAGTGCATGGTCTATAGAGCTAGGTGCAAGGGTATAGGCTTTGGCTAAAACCTGGAGATAAGGGAATCATTCAGTAACATCCTAGGCCCACCTGAGGCCCACACCTCACAGGTGGGAGGTGTTTTGGGCAGAGGGCTGCCTACAGCCAGCCCTGAGAAGGGGCTCTAGACCAGGGCTAGAAAAATTGAAATTCTAATCCTTAGAAACAAGAGGTAAAAGGCTAGCAAGATGGCTCAGTGGGGCCGGGTGGTGGTTGGCGCTCACCTTTAATCCCAGCACTTGGGAGGCAGAGGCAGGCGGATTTCTAGTTTGAGGCCAGCCTGGTCTACAGAGTGAGTTCCAGGACAGCCAGAGCTACACAGAGAAACCCTGTCTCGAAAAACAAAAACAAAACAAAACAAAAAAATGGCTCAGTGGGTAAAAGTGTTAGCTACCAAGCATGACCACCTGAATTCAATCCCTTGTGAGTCACACAGTAAAAGGAAAGAACAGAGCCCCATACGTTGTCCTCTGACCTCTACCTGTGTCTTGTGAAACATGCCTCTTCCACATAAGTACACAGACTCAAAAATAATAAGTAATGAAAAAACAAACACTACTTTTACAGGTGTGTGTGTGTGTGTGTGTGTGTGTGTGTAGCCCTGGCTGTCCTGAAACTTGTCCTGTAGACCAGGCTAGCCTCAAATTCAGAGGTCCACCCATCTCTGCCTCCTAAGTACTGGGATTAAAGGCATGTACCATCATTAAAAGGTCACGCACAGCTTGTACAGATCACAGCAGGCCAAGATGGTTCCACGAGGGGAGGTTTATTAAGAGAGGCTCGGGGGGTCGAGGAGCAAGAGAGAGAGGAGGGGCCAAGCCGCCCCTTTTATAGTGGGCAGGGTTACCTGCCTGTTGCCAGGTGACTGTGGAGGTGGAGTTTAACAGATTACTAACAATCATAGCTAGCAATAAACACAATTTTTAAAAATGAGGCGCAGAGAGGCCATAACCATGAAGGCTTCAAATTCATGAAGAAAGGAAGATGTTAATGGTCCCTGCTCAAAATGGGAGTGAGATGGACACCCCAAAACTTCTAGTTGCATTCTGGAGTGAGTTTGAGTTTGTAAAACCCTTGGTTCAAATGTTTTATTATGATAAACAGAAGCTAGAAACATCAGACATCCTCTCAAAGGTAGGTACAGAACCAACTTCATCTGGTCCATATTCTAGACTACCACACACGCCGGGCAGTAGTGGCGCATGCCTTTAATCCCAGCACTTGGGAGGCAGAGGCAGGCAGATTTCTGAGTTTGAGGCCAGCCTGGTCTACAGAGTGAGTTCCAGGACAGCCAAGGCTATACAGACAAACCTTAAAAAAAAAAAAAAAAAAAAAAAAAAAAAAGAATACCACACACTTGAGGAGAAACCAAAAAATGATCTGCCATGTGTTAGTCCAGTCCAGTATCTGTAGCAAAAGATCTGAGACTAATTTATTTACTCATTTATTTTGAAGATTTATTTTTATTTTATGTATGTGAGTACACTGTAGCTGTCTTCAGACACACCAGAAGAAGGCATTGGATCTCATTACAGATGGTTGTGAGCCACTATGTGGTTGCTGGGAATTGAATTCAGGACCTCTGAAAGAGCAGTCGGTGCTCTTAACTGCTGAGCGGTCTTCTCCAGCCTCTGAGACTAATTTATAAACAACAAACATATAATGCTAGCTTTGATGGGGTCAGGGAGCCCCAAGTTGAGACATTACAGATTGACTATCCATGAGACAACTGCTCTCTGCTTCACAGACAGCACATGTGGCTGTGCACACTCTCAGTCTCGAGTCTAAAAGGACTAATCTAACACACAAGGCTCTGCCCTTACAGGCACAGCTATTCCTAAAGACCCATTCTCAAGTCCTTCCTACCTGGTTAAAGTCCCAGTTTATGAGTTCCAGAGGAACCACAGCACACAGCAGAGAAGTCTGCTGACCGCAAAGCTCAAGTGTTAACAAACTGCTTCTCTTTATAGTACATTCTCTCAATAAAAGGTTACACTAGTCACTTGTGTCCTTACTGTGACCAAATGCCTGACAAGAAGCAACTTAAGGAAGGAAGGGTTTCTTTTGCTTCGTGGTTTGAAGGTGGGATGGTGCTGCAGCAGGAGGTGGCTGGTCACATGACAGCTACAGTCAGGAAGCACAGAGATATGAACGATGGTGCCCTCAGCTTGCTTCCCGCTCTGCATTCAGTCCAGGTCTGGGTCCATAGAGTGATGTGGTCCACGTTCAGATGGGTCTTTCCTCTTCAGTTAGACCTCTCTAAAAACATCCTCAAAGATATGCTCAGAGGACTGTCTGTCTCCTGTGTGATTCCCAATCTAGCCAAGCCAACAGTAGCTACCTACCCCCAGGGTAAAGACAGAGCAGGTCTGTCAATGCCAGATGGGGAGAGGTATCTGTGGTACAAACAGGACGAGTATCTTTGCTCGGACATTAGGATGGTGGATTTACAAGTCTACACGAGTAAGAAAACATACAGAATTACATACATACACACGTGTACACACACACACACAGAGAGAGAGAGAGAGAGAGAGAGAGAGAGAGAGAGAGAGAGAGAGA
>NW_021604733.1:571769-604554 GCF_004785775.1 Grammomys surdaster | reverse complement strand
AGAGAGAGAGAGAGAGAGAGAGAGAGAGAGAGAGAGAGAGAGAGAGAGAGAGCCAGAGCCTAGCATGGGCTTTTGAGACCTCAAAGCCTATACTCAGTGATACACTTCCTTCTCCAACAAGGCCATACCTCCTAATCCTTGTAATCCTTTCAAATAGAACTACTTCCTGGTGACTAAGCATTCAAATGTGAGCCTATGGGGGCCATTTTTATTCAATCCACCACAGGTGGAGTTGGGATTCACTGTCTGCTGAGAGCTCTTCCTGGTTTACAAATGGTTGCCTTCCCATGTCCTTGTTGGGCCATAAGACAGCTCAAGGCTATGGTTTCTCTTCCAGTAAGGTCCTCATTCAATCTGATCAGGGTCCAACCCTGTATCCTTGATTAACTTGGAATGCTTCCTTCAGGGACAGCCTTATTAAGGAGTTCATGATTGAGGAAAAATTCTGGGTGATGCAGCAAAGCTCTAGGGAGTTCTGGCCAACAAAGGGCCATATGAGCCAGTCACCCAGATGGAGGAGGGGTGGGTGGAGTTTCAAGAGGAGCTTGGGGATCAGGATTGTGAGAGCACCTAGGGGAAGGGTGTGGTTTCCTCCTGGGTACTTTGTGGACCCTGGAGGCAGGCATTTTCAGAAGCAAGATCAGGGTGGACATTAGCCACTGTTTTGCATACAGGAGACACAGCTAGGACAGAAACTAAAGGAAGATGAAAGAATAAAATGGGGGTGAGGGGAGATAGGAAAGAGAAGAAGGACGCGTGTCATCTGACCTCTCTAGTGTGACTCCTGTGGATCCTGTGCTGTCCATGGTTCTGTCTTCATCCCTGAGCTGAAGACTGGGGCTTTCTCCCTCTTTTAGATGAGAAAAATGAACCCAGTTCAAGGCACCACCTGACAGGAGTTCCTCTGCTAAGCACCAAGAGAGACAAAGTTGGGCTGGAGGTAACAGGGAGGGGCAGAAAGCCTCAGTCTCCCCCTAAATGGTTTCCCAAGCTCCTCTCACCTGCCAGGCATTGAGTGTGAGACCAGCACAGTCATCCTCACCCCCCCATGGGCGTGGTTCTCATTTCCCGATCCTTCCCTCAGGGTGTCCAGACACTGCTGCATACCGGCAGATGAGGATGGGGAGGGCAGAGTCTGGACTGGGTGGGTCAGCAGGATTGAAGGAAGTGGGCGGGTGGGGGGGGAGGGCTTCTCCAAAGATTTTAGTGTTACAGCTCCCTAAGATGCTACTCAATGAAAAAGTGTGTGCTGAGACTTTATTCAGGGTAAATCAAGGGCTATATGTATGAATCTTGGAGAGTGGGAAGGGGTTCTTCTTAGGGTGAATTTTCATTGGCTGAGGCTTAAGTTTCTGGAGATACCGCATTTGTATGGAGAGACATTCCAAGAAGTTGAATCTGTAATTTCACCAAGGATTACATGACATTCCTCAGACAGAAGATTGGGGGTCAGACTCCCCAGATCAGGTAGAGAAGAGAAAGTCTCGCTAAGAAAAGAGAAGCCTCCATTTTGTACAGAGCTCAGGAAAGCTGTCCAGATACAGTAGACTACAACTTTGTAGCGAGGTGCAACTCATGAACCTGAGCTCCTCATCCCCCATTTTGCAAATCTTGCATTCAGTTCTAGGGAGGGGATGTGTTAGGGTAGCTAGCTCCCTCACAGGGATTCTGTTCGAGCAAGAAGAGGAGAATGTCAGATGGGGAAAAGACTGAGACAAGCATTTGCTGGCATCACCCTGGGACTTGGGAAAGGGCACAGGTTGTCCCTTAAGCTGGTAAGGCAAAACTCAATTCCTTTTACAATTTCATTACTAGAGAAATCTATTGGCCCCAGGATCTTTCTACTTGCCAAATTGAACTAAAAACAAAGGGCATCACTGTCTTCCCAGGCTCTCTGTGGAGCTGGCCACCCATAAATCAGTGCCAGTGGAGAGGGGACATCACAGGAGGGAGGAAGACAGCCACCCCCGCCCGGCTTCCTGGAGCCAGGCATGGTAGAGAGGCCACCAGTGGGAGTAAGATGGGCATGAACCAGTGACCACCCAGTGCTTACCCCTCCCCTCCACCATCTCCTGTGACCCGCCCCGGGCACTTTCACAGGACACAGACCTCAGTTCCCTGACTCAGAACCTAGAAACTTCATGGGCTCATCCATGCCCTCACATCAAGTTAGTAATGGGGAGGAGGGAGAAGCGGTATCCACCCCAGGCTTGTCTGGCTCCTCGTTCCAGGCCCCGTTACACACATTCCTCTCAGCACATTCATGTTGAATGTGTGAGCCTCAGAGCAACCACACATCCTCTCATCCTTGGACTCTGACAGACCAGGTAGCATGACCTGGAACAGCCTGCCTCTGGGTCTGTCTACAGGCTTCCCCCAACAAACCCTTAGTATCCACCAAAACAGCAGCCTTTCAGTTCCTGGTGCGGGGTGGGGGGTGAGGGGTGAGGATACCCTCAGGGCACCCTGTCCTTCCTTTCTCATTCTTAAGCTCTGCAAGGGGTTGGGGTTTCTTTGTTTACTCCTGGACCTTCTATCCAGAACATTACCCAGCTCTGATGCTGAGCATTGTTTGAGATAAGCTATTCCAGGGACAGTGAAGGAGGGCTGGAGTCCTTTGACCTGTCCTGACTGGCATCTCAGACACGTGGGCATTCTGCTGTTCAGCCAGTCTCCTCTTTGCTTCATTCAATGTGTCTTCCATTTTACTCGTCACACTGAGAAAGACGGGCTGTGCTGGGATAGGGCTCAGAGCTTGCTTAGCGTGAGAGGCTCTGAGTTCCAACCTTGGCACTGAAAAGGAGAGGAAGGAAGAAAGAAAGGAAGAGACAGGGAGGGAGAAAGAGACCTACAGCGCTAGCCCTTGCCTCTGCTTCTCATACTTGACAGACCTCTCTTTATGAGCAAGAGCAGAAGCAATGCAGTCCTGTGAGAAGAACCAGGTTGGGCCAGCTGTCGGCACCCATAGAGACACGGCTCCTCAGTCTGCAATGCTCTGCTCTCCCCTCATCACCATCTCCCTGGAGGCCACGTGGCTGTTAGCATGGGGTGGTTGTGCGTGATCTCGTATCAACAATTCTATAGTTCTGGGGTAGATACGACTTCCCACCAGTGGGCTGAAACCAGGCTGCAAACCAGCAAGGAAGGTCTACTTCCTGCCTCGTGATCCTCTCCAGGTCCTGCCTGCAAGCATCCATGTACTACATCCAGGATCTGTGTCACTGTGATGAGGCTCTGTGTGCTAGGCCTCTTCCCTCCATAAATCTGCGCCCTCCGGCTCAGACGAGCAGCAAACCGGGGGCCATGCTGTCCAATACAAGCCTCAGGTCCCCTCAGGCTCGATTTGTGAAGGACACCTCTTTACCTGCTCCTGGTTTAGAAACAGATGCGGCTCCTTTCTGAATCTGGTTCCTAACCAGGCATCGGTCCTGTGAGATCTTAAAAGAGTTTTGTCCCCATGGAGACTCCCTACTGTCCCCGGTACACGTGAGAGACAGGGCAGACTGTGAAGCAACGGCCTCCCAGCAGGGTCTGTCTGACCTGTCACAGACCGGAAGACTTCAGGAACCTAGGGCAGCTGAGTTGATCAGCTGCCCAGATGTCTCCTTGGCACTGTTCTCTGTTTACTCATGTTCCTTCTCTCTCCCCCTCCTGACCTCCCCTCCCATGGGCAAGCATGGCTGACAACACCTGATTCACTCCCTCACCTTATCCCGAAGAATCAGTGACTCATAATTCCCCCCACCCCACCCCACCTCACCTCCTGAGGGTCTTGTTCCCCTGAGATGGGGGGTGGGGGAGCTAAGGGCTGCAGATTTTCACAGGGCAAGATTGAAGCTAATACAAGGATTACTCAGAAACCTGGCCAAGCAACTCCTCCTCAGGAGGAGGAACATTTATTTCCATGATAAGCGAGTCAATTCCCAAATCATGATCTGTTTTTATGTTCAGGTCTCCAGCCACCTGCTCAGCCTCGGAAACAAACTCCAGGTTCCAGGCAAAGAGGAAATGAACACTCTAATTGGGAAAACAGCAGATGGGCCATTCTGGAAGGTAGCAAGTGTCACAGGGAGGTCCTAAAGGATGCAAGAGTCCCCTGCTAGGGGACTCCAGGTGCCCCATAACACCAGGGAATGGCAGAGAAAGTCCCTCCTCCCCGACCAAGCTGTTTGCAGTGACTAGCATAACCAGAGGATAGAGTTCCAGACCTAGATGCAAGGCTGAGCAGGCCTGCCGCATGTTTGTCACCTGGGGCAGGTATCAGTCTGTTAACACTGGGCTCTGAGCCCTCAAGCCAGGAGACCGAGAGGAAGAGTCAACAGTGGGTCCACATGAGACCAGCTCTGATGTTTACTGCAGGGATAGCAGTGAGAAGTCCAATAAGACAGAAGAAGCTAGGGTCCCCCAGTCTCACGCTGCTGCCACCAGCAGAAGACACTGGAAGGCTAGTGGGGCCTGCTGCTCCTCTGAAACTTGCTGGTATGGTAACTCTTCTCTTTGGGTCCCCTCCAGGTCCTTCCGTTCCTGGGTGTCCTTATGGTTGTTCATTATGGAGCTTAGAGAAACCCTGAATCCCACACTAGATCCTGTGAGCTAGAGGCAGGATGGGAAGGTTGGAGCTGTCTGGAGGGTAGAAGTCTCCTTGGGACCTGAAGGAGCCCTAGAAATAACTGCCTTTGAACTTCCATCCACGTTAGAACCTAGACAGAAGAGATGGGTCGGTGTCTCCTGGTTCCTGAGGGTCTAGAACACAGATTTACACAGCAAGAGCCCCATCTGACCCCATACTCCCAAGCTCTAGTCCCCCAGAACAAAACCAATGACCAGTTTTGCAGCTGGACTTGGAACTCTCACTGTTGGCTCAGCCAGTCACTGGGGAGGGGCTTTCTCTGCTACTCCCAGATGTTAAGGGGCATCCAGAACACCTCAACTCCCCCTTTGCCACTGCAGATCTCCAGATACCTTTTAGAACAAAGAGGGATCCTTCTTCAGGTCAGCTCTGAACCCCACACTTAGTATCCGCTGTGTCTGTAGAACCCTGAAAGGATGCTGAGAACGTACTGAGAGAGGCAAACAGCCAACATCTGGAAAGATGCTGTTGGTCAAACAGCAGGTAAAATGGGGCCATTGCCAAGTGCCTGCAGTAACACAGCTGTGTGTTTTGGATGCTGAGGAAAGGATAGACTGAGGACTACACAGACATAGGTGAGAAGGACTGATGGACAACGGGAAAAGGGGTGTGAAGGAAGCTGGACTAGGAGGAACGGCAGTGGTCAGGGTCAGCTTGTAGAGGAAGTTAGAGGCTTGGGGTAGGGGGATGTTCAGACCTAGAGTTAGTACAAAGATCCCTATTGTTGTGTGTATGTCATAGCATATGTATGTCCAAAGAACAACTTGTACTATGGGTTTTCTCCTACCTTTATGTGGGTCCCAGGGATTGAACTCAGGTCACTAAGCTTGTAGGACAGTGCCTTTATCCTCTGAGTCATCTTGCTGGCCCAGACAAGTCTGAACTAAAGACATCTGAGATTTGACAGACATAGAAAGCAAGGTTTTTGTTGTTGTTGTTGGTGGTGGTGGTGGGTTTTTGTTGTTTGTTTGTTTTGAGCTTCCTCTGTCCATAAACCTCCTTTATCTGAAGAATAGGACATCCTGGCTGCTCCCAGGAAGGAGGCTCAGAAAAACAATTTAGTCAAGAAGATGGTAGACAGGCCATTAGCACCTGCTGTGGAAAAAAAAAAAAAGGAAAAGATTGTTCTAGTGACCGCTTCGAAGATGGTGTAGTGGTCTGAATGAGATGCCCCACATGAGCCCTTGTGTTTGAACATTTAGTCCTTGGTGCTGATGGAGGAGGGTGTTTGGAACTTTTAGGAAGTACAGCTTTGACAGAGGAAGTAGCTCCCTGGGGGCAGGCCTTGAGAGCCTCACTCACATCCCAGTCACTCTCTCTGCTTCCTGTGTGTAACTGCAGATGCGGTCTCTCAGCTTCCTGCTCTGGCCACCTGCTGTCATACCTTCCTGTCATTACGGAATCTCCCTCCAGAACCATAAGTCAAAACAAACTTGGTCATGGTGTTTAACACAGCAACGAGAAGTAACAAGGACCGATGGGAAGAAAAAGCAACGCTAAGGGCGGGACTATAGGAATGGAGGCTGGGTTTGTATATCAGCACCACAGACACCAGATACAGTGGCACACACCCGTGATCCCAGCACTGATTCCAGATGGAGACAGGAGAACCAGAAATCCAAGGTCATAGCCAGTCCAAAGCCAATCTGGGCGACATAAGAACCCGTATATGATAAACCATTGACATTGGCTTGGGGTCACAGTAATGGGACTTTGGAGCAGTGGGTAGATTAGGCTCAGTCAGGAACATACAAGGAAAAGTAGAGATTTAGAACCGGACGTTTAGTGTTTAAGAGTGTTTGTGGGGCTACAGAGATGACTCAGTGATTAAGAGCACTGGCTCCTCTTCCTGAGTTCAATTCCCAGCAACCACACGGTGGCTCACAACCATCTGTAATGGGATCTGATGCCCTCTTCTGGTGTGTCTGAAGACAGTGACAGTGTACTTGTTTACATAACATAAATCTTTTTTTTTTTAAAGTGTTTTATGTTCTTGCATAATAGATTTTTGTTTCCTTAGCATCTATGTTAGGTAGTTCACAACCACCTATAACTACAGCTCCAGGAGATCCAGTGCCTTCTTCTAACCTCTGAGCAACTGCTAGTACACACACACACACACACACACACACACACACACACACACACAAGAAAGGAAAAAAGAAAAGAGGGGCTAGAGAGATGGCTCAGTCAGTGAGAGCTAATAAGGATTATAGAGGATCTGAGTTCCATCTCTAACACCCATGTGGAATTCGGGTCACAATATTAATTCCAGCTTCACAATAATGAGACATCGCAGCAGCAGGTAGATTAGACATCCTCTTCCTGCCTCCAAGGGTCATACTACCTACACACACACACACACACACACACACAAGGTAAATTTAAATAAATAGAAAGGCAGGGATTTATAGACAAGATGACAGCGAGATCAGTATGGAAAATTACTAGGGGAAATGTCAGGATTGAAAGCTTCTGGCTAAAATGACTTAACAGGACTCTTGTGTAGGCAGGCAGGCAGATGAGATCAGATGTCCTCTGGGGGGGATGGAGGAGGACCCAATCAGGTAAGTTCAGTTGCTCAGATATGGAGGCTCCAGCATGTGACTGGGGCGACCTGACTGTACAGGACTATTGTGTTGCTATTGTTTGGTTTTGAGACAAGATCATACTCTACACCATAGGCTGGTCTAGAGCTTACTGAGTAGCTCAGGTGACTTTGAACTCAAGGCAATCCTCCTGCCTTAGCCTCCCAACTGCTGGGTAGCAGCCACCATGCCTCATTTCCACGGGATTCTTGTTGAAGCTTCTGGACCATTTAAACATAAAGCTAAAACAGGGAGTCTGAAATGAAGTAGTTGAAAAAGAGATGGGGAGGGCTCGGTCGGTGTGAAAATCCCAGGCTTATCTCCCGTTCCTTCTCCTCTAAGAGCCTGTTCGTTTGTTCTTCAAATAGAAGCCTTTTCCTACATTAGGCAATATAAACTCATCTCTCGCTCTTCACCAAACCTCTCCATTGGTATAGAAACACACCTTGGTTTCTCTCCTGTTCCTCTGTTCTTAGTTGGATTTGCAAGCCCCTAGACTGAACCCAAGCAGGAAGAGGAAAAAAAATAATCCTTCCTCCCTACAAGGTTGCCATGAGAGCTGTCTGCAAGAAAGCCCTAGAGACACTCCCTTGGGGCAAGCAGACATTTGGCCTAAGGGCTTATTAAATGCTCCTAGGCAGCCAGCCGCCTGGCTGTGTGTGGGAAAGAAATCAAAGGAGCCGCCATCAGCTTCAATTTGGAGAATGGGGATAGGCAGGTCATAAATATTCACCAGGACGAAACCATAGCCTGAGACACTGCCAGCCAGGCTGGGGACACTCGTCCCAGTGTCATTCCTCCACTTCCACTAATACAGGTATAGGACAACAAGGCAAAGATGTCTTCACTATCATGGGCACCTGGCTGGGGACTGTGGGCAGTCTCTGTTTACAGGATGCTGCAGAGGACTTGGGTCCACCTCATCTGCATACTGACAGATGCACCAGGCAGCATGCCGCCTGCCTTCTAGCTCTATTCCATACCCTTCCTAGTCTAGAAACCAACAGGCAGCCATGATCACAGTTAAGGGCTTGCTTAGGAGGAGTTGTCCATGAGCCCCCTGTACCCTGCAGGCCCAAAGACAGGCTCACAACACCATCTACCATCATGGCAAGGGTGACCTTGGAGGAAAAACTATCCAGATGTTCCCGAGTCAGCCTATTCCATATCTCCACTGAAGATATCTCCTGCTTCCTATAGTTGGCTTTTCCCTCTTCCCTTCATTCATTAATTTTAAGTTCAGACCTTTAACCACCATTAGTCTCTACTCAGGAACCAGAGGCAGGCAGATCTCTGTGAGTTTAAGGCTAGCCTGGTCTACATGGCAAGTCTCAGAGCATCCATAGATACATAGTGAGACCTTGCCTCAAAAGAGGAAGAGGAGAAGATAAGGCCAATGACAGTAATAAGGACAACGACACAGTAATCAAGTGCTATAAAACCACACCTCACAAAAAAAAAAAAATGGCCAAAGCTGTGGCCTGGGGAGGAGACAGAAGAAGGGATACATAGGTTATGGCTGTGACACAGAAAGACTGAGACAGATCGTAGAATAGTTAAAAAAAAATCCCATTTAGACATGTAAAAATAGCTTAGTCAGGAGCCCCACTACATCCAAGGCCACACCTGATAACCAGAACTCAGTGACATCACTCAAGATAACCAGACACAGGCCTAGAACCCCATGTCACTCACTGGACGGTCGATAAGCAGAGACCAAGAGCAATGCTCTGCTCTGCACATCTGAAAAGATGCAATCGAAGACTTCTGTTTGAGGCTGGACCTGACCTTCAGCAGCCGAGGTAAGCCACACAGGTGAGCAGTCTTGGTAAGATTGGCTTAGGATCACAGTTAGGAACTTAGAGTGTGAACTTTGTGTGATGACCTCTAGCATAATAAAATATAACTTTTGTTAGACTAATGACGCGTATTTCTGTTCTTGCTTACAGCAGATCTCTTTTAAGGGGACTTGAGGGCACTGCATAGCTCAGGCTGACCTAAATTTGCTATGTAACTGAGGTTGGCCTGCTTCCATTCCCCAATGCTGGGATTACAGGCGTGTGCCACCATGGACATCATGATAGATCTCCTGACAGGTATTACATATGGGTATAAAACAGTTCATGTGACGTTGACATCACCTCCCGAAAGCTGAAACCTGCTGATTCAGGTGTCATTCTGGACAGGGTTTCATGTGTGGAGTCTTGAAACCCAGTTGCATTTATGCTATGAGTCTCAGGGTCATGAAATAAAGTCACAGTATAGGAGTACTCCCTTGACAGTATCTTCAGGGCAGGAGTCAGAGAGTGAACAGGACATTGGCTTCCTATCAACAGGTTGGCTCCAACCTAGCCACCTCATGAATATGCCACCTATAGGCCTCAGTATCCGTTCTATCAGTCATGTCTCAGTGACTCTCTGGAGTAGTGTGAAAGAGTCAAGGTATTGACACATGCATGCCAACAGGCTTGAGGATTGCAGGGAGGGGCCAGCAGTTGTATCATCCCTGGTCCCATTTCTGAGGGGTAAGACTCCACAAAGATGTCCTTAGCTTTTGCAGGAGGGCATTGGGACACTAGATATGGAAGACAGGGAGCGGAGTTGTACACATAAGGGACCAGAGGGACCACCCCTCACAAAAGCCTCTGTCCAGTCTGGCAGCTAATTCACTCTCTGGATTTCACTCCCCCGCTCGGCTCTGGAAAGCCCAGTTAATTCAGAAGAGTCATTTTAATCAATTAGATGAAGTGTAAAAGAACCGTTCGGCTCTGCTCAGGAAATGGGGCTTGTTGTCTCCAAGGCTTTATTGGAAAGGCTTTAAGACGGAACCATGAGCTTCTTGAAGGTGGGCGGTGAGAGGGAGGCTGTGGCCTCAGAGAGCTCTGTCTGCTTCAGCCACAACTGTCACACTCGGGGCAAAAGAACCTTCCAGAGCCTCCTTGAGGACCTGAGAAAGCTGCTACCAACTGTGGCTGAGAAACCCGTTACCCCAGGCTGCTCAGCCTGCCCCAAATGCTCTCTCTGCCTCCCTCGGAGTGGGTTTCCAGTAAGGGCTTCCCTTCCTGGGGTCCAAAGCAGCTTTCTTCTTGTCCCTCTGCACATTAAGACAGTCTGAGAAACTGCACTAAGTCCTAACACACAGTAGGCTTGCAGGACACAAGTACCAACATCACTTTCCAAATCCCAGAGCTCAGCCAGGGAACCAGGCTCACCTTTTCCAGAATAGCTCTTGAGGGTTTGGAGGCAGTGTCAGTCTCTCTGGAACACAGGTCTCTCCCAATTGCTCCAGCAGTCCTTGGCTGTTCTGCTCTTCATCCATCCCCACCCTGGTCCACCCAGCAGAGGATCCCATCAGCAATGATGCTCAACCCCTGCAGACACAGGACGCTCAGAGCAACGATACATTGTTTTGCATAGGTTTCAAGTTATTGGTTCCCTCCTCTGCATTGAGCCTGGATAGTGGGATGGAGCCTGAGAGATGTCTGGTCTTGAGTTGAATATGGCCCCTGAAACATACCCACCCTCTATCACTTTGGTTTGTCCCCTTCCCCCCAAAAAGCCGTCAGGCTTGAGCAACTAGTCATAAGGGTCTAGTAGTCACTAGTGAGAGGGTCTTGCCGGGCAGTGGTGGCGCACGCCTTTAATCCCAGCACTTGGGAGGCAGAGGCATGAGGATTTCTGAGTTTGAGGCCAGCCTGGTCTACAGAGTGAGTTCCAGGACACCCAGGACTACACAGAGAAACCCTGTCTCGAAAAAAAACAAAAAAAGATAAAACAAAACAAAAAACAAAACAAAAAAGAGGGTCTTAGACCCTCTTCCACATTATAGAAATTCCACCACCACAGAATTCAGTCAGAGCACTCCACATCAGGAGATGTCTTTGCTGGAGCGCTATAGCTCTGCAAAAGATGACATTAAGGTAGTCAAGAACCAACAGTGGCCACACACATGTGGACAGATCTTGCAACATGTTTCAGGAGCCATGAGATCCTACCATAAACCATGCTGAGGAGGCTTCCTTCCTGTTGCCATTGGTGATGGGATGCAGCCTGTTCCTCTGTGCTGACTGAACATAGCTTGGCTTCACATCCAGTGGACAGCTGGACACAGAAGTGGCTAGCTGGGGTTGAGGTGGGGGCTTCTACTTGGGGGGGGTCCTCCCTTGGAGCTCTGTCTCCTCAGATGCAAAAAGGGTTGTGTGCTTTTGTTTTGTGATTATGACACAAATTAGAGTCAGCTGAAAAGAGAGAACTTGAATTGAGGAATTACCTCCATTGGATTGGCCTATGGGCATTTCTAATGGTTAATGTAGAAGGACCCCACCCCCACGCACTCCTAGGCAGATGGTCCTGGGCTGTATTAAGAAAGCAAGCTGAGCTTTCATAGGGAGCAAGCAAGCCAGTAGGCATCACTCCTTCATGGTCCCTGCCTTGAGCTTATGCAATGACTTTCCATGATAATGGACTGGAGATTAATAAGATAAACAAACCCTTTCTTCCCCAGTTGGCTTGTCGTTTTATCACAGCAACAGAAAAGCAAGCTAGGATAATTTGTCTCCAGGCCTACGTTTTCAGCCCCACTCACAGCAGCCCACACCCTGTGTTCATAAGCATCCTTGGGGGTTCTCCATCCATGGGTATCTCAACCATCTAACTGGGGAGGAGGAGAAGGTGGGGTAGGTTCATCAAAACTAAGTCTGTGTGAAAAACCCTCATGGAAACCCACTACGTTCTAAGCTCATTTTGAAAACATAATTTTAAAAGTTTGAACATAGGTACCATGCATGGGTGGATAATGGTTTCCCCAGAAGACATGGGTCATTAAACAAAATAACCAGTGCCAAGTGTGGGCTGCCTCCCTATGAATTATTGATCAGGGAAGCCCCCAGAGGCCCCCAAACCACACAAGCTATTGTCATTGCTCTTAGTTGCCTACCGAAACTAGATGGTAAGGCCCTATTGCTAAAGACAACACATATTGGCTGCAGAACATGGAGAAAACAAGCTGGAATTGCCCTGAAAACTTCCTCCCTAGAAGGGGTGGATTTCATAGTGCCCGAAGGTTCATGTAGGCCCCTGGAGAGGAAAAGATATCACTGGTGTTACCCAGTTATTGGCCCCATCTGTAACATATATGCTAACGTCGCTTTGTTAAATGAACGTGCTGTCAAACTGCCTTCTCAATAGTTGTTTGAACTCATTGGTAAGTGCCGTTCTCAATGTTGGTCAGAGAAGTTTCTTTTTGCAGTGGGCAGCAGTTGGAGAGGAAAGGGTTTATGCCACTTACAGTTCCCTATCACTGTTCATCATCCAAGAACATCAGGACAGAAACTCAAGGATGGTGAGATCCTGAAGACAGGAGCTGATGCAGAGGCCATGGAGGGATGCTGCTTACTGAACCTGCTTTCTTATAGAACCCAGGACCACCAGCCCAAGAGTGGTCCCACCCACAAAAAGCTGGGCCCTCCCCCATCCTCCACTAATTAAGAAAAATGTCTTCCAGCCAGATCTCATGGAGGCATTTTTTCAATTCAGGTTCCTTCCTCTCGGATGACTCTAGCTTTGTCAAGTTGGCAGAAGACCAGCCAGCCCAATAGACCCCTTGGAAACTTGACACACAACACATCATTAAGCCATAACCTTTTCTTTCGTGTTCTTCCCTAAGATGACACTTTAATACCAACGTTATAATATAAACATATCAAGTTTTGAAAGTTCCAATCTTTAAAAATTCAGTTTCTTTAAAATACAAAGCCCTTTAAAATTAAAAGTCTCTTAACCATGGGCTCCTATAAAATCAAAAATAAATTAAATGCTTTTCTTCTTCAAGAGGGAAGAAGGAAGAACCAGAGCATTGTCGTAATCTGAACAAAGCAAAACTAAACTCCAACAGTATAAATAACAGCCCAATTATGTGAGATTTACTCATGATTTTCTGGGCTCCTCCAAAGGGCTTGGGCCATTTTTCCAACTCTGCCCTCTATAGCATCTATACACGTCTATACACGTCTATACACATCTATACACGTCTATACACATCTATACATGTCTATACACGTCTATACATGTCTATACACAGCTTGTCATCTAGGCTCAGGTCAGCTCCACTCTAACCCCAGCTGTGGTTTTTTTTTTTTGGGGGGGGGGTTTCGAGACAGGGTTTCTCTGTATAGCCCTAGCTGTCCTGGAACTCACTCTGTAGACCAGGCTGGCCTTGAACTCAGAAATCCGCCTGTCTCTGCCTCCAGCTGTGGTTTTTGATGGTCATCCCACAGTCCTGCCATCTCCAAAATGTTGGGGGTTCCTTGCTTTACCAGGTAGCACTTTCACCAACAGTCTCTGTCTTAGTTAGGGTTTCTATTGCTGTGATGAAACACCATGACAAAAAAAAAAAAAAAAAAAAAAAAAAAAAAAAACAAGTTGGGGAGGAAAAGGTTTCTTTGGCTTACACTTCCAGATCATAGTCCATCATAGAAGGAAGTCAGGACAGGAACTTAAGCAGGGTTGAAACCTGGAGACAGAAGCTGATACAGAGGCCATGGAGGATGCTGCTTACTGGCCTGCATCTCCTGACTTGCTCAGCTTGCTTTCATATAAACCCAGAACCACCAACCCAGGGAAGGTACCACCTACAATGAGCTTGGACCTTCTCCATCAATCACTAATTAAGAAAATGCCCTATGAAAGCCGGGCGGTGGTGGCGCACGCCTTTAATCCCAGCACTTGGGAGGCAGAGGCAGGTGGATTTCGAGTTCGAGGCCAGCCTGGTCTACAGAGTGAGTTCCAGGACAGCCAGAGCTACACAGAGAAACCCTGCCTCGAAAAACCAAAAAAAAAAAAGAAAGTGTCCTACAGCTGGATCTTATGGAGGCATTTTCTCAATTGAGGCTCCCTCCTTTCAAATGATTCTAGCTTGTGTCAAGTTGACATAAAACCAGCCAACACATGATCAAAAAATAAGTACAATTATTCAAAGAATAAAAATAAACTACTTAACTTGGGGGTGGAGGGGAGTTGTGAAGTGGATTCATTGGCAGAGTATTTGTATAGTATTCATGAAGCCCTTAATCCCCAGCACTACACAAACTGGGCATGGTGGTGCATTCCCAGTGGTCCTGGCACTCAGGACTTAAGAGGCAGAAGATTATAACTTTAAGGGGTAAGCATGGTTGAACAGTGAATTTGAGGGAAGCCTGAGCTACATGAGTCCCAAACAAATAAACAAACAAACCAAAACAACCCCCCACCTATTTAACTAGCGCAACTCAAACATAGACCAATCAGATGAAGACCGGCATGCCCCTTGCTGGAGGACACTGACTGAGCCCTGATGTTCTCATTCATGGTAGGATTCATCCCATGCCACTTGCTAGCTTATCTGGGTTTTACAGTGGGAGCCTGGGCCATCCGATGATGGCCACAGCAGCGATGTTAAAACTCACGGAGTCAGGCCAGGCCTGTTCTGAGTCCTCTAGATATATGAAGTCTAACCTGAAAAACACAGCCAGGACGTATGATTGTCACAACCTGGGTGTAGACATGGGTGCCCTACTCTGTAGGCGTGTCCTAACAGATGGAGCTAGCTACGCCCCTTTAAGATGAGTAAAATGTACATAAGTACAACCTCTCAGTCTGTATAATGTTATTGGTATTGTATGTTTTCAGGACTGACCATTTAGTATTGGACAGCCAATTGGTGTGCTCTTTCCTGGGCAAGACTCTTTCTCCTGGGCAGATTATAATCTTGAAAATGAAAAGAAATAATTTAAAAATAAAACCACTTGTATATACCTTGGAATCCTTTCAAAGCAGGTAGTCAAAACTCTCTCTAGAAATTTCTATCTACAATAGACACACACTTGGCTGGAGAGATGGTTTAATGGTTAAGAGCATTTGCTGTCCTTCCAGAGGACAAGCGTTTGAATCCCAGCATGCACAAGGCATCTCACAACCACCTCTAACTCCAGTTCTAGGGGTCTGATCCCTCCTGCTGGTCTCTGTGGGAACTGGAAACTTACATGGTGCCTAGATAGACATACAGGCAAAACATCCACACACATAAATAAACCTAAAACAGCCACACAGGGCTGGGAGGATGGCTCAGTAGGTAAAAGAGACTGCTGTCCAAGTGTGAGGACCCGAGTTCAAGTCTCCAGTCCTACATAAAAGCTGGACACATTAATATGAGCATCTGTAACTCCTGTGCCCCTACAGGGAGAAGGAGGAGAATCCGAGCCGAAGACAACAGCAAAAGAGACTGTTTCAAGGTGAAGGCTAATACCTGAGGTTGCCCTCTGATACACATACATGCCAAGCCACATGCATGTTCATATTCAATACACACACACACACACACACATATTTCATTGACTGGGAGGTGAACTTATAGACCACAGTTTCCTGATGCTATAGGAAGAACAAACATTTGTCACCTACTTGGCGCCAGATGGAGCCCTGAATCAAGGGACGAAGCCAGTCCAGAGGCTGCAGACTTGCCTCCCTGAGATTCACATGCCCAGCTCTTGGACTTGGAAGCCCCAAGAGTCACAGGAACTAATAACATTTTCCCCTGAACCAGGCACAGTGCGGGAGGTAGGGTGAAGAGCAGTTGGCTTGCAAGGCCAGGCCCCTGGGCACTGGAGGGCCAGGCTTACAGCTGCTGTGGATTGTTTGCTGGAGGCCCTGTTGGCACCATCTGCCCTGGCCTTGTGCCTACCGATGCCTGGGATGAACGTGCTCCATCTGGTATGTTTTTTAGGTGTGTGTGTGTGTGTGTTGCTCATTTGGGGAATCAGGGAAGCTGAGGCTCCAGGGGTGTGTTAGTGGCCCAAGACCACTGGTATCCAACCATGACTGGGCTAATTGCGCCTTCTCCTGACTGGCCTTGGCTCCCACGCCTGTCCCCCCACCACTCACACCCATCGTAGATGTGGGTGCTAACCCTGCCTCAGGAGATGATATCCACCTCTTCACTCTCGCTCAGTGCTGCCCTTTGCTTCCCCCAGGGACAGGCTGACATTCACCATGGTGAGCTCTCGTCCCTTCTCTACACAGCCCAGAGCTAATTGTCCTGATTCCCTTCCAAGAGCAGCTTCTCTGAATTGCCTTCTCAGGAACAATTAGGCGGGTTCAGCTTGACTTTCACACTCCAGCTCTGGAAAAAAAAAAATCAAATCAGCCAGGAAGCGGCGCCTCTCGGAAGTTCTCTGAGAGCCCCTTTGTGCGGTGAACAAAGCACACGCATAATTACCTGCTTAGCTGATGAGCTCAGGACAGGGCCTGCTCGCAGGAGAATGGGGCTCAGCATCCCACTCCAGCCGGACCCCAGCGCTCCCTTCATTAGCATAAGCTATTTTTAGAACAGCCAGCCAGGCAGAGACCAAACTGTCTCAAGGGATGTGTGGCACGGCACCATCCCAGAGTCCCCTCTCCACAGGCCACTGTCTAGAACACCCAGTCACGAGCTGATGGTGGAGAGAAGCAGTAATTCCAGTGGCCCTGGGTAAACGCTCAGGTTTGGGATGAGCCTGCCTGAAATCCAAGACTCTCTGAAGGGGCTCCTTATAACGGTGCAACTTTTATGCCCCGTTTTCTCAGTCAGGAAAAAGCAGGAACTTCTAGCCCGGCTAAGAGGACAGCTTCCCTGATAAATTGCTGGGTACACCCCATTGTCTGGAGGCTGCAGACAAGGAAGGCTGTAGTTTGGGTAGAGACAGTGAAGAAACACTTGCAAACACAAAGACCAGAATTTGAGCCCTAGAATGTTATGGGGGGAGGGGGAAGGGGGAGCAAAAGCTACAAAAGGAGTTGGAGAGATGGCTCAGCCGTTAAGAGCAGTGGTTGCTCTTCCAGAGGATCCAGGCTTGATGCCTACATGGCGCTCACATGGTGTCTGTATGCCCACTTGCAGGGGATTCAAAACGACCTCTTCTGGCCACTGAAGGTAATGCATGCATGTGGTGCACCCTTGCACATAAATAAAAATAAGTCTTGTTGTTGTTGTTTGTTTTTTATAGCCAGTAAAGGAGGCTGCACTGATGGCTCCGTGGCTAAGGTTAGCTGTGTAAGCATGATGACCTGAGTTCAGAACTCAGCACGCACGTAAGTAAAACATGGCCTCACGTATCCCGATAACGCCCAGCATTGTGGAGGGCAGAGACTGGAGGATCTGTGGGGCTGGTGGGCTGCCTGCCTAGCTCTAGGTTCATTGAGAGACTCTATATCAACTGGATAAAGCTGTAAGTGATAGCTTTAGCAGTCAATGTGTTTTCCAGCCCAAAGTTCCAAACAATTCCACAATCCCCCACACCCCCGGCCCTACCCCAAACAACATGGTCAGACCTGTCACAGCAATACTTCACTCTGTGCTACAGTTTGCTTTCTGTTGCTGTGATAAACACCATGACCAACAGCAACTCGGGGGGCAAAAAGGGTTTGTTTCTTCTTACAGTTTATAATCCATCATGTAGAGGATTGAGAACAGGCACCTGGAGGCTGAGCCCCTAAGGAACTCTGCTTACTGGTTTACTCGTGTTTTGCTCAGTTTGCATTTTTAAACAACGCAGGACCACCTTTGCTGGGGTGGTACCACGCACAGTGGGCTGGGTCCTCTCATATCAATCATGAATCTAGAAAATGCCACACAGACATGCCCACTGGCCAATCTGATGAAGGCATTTTCTGTTGAGGTTCCCTCTGCCCAATGGCCACTGTGTCAAGTTGGCAGAAAACTAACCAGCACAATGTGCATGACAGAGGAGAAAGTGACTGGAGGACGGGAGAGATGACTGGAAGCGTTGATCTGTTGATTCGCTAACTGGTTGTGTGGAATAGAACCAGTAAAGGTGCAGATTAGAGGACCCTAAGGTCTTCAGCCCTGTAATTCAGAGACCCAGAGCCAACAGTGATTCCAGTACAAACAAGCCTGAAGGCAAGAGGAAGCTAATGTCCATCTCAAGATAATCGGCAAATTCCACACACACACACACACACACACACACACACACACACACACACCACTTACACCAGTGTAGTGATTTGTCTTGTTCTAGTATTCAGGAACCTGAGGCAGGAGGATGGTCAGAAGTTTGAGGCTCAGGCTGGCCATATAAATACCAGGCTGGCAGGGACTACTTATGTACTTAGTTACTCCATGAATAAAATCAATCTGGAGCCAGGTGGTGGCAGCACACACCTTTAATCCCAGCACTCAGGAGGCCAAGGCAGGCAGATCTCTGAGTTGGAGGCTAGCCTGGTCTACAGAGTGAATTCTAGGATAGTCAGAGCTATACAGAAAAACCCTGTCTCAAAAAACAACAACAAAAAGCAATCTAAAAAGAGTAAGAAGGAAAACACGGGTTACAGCTCCTTCTGTATAAATTAAGATGTGGATCTGAGGGTCCTTGTAGACCCCGCCCTGTTGGGAACTCATTAAATCTGTGTGGCTCCTCAGGGATCCAGTCTACTGCTGCCTAGGAGAAAGAGGAAGTAGCCCCACAGATGATGGCCACATGCCAAGAAGCCCAGCTCATAGTAGAGGAAAGGACCCCAGAATGAACCCTGAATTCTCACCTCTACAGCAGGGGTCCCTGACAGGATCTTTCTCCTTCTGGAAGTCGACTCTTGTGGAGGAGGAAGAAGAGGAAGAAGAAGAGAGGGAAGGGAGGGAGGGAAGAGGAGCCTCCTAAAAGCCCCTTGGTCCAGTTCTCTTGCCTCTGGGATCCCAGAACCTCTGCTGTCCTGTGCAGGCACCCGGGGAGGGATACAGTTCTAGTGGTTGCGTGACATCCTGAAGTTCACCTTCTCAAGCAAGGCTTCTTGTGTCCTGACTCAAAAGCACCAGAGTACAAACAAGAGCTTCAGTTTTCTGTGAGACTCAGGTGCAAGTTTGATGTACCATGAATGAGTCACATGGCTCAGGCCAGGCTTCTGTCCTCCATGGGAGCTGTTTGTCCAGAAAGCTGAAGTGCTGAACAGCCCACTGTGATGTCCTGGGCCAGATGAGGTTCCCAGAGACAGGACTTGGACCACAACCTTCCAGGAGCAGAGCTGAGGGAAGGCAAATGGTTGCCAGACTCATCTCCAGAAGACCCTGACTTCTGCAGAGACGTGGTTTTAAGGAGAGGGTCGGGTATCGGGAATGAGTGTGGGTGAGTGGTACGGGCCGGACCATACAAAGAAAAGCCTAAGTGGGCTCTGCTTCTGGCTCAGAGCCAATTAACAGAAACTACACTGAGACACACAAATTCTCAGAGCACATGGGGACAGGTGGGCCAGATCTGCATTCACAAATATGGTGTGGGCACAGAGGAAGGCCTGGGATACTTCAGGAAGACAGGCTTTTCTCACTGAAGGGACAAAGAGACAGTGAAACAGAGGCCGAAGATGACCCACTGGAGATCCCTGGAAGGGATGAGGGTTGAGGGGAATCTGGAAAAATGACCAAGTCAGCTTGGAGTCTTCTTTCAGAGTGGAGCTTGGCCCCTAGCCAACTGGCTACACCTTAAACACTAGGTGCTGCTGCCCCCTGGTGGTCATGATCAGGATTGTCCCAGACTGCACAGCTAATAAATTGAGTCTCCCAGGACCTAGTCTTAAGAGCCTGGCTGTCTCCTGTGCCTGTTGACTCATAAGGATGCTGAGGCCCACAGAAGCACCTGGCTTGGAGAAGGCAACATGGAATTCAGAAGCCAAGGCCAGGATCCTGGTGCTTAAGACTCAGAAGCCCTGTCAAGCTGCCGAGTTAAATGAGATAAACCACAAATAATGTTTCTTAATAGGTTCCAGGTAATATCTTAAAATTTACTTGCTAAATGTGGTCTCTCTGCCTATAAATCAAGAGGTGAACATGCACAGCTGCCAAGACAGGTTGGGAACAGGAGGGAACAGGCCACAGCACAGGCAGCCCAGGGTTTAGCATACCAGTTAACTAATAGAGGCACACTCCTGCCCAGACTCTCTCAGCCCAGCTTCCTAGATCTTCTCCCAATGGATTGTCAAGCATGGAGGCCCAGCAGGCTCCACCTTAGAAACACTTTAGGTCAGCTGGGCAGTGGTGGTGCACACCTTTAATACCAGCACTAGGGAGGTAAGGGCAGGTGGATCTGAGTTTGATACCAGCCTGGTCTACATAAAAAAAAAAAAAAATCTTCTCTCACCAACAGCAGCAATGTTTTAGGTGTGTGGCTAGGGATATCCTAGTTATTAATTTTTCTGTAGCTGTGACAGAACACTGGCCAAAAGCAACTTGAGAGGGCAAAGGTGTGTTTGGCTTATAAACCATCGACAAGTTATTTCTCCGCTGGTGAAATGTGCTAATTCAGGCCAGATTTGATTATATTAAAGGCAAGTTTATTGGGAAGCTGCTCTCAGAGTTCGCTGGCCCCAAGGGCTGAGGCCAGGGGAATTCCATTGGAAGAGGGGAGGGGGAAGAGAAACAGTATCTGGATTGTATAGGGAAGAGCCTCTAGGAAAAGGGCAACCCAGCCCCTGGGCTGGGAAGTTCAAGGTTGGGGACAGGGTATGCCAAGTAGGAACCTGGAGGCCAGGTCTGTCCTGATATGTAAAATGTGTGCCTCAGTCCCTCATCCTGACCTGAAACCAAACAACCATCATGGAGAGAAGCCAGGTCAAGGAGCTCAAGGTGGAAACTAGAGTAGAAATGGAGAAATGCCAGTTAACTCTGGGCTCCGCAAGCCCCACCTATGGGCAAGTCCTAGAGGTAGCACTGGCTCACTCCCACTGTAGATGAGTTAGGTAGACACTTTGTGCCTTGCAAGGATAGGGCTGTCTCAGCTGGGTCTGCCCAGCTCCAGGCCCAACTCAGTCCACAGTAGTACCAGGACCACAGGTGCTCCTGGCTGCCCCTGCCTGCTGCTGTTTGGGCAGGGAATGAACCAGTGGACCAAGTGTCAGGGGCTAGTGAGATGGTCCAGTGAGAAAAACGCTTGCCTTGTAAGCATGAGGTCCCAAGTTTGATCCTAGCACCTACATACAAACAAGGTGGCAGAGGCCTGTAATCCCAGACTCAAGAGAGGTGGAAACCGAGGACCCCTAGGGCTTGCTGGCAAATCTAAGTCTGTGAGCTCCAGGTCTGGTAAGAACCTGTCTCAGAGGTGGAGAGAGATCACTGGGGCTTGTGGGCTGCAGGCCTAGCTCCAAGTTCCAATTTCTTTCAAGGGATTTCAAATGACAGACAGGACATCTGACATTCTCCCCTGGCACCACACATAAACTGGGAAAGTGTTCAAGGAAAAGATCAGAGGTCACTGGTCTCTTCACACATGTAGAAGCACCCATACAAGTTTCAGAAAAGCTGGGTACAATCTTAACACTCATGAGACTGAGGGCAGCAGGATGATAAAGGATAAATTCAAGGTCAGGATTGGATCCCACTGAGAACCAAGTCAAAGCTGCCTTCCTGACCTGTCTGAGCATGTCTGTCTTCCCGAACTCAACTCCTTTCATGGCAAGGAACCCAAAGCCTTTAGCCAGATAAGAACTTCTTCAGGTCAAAAATGTTAAACAAAACAAAACCTATTTGGGGGCTGCAGAGACAGCTCGATGGTTAAGTGCACTGGCTGCTTAGGACTCAGGTTCTGGAACTCCCCTTCCAGACAATCTGATATCCTCTTCTGGGTTCCTCAGGCAAAACCCACACTGTACACATATACACATCACCGATCTGAGGGCAGCCTGACCTACAAAATAAGTTCTAGGCCACCATAGTGGGTCTCTACTTCAAAAAAGCAAAAATTAAGTTGTACTTTCCAGGCTGGCTTCTAGCCATTTCAGTTTGTTTAGGTTGGAACTTAGTCTTTAGAAAACAAGCCTTTTCCTTTGTGTCCTCTCCCATCTGTCCATCACCTTCACAGTCAAGTACTCCAGTAATGATATGGTACATTCTCATTAAAACTTATCTATAGGGGGCTAGAGAGATGGCTCAATGGTTAAGAGCACTGGCTGCTCTTCCAAAGGTCATGAGTTCAATTCCCAGCAACCACATGGTGGCTCACAACCATCTGCAATGGGATCTGATGCCTTCTTCTGGTGTTAAGGACAGTGTGCTTATATACATTAAATAAATCTTTGAAAACAAAAAAAAAAACCAAAAACTTATCTATAGAAAAATGTATTGCTGCAAGAGGAGCTGGAGAGACCAGTTATCCAAAGTACCACAAACCCAGGCCTGAGGTGGGGCCCTTCCACCCGTGTAATCGCATTTCCACAGGAGCCTCTGGCACAGCATGGGAGCCTGAAGCTTTAACCATCAGTGGCTTCACTGCGGATCTTCCAACTCCAGCCACCATCTGTGGCTCCCAACAAAGTTCACATCTTAGCAAATAAAGCCACAGCCCTGTGCCTGGGGAGGGATCCCCTGAAGAGGAAGCAGCTCCAGAAGGGATTCCATCTTCATCTGTATGGAGGGGGACAGGTAGCTCAAGTTTCAGAGCCATGGACAGCGCTTCACTCTCAGTGACACAGGTTAGCAGCTCTATTCAGGCCACATCTAACTTTTGCTTGAGGTAGAGTCTAGTGTGGCCCACACTGGTCTCCCAGTGCTGGGGATCACAGGATGACTGCCCCTCCTCCTGACCTACAAGTTTTCAATACTTTGGGGAGGCAACAGGTGTGTAAACTGAGCAAGACTATAGGTCAAGGTAAAGATTTACAACACAGTAGTTGCTGTTGTTGAATTTATTACAGGAAGTTGACTGCCAAATGCTGTATGGTACTTTCAACTGTTACTATGTGGTGATGCAGCTGAAGTCAAGGTTGAGGAACAGTCAGGGCTTCTGCAGGCAAGGTTCAAAGAGCCTCAGATGCCCTCTCTAGGAAGTGGCCAGGCCAACAGTTCACTAGGCAGATGACATTCCTTACCAACAGACTCTGGGCACCAAAGTTCACAGCCAACTGCACACACTTGGGAGGGGCTAAGCAGACTGCTGCAGTACAGAGAGGGCACAGCCTTGTGATACAGCAGCATGTGTAGAATTTTGTGCCTTCTTCAAGGGATACTTGCAAACATTCCCAATTATTTCAAGATATTTTATTTTCAAAATGGGTCACAACACAAGCTTTTGGCCCATTCTGCCAATGTACAAGCTACAAATGCTTGCTCAGCAGCTGAGGGACACACGTTAGTATCATGTCTGAAAAGTGAATAAAAATCCATATAAAACAAATATTCAAAGTTTCCATAGGAACACAGTAAGTGTGACCCCCATCTCCTAGCCTTCCATATACTGCATCGGTGCCACCCTACTCTTACAAAGACATTCCAAACTAGCAGTAATTAAGTTAAATGGTCCCCCAATGCCTTAATTCAAGCTAAACTTGCAGGTAAGAGCTACAAGAATGGCATCTACACGTTGATCCTAGCAGAAGCACAGGCGGCAGGGTGACTGTCCATCCCGCTCTCCTGGGCACAAGACATGGGCAGAGTGCCAACATCCTGCTCCTCCACTTCCGGCGGGAAGCCATGGCTCTGGATCTGCTTCATGAGTTGCCTGAAAACAAAGAGGTATATTCAAAACCCAAGTGTCTCCAAATCGGGCAGCCTCCCAAAAGACCTCCTGAGACCTCACCCTTTGTCACTACATCACCAGGAAACAATCCAATGTACCATTTCACTATTAAGGAAATCACAGGTCATATGCTAACTTGATTTTAGTTACATTAATATTCTAAATTGCTTTTAGTCCTAAGACCTTTCCTAGTAAAAATCTGAATTTTTGAAGAAAAATATGTATTATTGAAGAGAATTCTCATTTATGTATTTAGCTCAAGGTAAAATTATCAGACAAAAACCAAACACAAATTCAGTACTTTTCTTGAGACAGGCTAGCTTGAGCAAGTTATAATCAAGGCTGACCTGTGTACACCAGGGCTGGAATAGAACCAAGGCTTCTGGCTCATGGTAGGCAAATATTCCATTGAACAACTGAAAGAAAGAATAAGCAGGCACAAAAATGTCACTCACCACATTGGCCGTGACATCACATAGTAGATGTTTGGCCTCTGGAATCCATTGAAAGTAGAAGCAGCAGCAACGGTGTATGCACCCATGTTCTCAAACAGCATCCAATCGCCCACATGCATTTCAGGCAGGTTACAGCGCTCAACGATCCGATCAAGGCCATCACATGTTGGTCCCCAGATGCTGGATGAGTAATACTTCTCATCTGGTTTGGGTCTCTGTATGAAGAAGACATTGTTCTTGAATATCCCTGAATCCTGTCCATCATTCTCACTGCTAGAGAGCATGCTCAGAACGTACCTTCTGCAGCAGGGCCTTCACATGTGCATGATCGTAAAGAATGCAGTTAAATGATCCATATACTCCATCATTCACATAATACATGAAGGTTTGCTCACTTGACTCATCTTCATCTAGAAAAACAGATCACCCTAATTACCACCCAGCATATCAACATTCAGTTATCCCACATGATTCATCTGACAACACATACCATCAGAGCCGGTCTGCTCCTTCCACACGGTTTTTTTTGCAATGATGTTGACAGCAAGTGTGAAAGCTGAGGCAACATAGTATCTGCCTGGCTCGGCTATGATTCTCACTCCAGAGTCTGCTGGGAAGTACTTGTCCAGAGCTGGGTTGATTACACTGGTGATCTAGGAGTGAGAGGGAACAGCCATTTATTATGCAGTTGACACAGAGGAGAGAGATCACACTGCTGTGTGTAAGGAACAGGACATGACCCAGCAGGTCTGTCATCGGGCAACAGAAGCAACATAAACATCTCTCTTCCTGGAAACCAGTCTGTACACCATTTCCCATTCTCCTCTCAGGACCATCTCTGTCTTTCCAACATATTATGAATAGTTTTATCAAGTGGCACAAAATGAATTACAAAAGAGGGGCCAAATGCTGAAATAATTCTGTTAAATACATGCCAACAAGATAAAACTCCCACCCTGCCTACTTCACATAATTGTATAACTCCCACCCTGCCTACTTCACATAATTGTATAAACAGTAACCATCTCTGAACAATGGCTTCATTTCCTAAGAGACTAAACATTAAAAATATATGGGAGATGGGAATGACAGTACAAGCTGCTGAGGCAGGAGAACTGAAAGTTCAGGGCCAGCCTGGGCTACAGTCTCAGAAATAGACACACAAGTCAGTGGGAACACAATGCCAGGCCACGTATTTGTTTGGTACCTTTTAATATCAGTAAAAACACCAAAATGGAACTTTCTATACATATAAAATACCCTAAGTAGGTTACTAACGAATGTTGTAATTACCTCTTCAAATTTAAGCTTTGTATCTTCAGATCCAGGAAAGCCACCACCAATATCAAGCAGATACATGCTGAAGCCAACTTCTGTCTAGAACCAAGAAAATTCAGAAGTCAAATCACCAGATTCACATTCATGAGTTTAAATGACAGATGGGTTTAAAATCTGTTATACAGAAGGCTTCTACAAGAGGCAAATTCTAGACTCAGTAGTTATTTTCAGACACCCTGCCCCCCACGAGTCACATCTACTTACTCCCATGTCAAATACACAGCGGGCATCTGATACTGCCTGCACGAAGGTCTCAGGGTCAGTACATCCACTGCCCACATGGAAGCTGAAAAAGAAACAGAATGATGCTGGTGACTAGTTCTCAAAAAGAGAAAAGGGTCTTAAAAATTTAATGTCTCAGCCTGCAAGGACAACACTGAGATAAATCTCACCTGACACCAATGACATCAATATTTAGTTCTTTTGCCCGTTCCAAGAGAAGCCTGCTGGTTTTGAGTGTGGCACCAAACTTAACACTGAGGCGACAAACTGCTTTGGAATCATCAGTGGCAATTCGTAAAACCAACCTAGGAGGAAGAACATGAAGTAAGTACTCTCTATACACGCTCACCCAACTCAGGATCCTAGATGCAGGTGCTGCTGCTTGTGAGTTTGAGTCTAACCCAGGGTTATTCCTATACATAGAGCTATGCTATGTATAGGAATAAAGGGACCAAGATGAGTCTGCCCTACAAGGCCCGGCCTTTGTGATCACAAGACTCACTTTGCCTTTGGATGTGCTCTGGCAACTTTCATCAATTCAATTTCACTGTCAAAAGTCATCATCTGGACTCCATTACTGGCAGCATACTTGATTTGCGACACTTGTTTACATGGATTTGCATAGATAATCCTCTCTGGAGGCACCCCAAGCCCCTGCACCAACTGTATTTCAGTCTGAAAAGAGAACATCAGTGTTGGGCTACATACAGAGCTTGACAAACAAAAGCACATGAAGTTGTCATGTGCACTTCAGCTTTTTAACACTTACTAACACAAGTGATGCCTCCTTGAGGCGGGTGTGCACTCTTACCTTGCTTGCACAGTCAAATCCTGTCCCGATAGCAGCCAGGGTGCTCACTATGGCTCTGCTGTCATTACACTTGACTGCGTAAAAGGGAGTAACACGGGGAAGAGCTTTTAGCCACCTCAGATGCTTCTTTAGAATGTCTCCGAGGTCCGCAACATAGAAAGCATCCTTATCGTCCTGGAATGAGAGCAGGTTCAGGGACTTATTAACAGTCCTGCAGCTGACACCACACCGAAAAAACCTTCTCTTCCTTAACCAAATCCTATCCCTGTTAGCAGTGGCTGATGTGGCACGACCAACCACCAACCACTAGACAGTCCACAGTCAATCAAATTCTAGATTCTCTGGCAAGACATGCTCACTTATAGTGCTAGAAACTCTCAGCAGAGCTGCGGCCATACTTACAGAGGAAGAGACTTCATTGATTTTTTGGTCCAGAATGTCCTTAGCAGTAAAGCCTTCATCGAGGATATGGCAGTCCAACTCTTCCTTCGTAAAGCTGCTCATGGCTCTCAGTGTGCCTCTGAAACAGAGTAAGCTGCCAGTGAGTATGAATGCACTCAGTCTCAGCAATGCTTCAACACGAATCCACAAGTAAACCAGTACTTACGCAGAAAACCTAGAGATTGAATCAATTATTGCCAGCTCCTCACAAGGCCAACTTATCCAAGAACTCTGAATGCCGTCTCCTTGGAGCGGTGGAAGCACTAGTGAGTAGAAACACAAGATGTTGCTACCTCCTTTGGAATCTTACCACTAAAGGTTACACACTGCAACAGTATACCAGAGTAAGCAGATGAAATAAAGTACCCAGTACAGGAAGATCAACTGTGGAGTGGAATCCTAGTGCCCAGGAGAGTGGACCCCAAACCTCTGAAGTACTCAGATACATCAGATTTCACACTGTTCAAACCTGAATGCCACAGCTCTACACACATGAACATCCCAATCCCCGCCTCTCTCCAATGTGCGTCTCAGATGCATCCGCACACAGTCCACTAATACTGGCATTAGTGTATTATGTGTTCTTATCTGCTTTATTTCTGAGCCATTCCAGCTCTTCAGAAACTTCAAATGGCATTATAATAACTACATGCAGCCCTGAAAATGCCTCGTCGGTTCCCACTTTAAGAATTATGTTGGAGCCGGGCGGTGGTGGCACACGCCTTTCATCCCAGCACTTGGGAGGCAGAGACAGGCGGATTTCTGAGTTTGAGGCCAGCCTGGTCTACAGAGTGAGTTCCAGGACAGCCAGGGCTACACAGAGAAACCATTCTCAAAAAAAAAAAAAAAAAAAAAGAATTATATTGGATGATCTTTAGTGAATACAAAAGATCAGGTATCTAGAGCACTCACACTTAGTGAACAACCCATCAAAATTTTCCATAAGGAAACATTTATGCAGTACTAACATTAAAAAAAACCGTTCAAATCAACACAGTATACTGTTAGTTACTGTTATCATAAATCAGTATTCTAGATCCTGTATTGCCTACCAAATGAGCACTTCTGGGAATTTTTGGCCTTCTTTATGACTAACAAAAATAAGCAAGATCACCACGCTTAATAAAAGCTTCTGTCTGGGTCTTATAAAATGGACAACAGCAAGTGGCCAGGTAAAACTTTTCTTTCTTCCCACTGTGTGACCCACTTCAGTGCCAGCAGCTCACAGGCATGGAGGCCGGGCAATGGTTAGGAGCCAGTTTGTTCTAGCATGGGACACTATGAGAGGCCCAGGGGGACGAGCGTGCCATAAATCCAAATCCATGCATGGTAAAACACGCTTTAAGTCTTAACTTAGTGAGACGTTTGGCACTTCGTTAGCTGCCTAAATCTCTCCTAAGTGAAGACTAGAGAAGAGCGCCAGCCTACTCGTATACCATCTACAACTGATGAATGGGCTTTGGCAGTAATTTTGTAATTTTAGGTCTTAAGTATTTTCCAGGCAACCTTCTGGCTTAAACCTGGAAAGCTTTGAGATACCATTTACTATTTTGCCTGAATACATGAAATCTGGGAGGGAAAAAATGTTACTTTTTGGTATGAGAAGCTAAATCGTGTGTTAAACAATTAGCACAAGAGAGTAACTGTGAAAGAGATACAAGCCAATTAAAACAAAACAAAACAAAAAAAGAATTCCAGTCAAATTCTGCCCGATCTTCGGTTTGAATAAAACAAGCCACTGCATTCTTTGTCCTCTCCCAGACATTCCTGACAGACTCTGCTCCCCACACTTTTTCCAGTTATTGAAGATTCAGAGTCGGGTTTCCGGGACAGCCGGGAACCCGGTTTCCCCTAAACCACTAAGTCATTCAAGGAGTTCTAATTCCAAGTCACAGCTGGTGGGTATTCATTAGCGGTGACTCCCAGACTAAATTAGGTCTAGCAACTTCCACTTCGGGTCATCGGCTCTGCTCTGTACACGTAGCAAAACTAAAGAAAGCGCAGGAAACTGCAGGGCGGCTGCTTGCACCTGCCGCAGGCTTGCCTTCCATCATCACCCGGGCAAGAGGAGCGCCGAGCCCGGCTGACGCGATGCGGGCTCCCATGGGGAATCCGAGGGCTTGCAGCCCAGGGCCGGGAGCAGCTGGCTTCAGGGCGGCGGCTCGCAAGGTCATCGGCCCCGGGCCACGTGTCCCCCGCCGGCGGCCGCAGTCCGGGCCTGGCGACACGTGGCCGCACATCCCTCCCGCGCTCCGCTCACCTCACAGCACAGTGGCGCGGCTGCCCGGACCCATGGAGACGCCGCCGCCGAATCCCGAGGAGCGCCCGGCTGTCCGCCCGCCGCCGCCCCGTCAGCCGCCTCGTCGAGCCCGCCGCAGACGCCGACCCGAGGTGGCGCCGAGCTGCTGGCTGAGGGCGGCCGGCGGCGGCGGCTGCAGGGACTGACAAAGCCCGATGGTGCGACGCGCCGCTACTTATACGCCAAGCACGTCGTCATGGAGACGCACCAGCTCAAACCAGCCGCGATCGGTTCCGGCCGGGAGGCGCGGGGGAGGGGCGGGGACTCCTTGGCGGCCAACCCGAGTCCGGGCGCCGGAGGCGGGAGGCGCGGGCCCGGCGCGTCAGTGGGGCGGGGCGCAGCGCGTGCCCACCCACCTGCCCATCCGCCCGCGCTCCCCGCCCGGCCTCGTGCCGTATACGCCCTGCGGCAGGCCCGCGCACGCGCACCACACCACCAGGCCTGGCTGCCAGCACGCCGCAGGGCCCTATGGGCAGCGGGCGGGAGTCGGCCGGTGCATGCGCACTTGTACCTGGTCGTCTCTCACCCCTTCTCCGCTCTCCGCCTACGCACACACCCTCTCCCCTCCTTGGCTCTAACGGCTGAGCCCAGGCCTGGAAGACTAGCAAAAGTCTTCCTCGGTTTTGCCTTCAGCGCGTGGTATTCCCTAAGCGGGGCAAGCGGAGTTGTGTGCGGGCCACGGAGACTAGACTTCGTAGCGCAGACTAACCTTGTATGCTTATGCGTGAAAACTTGCTGAGAGCCAAGCCCGCAGAAGCTAGCGAGCCACTCCGTGTTATGTTGGTGGCTTCCAACTAGATATTTGGCACCAGTTGCATGCTAAGATACGCCTTCTATCTAAGCAAGAGTCGTACTTAAAGGCGTGTTAGGGACGAGGTAAAAGGTTGTGGGGTTTCAAGCCACCCGCTGTCCCTTATTCTGTTAACAGTAGTCGAAAAGGGTAGCTGCAACTAATACACTTTGAGAAGCCTGGACCCGAAAAGAGTCTGGGTAGTGAATTTGTACCCACCAAAGTTACATTGTTAAAGAACAAGTGGGACTGACTGAGTACTTAAATATTCCGTGTTGGAAAGCCACAGGAGTACTCCAATTTGTTACTATGTATACACTGTTGATGGTTTGTTAATTCTCAGTTAAAACCCCTCTCTCAGCCCAGACCCTGGGATGCCAGTGGAGTACCAACAAAAGCTTACTTGAATCACAGCAAAGCAAAGGAAAAAGCTTGAAGTAGCTTTTCAAAAGGCCAGGTGACCCATGCCTTTAGTCCCAGCACTCAGGAGGCAGAGGCAGGGTTTTTGTTTATTTGTTTTTTGTTTGGTTTGGGTTGTTTTTGAGACCTGGCTGTACTGGAACTCGCTGTAAATCAGGCTGTCCTTGAATTCAGAGATCTGCCTGCCTCTGCCTTGGGAGTGCTGGGGTTAAAGGTGTGTCCCTTCACTGACCAGCTAGCTAGATCTCTGTAAATTTGAGACCAGCAGAGAATACAAAGAGTTCTAGACTAACCAAAGCTACATAGTGAGACCCTATCACAAAAATAAAGCAGAACAAACATACCCCACTGGCTTTTCTTCAGAAGTCCCTAGAAGAAATCCACAATCTAGCCCCACTCCCAAATTGTTGCGCAGTTTTGTGCAAGTCCCCTTCCGTCTTGGTCTTGTGTACCCAAGGGTCTTTTACAACCACAATGTCCTGGGAGAAAAACCTTGGTACCCACTTCCAGGCCTGGGGCATAGTCCGTGAATATTTGCTGAATGAGTGAACGAACGAACGAACGCGTGATTCACTTCTCTCTGAATCATGGCTTCTGCAGAAAGAAGCAAGTACCGCAAAAGCATCAAGCAAGATATCCATACAACGATGAGATGGGTTTACACTCTTCTCTTGGGCACCTTGCTCTTCCTTATTTTTATATAATCCTGGAGCAGTCACAGCAGAAGAAGGGTATGGGATTCTCTCCTAACAACTCCTTTCTTCCCCAAGGACAGAATTAGTTGCTGTCACCCATCAAAGAACGTACAGCCCCAAGCATTCAATTAGCATCTTTTATCTCTCTGCTGGGAGATAATCATAGTGTTTTAGTTTTGGAAACCTTACCTGGGAAGGAGAGCAGAGATCTTGGTCAGGAAGACCAGGAGACCGTTCCAAATTATATGAACTACCCTTGCTCTATCCCAACTGCCTGTGTGTATATGGCACCAACCCACCCACATTCCGTTTCCTGCCCAAACCCGGGGGAGGTGAGGTCTTGTACATGATCCAGCTGACTGTCAGGGTGGGGACAGAAGGTAGGGAAGGAGGGGCCCATTTCCTGGGGTAGTGGCCCTGCTGGCTGGTGGTAGACAGGCTCCGGCATGGAGAGGTCCCCAAAGCCGGTCTGAAGGCAGCTGAGCTTGAGTCATAAGACTCAACTACTAACCTGCATTCAAGAAGACAGACCAGTGGTGACTAAACCCAGTCTTAGTCAAACGAGTGGCATTACTGACATTATTTTCACACCGGGTTCCTCCCTTTCCCTACCCATTTTCCTTAAGAGAAAATCAACAAAGGCTAGGCTACCACTCAACACAGAGTGCTTGCCACTTTTTTCCTAGAGGCAATTTGAGGACCCGAGTTCCATTGCCATTGCCCCCAAAAGTAAGGTGGTGAGACCTTATAAAACGTCAATGCCCCGGATGTTACCCCGACAAGTGGTGAGATGTTTGTGCTTGGTTGGTGCAGAGACACTGAAGGATGGATGAAACCAGTGTAGGTGCTGCTATTAGCCGGGTGTTCTCAGTTACTGTCCTACATTCTGGGGCTGTCTCTGTCTTTCTTAGGGACTCTCAGCACTTGCCCATGGTAAAGTCCTGAATCTCACTCCCCTCCTTGGGGGTGGGGTACAAGCTCAATGTCTACAAATGGCAATGGTTGGGCCAAATGAGAACTCAGGCCAATATACACTGAGTTTTGGGAGCTCTAACTTTATTTTTTAAGACAGCATCTCATGTGGCCCTTATGTAGCAGACAGAGCATGACCTTGAACATCTATTGCTCACCTCCCAAGTATGTGTGGTAGTTACAAATTTAAAGAGGACCCCTTATTGAGAGAGAATTAAATAGCATAAAAGAATAGCCAGTGATCATGTACAAATCCATTTATTTGGTATTGGCAAAGTCAAAATAGAACTTCCATTCATTCATTGGTTCATGAGAAGGGTATGGGATCCCCTCCTAACAACTCCTTTCTTTCCCAAGGATGAGATTAGCTGTTGCTACCCATCAGAGAACATGCAGCCTGAAGCAGTGTTTGTTTTAGATAAAGTCTCAAAATTGTATACCTGCTCTATAGATAGGCTACCTTGAACTCACAGAGATCAGTATGCCTCTGCTGGGATTAAAAGTGTGGACCACTATACCTGGCTTCAAGCTAGAACACTTTAAAAAAAGAAGAAGAAGAAGAAGAAGAAGAAGAAGAAGAAGAAGAAGAAGAAGAAGA
>NW_021604733.1:556186-571759 GCF_004785775.1 Grammomys surdaster | reverse complement strand
GAAGAAGAAGAAGAAGAAGAAGAAGAAGAAGAAGAAGAAGAAGAAGAGGGGGAATCTGTATTTAAGGTCATATTTAGTCTTCTAGAAAAAGAACAGACTAGCCAGACATGGTGGCACACACCTTTAATCCCAGTGCTTGGGAGGCAGAGGCAGGTTCAAGGTTGGCCTGGTCTACAAAGTGAGTCCAGGACAGCCAGGTCTGCTTACACTGAGAAACCCTGTCTTGAAAGAAAAAGAAAGAAAGAAAAGAGAAGACTAAAGTGAGGTTCCTACTATTAGTCCACATAAAGAAATTAGCACGTGCCCTGCTAAAGGTGCACAACTCAAGATACCTGAGCAATGGAGACCAGTCACCAGACAATCAAGTCACATCTGGATATTTGACCCAAAATACTGTTCCATTGCTGTAACTCACTGATGCTAGACTTGCCCTGGAATTGTGCTGAGTGTCACCAAAGATCTAACCCTCCCTCCAAGGCAGAAAGTGTGCCGCCTCTGCTGATAATCCAAATGATGTGCCCAAGGCAGGGAAGGCAGCTTCCAGGTTGCTCTGAGCAATGGTGGCATCATCAGAAATGATGGCACTGCTCCAGAGGATCTCTTCTAAGCATCAGACACCCATGTGTAGAAGTCTCGGTATTTTTTTTTTTTGAAGTCTCGGTATTTTTATTATGAAGGGTGAAGTTACATCATGGCCCTACCTCACCCAGCCCTGGTAGAGCTCACTGGGATGGAACCAGACAGCAAGCCCAGTAGAGGAAACTAGGACAGGACTTTCCCAAGCCCAGCAGGCTCAGGGGCAGGTCAGTGGCCACACAGGACGTGGCAGTGAAGTAACTCCTGTCCTGAGGTTCATTTTGGTGACATCTGTGGTTTCTGTATGAGCAATTGGCTGCTAAGAACTCCCTTATTGTGTATTCTCTGGAATTAGAGACACAAGAATCTGAGTATTTATCTTTGGGTGGTGTGTTCATTCTCCATGCCTATTGAGCTCTTGAATATACGAGACAATGTTGGTAGGACTAGGTTCCTGAGGGTCTGCCAAGAACCAATAGAAGGATCAGCTTCTGATTCTTAAAGAAAATAGCATAGTTGCTCTTTCTTTTCTTCCAAGTGCCTGGTGATACCCACAACGCATACCGTTTCTGCTGGGTTTTGCCCCTGTCACTTTTTTTGAGCCACACCTTTGTGGGCCCCACCTCTGGGAAGCCCCAGTGCTGACAAGCTTTCCTCTTCCTTCTGTAGCACTTTGTAACAGTGCCTGGATGGCCCTTGCACAGAGGAGGCTTCAGGAAGATAGGCACTTATCCTGGAGATGGTATGCATGTCAACTTCCTGGCAAGCTGTGGCCAAGAACACCTTGAGGGGCTGCTAGGAAGAAAATATATGAACAAATGTATCAGAGCAGGGAAGGGGCATGACTGGACAAGGGGAGTCTAAGTACGACCACCATTTATTTCTCTGTACTCCTATGCCAGCACCCTGTCAGGCCCCAAGGAGAAAGAGAGGTGCCAAGACAGTCCATTCTTTTTTCAAATTTAATTCTCTCTATTGTTGTGGTTTTCGTCACCCTCATTGTTGTTAGGTGTGCACATGTGTGAGCTACGGTGCACATGTGGAGGTCAGAGGGCAACCTGCAGCAGTGGGGTTATTTCTTCTACCATATGGGTCCCAGGGATCAAACTCAGGCTGTCATTTTTGGTGACATGCCCCTCTACCCACTGAGCCACTTTACCAACTCCAGAAGTCACCATTCTTGAGTAGTTCATGTTCAGAGGAGAGGCCTAGCTTAGGACTTTTGTTTTGTTGTGTAAGTCACCAAGGACAGTGGCTATAGGGACCCAAAGGCAGAGACATCAGAAATAACAAAGATGGGCTTAGAGGCATTTAAACAAAGCTGGAATGAGTTGAAGGGTCCAGGGCAACACCACGCCTTTGGAGCACAGAGACCTGGCCATGCCAGCTCTCGTTAGGGAGAGGGCTGCAGGCTGTGGGTATGTCAGCAGCAGCCTCTACTCTAGCCTCGTTTCTCATGGCCTCAACTTCATCAGGCCTAGAGAGGACAGAAGGCAAAAGAGCCACTACATGAAGTCACAAACTCTTTCCTTTTAGTGTTTTGTGCCTGAATTACCCAGGGTCCAAGATGACAGTTTGATGGAGGAGTGAACAGGAAACCACATGATTGCAGAGGAAGGGTTAACTCCTGGGCAGGGGATAGGAGGGAGTCAGATCCCCATGGGGCTGTATCCCCCTGGGCTCACCAGTAGAAATTGGGTTCACAGACAGCACTACCTCCATTGAGGGTGCTAGGACCACATAGGGGAGAAGGGGAGAAACTCCAGGGACAGAATAGGGCTGTTCTGGTGGAGGGTAAGGGGACCCTGAGAGCTGACAGGCTGATGATGGGCCCCACCCTTTCCCAAAGGCACATACAAATCTTTCTAGCCATTTCCCTATACTTCCTAAGAGTTTCAAAGAGCCCCTGGGGACTTTTCATATTGGCTTCAGCCATATGAAAACCCAAACAAAGCCTGGCTGCCTCTGGTTTCCTTTTCAAACACTGAAAGGGGAGGGTCTTTTTATACCATGGAAAACTCACTGCTTAGGGGCTGGAGAGGTGGCACAGCAGTTAAAAGCTCCTACTGCTCCAACAGAGGACAGGCATTCAGTTCTGAGCACCCACCTTCCTGCCACCACCACATTAGTTTCAGGGGATCTAATGTCCTCTGGCCTACAGGAGCACCCGCCCCACACACACACACACACTGCACATAAACTCATGCAGACACACATACACATATCCACAGAAGTAAAAGATAATCCCTTTAAGAAGAAAAAGTAGAGAAAAAAGAAGACCCGCGTTTGTCCCCAGCCCCACCCCTCCCCTAGAACTTTCTTTCCTTCCCAGAAGTAATCCCCTGTTCCTACTCAGTGTGCTGCCCCAACTTGTCCCACAGACTCCCTTCCAGCACACCCCTCCGATCTTCACACACAGCAGGCATTGCAGGCAGGTGGTCTTCCAGTTCTTTTTGGCAGGACCTGGGAGTCTGCAAGCTAGAGGTAAACAGGCAAGACCTTTATGGAGGAAGGGATGGGAGGGGATGGAGCAGAATCAGCTACAATTCGTTAGTGAGAGGGCTAGGGAAGGCCTGACATGTCAAAGTCTGAAGAGATGGCTCCCCCAACAGTCAGTCGAGGGAAGCGGCCAGAGCACAACTATTTGTAATATCTCAAGACTGGGTACATACCCTAATATCAAAGGTCTCCTCTTATCTACGCCTCTCTCGTGGCTATACTTCAATATCCAACTGGGTTGGGACTGCCTGACAGGCTTGTGATAGGCCATGTCTGGCAGCAGGAAGCCCGGGAAAGAGCCCAGGCTACAGCTGAGAATGGAGGAGGCAAGACCAGGAAAGGCAAGCAGCATAAGGGGAATGGGTCCTACCTAGGGGCTTTGGACCACCTGGCCAGCTCCATCCAGAAGTGAAGGCTTCCCTCCTCCTGTGCAGGCTCCTGACTCTCTTGAACACTAGAGACTGTACCAAGGGCCATGTGAGACCTCATTCCACCAGGTGCGGTTTTTACCTTGTGCAGGGTACTGATCGATGAAACCCTTGGACTCCTCATTTGATATCAGGCTATCTATGTCTTGCTCACATCAGGGCTGGCACCCCAATTCTAACCATCTAAAACATGAGTGGGATGCTGCAAGTAAATACCCCTAAGCCATCAATCAAATCTCTTACAGTGGGCACCAGATCTTCCCAGCTGAGGCCCCAGGTATCCTGACTCTATAAATTCAACCACATGCACATGGCTGTTTGCCCCCAAGGAAGCTCTGGAGTAATTTGTTACACAGTCATGCAACTGAAGGAAACAGCTTGGACCAATTTTGTTTTGTCTTGAGATAGAGTATCTCCATATAGCCCCTTCTTGGTCGTGAAAATTGGTTATGTAGACCAGACTGGCCTCAAACTCAGAGATCTGCCTGCCTCTGCCTCTCTGAACAAAGCCGAGATTAAGACATCCTACCTTTCCTATTAACTGCCCCCACCAAGCTCAATCTCATTACCTCCAAAGGGGAAGTAAACAAGGCAACCCCTTGGATAGTCATGAGGACCACATGAGCTGGCTTATACAGAGATATACATTATCCACTATACCCTTATTTACAAAGTTTTTAAATGTGGTGCTGGAGATCAAACCTGGGGCCTTTCGCCTGCTAAACATAGAATCTACTAAGAATGCCAGTAGGCATAGTCCCCCAGCCTGGTATGGGCTTTTGAACCCTCAGAGCCCACCCCCATCGACAACACTTCCTCAAACAAGATTTTACCTGCTAATTCTAATCTTATCTGATCTTTTGTTCCACTCCCTAGTGACTACAAATTTAAATATATGAGCCCAAGGGGACCTTTCTTATTCAAATCACCACAGGTGGCTTAGTAGTTAAGCAGTTAATACTACTATTTGCTCTCACCAAGGACTCAGTCTTGGTTCCCAGCACCCACATGGTGGCTAATAGCCATCTGTAATTCTAGAGGATCTGATATTCTCTTCTGGGTGCCTGGCATACACTACATATACCAAATACATATACCAGGCATGGTGTGTGTGTGTGTGTGTGTGTGTGTGTGTGTGTGTAATGCAGGCAAAAACATTTACCCACATAAAGACAAATAATTAGCTGAGCAGTGGTGGCACATACCTTTAATCCCAGCACTTGGGAGGCAGAGGCAGGTGAGTTTCTGAGGCCAGCCTGGTCTATAGAGTGAGTTCCAGGACAGCTAGGACTACACAGAGAAACCCTGTCTCAGAAAAAAAAAAAAAAAAAAGACAAACAACAAATAATAAAACAAAACCTTAAATAACAGCAAACAGCAAATCAAACTCTATTTTGTCACGTCAATGAAGCCATGGGTTGTCCACTGGATGAACTCCAAGGTGGAGTGTTCAACACTTAGAGACTCTCAGTGCTAAACTAGAAAAATCCTGAATGAGCCTGGGTAAGCTGGGTGGCTGCTGAAAGACTACAACCCATAAGACACACAGGGCAAAGCATGTGAACCAGGGCCTGGCCATGGAACTAAGAGACCTCAACATTAATTTTGGTGCAGAATCCTTTATGAAGGCACAAGTCATGCAAATGTGAGGTTCCATGCACACCTTTAAAACTCCCTCATAACCACAGGCATTGTGTAAAACAAAGAAGCGTTCTCAAGGAGGGCTATTTTATCAGCGCCATTGTTTAGGGTTGACAAGCATGATGGTAATAACAAGCGGGGCAACTCTGAGTCCAGCTCATGATCTACAGACAATGCCCTTCCTTATTGCAGGTAGCACCCACCGTCCCGCCCTTCCTGAACCACGGCTCCTGGCCCAGGGCTGGTGCCCAGGAAACACCAAGGTGAGTTTGGCATGGCTTGTAGTGGGGCTTAGGGAAGTCTCTGCTCCTCTCTTGAGTCCAGGGCCTCACTGTTCTCTTGCAGGGTTGTTGATGTGACTTGGCTGAATTTTGGAGTGTCAAGCTCACGCTTTGGTCCAGGTAGAATCTCAACTCCCGTCTGTCCCCTCCCTTTTCTGTACCTGTTTCTCTACCTACAGGGTGCCACAGTTGGAATACCTTGCTCTTAGGTCTCTGAGGATCGACATAGGCCTTGTATCAAAGGCATAGAGCCCCAGAATCTCTGTCTCTGGCTTCCTTGGGATCTCATATTCTTAACCATGCCCAAGACCTTTGCCTGGTCTCTGCTTCTCTGATGAGTTGGAGTCTTAGCATAGATGGTGTACTGCCATCATTATCCCATAGGGTGAGATGATAGCACTGTTCTTGGATGATAATGTTCCCTCTTCCCCTCACCCATCAAGCTCTTGGGAAAATACACAGAGATGCACACCTTCATACTTCACATCCCATTCTATACAGAATGACCAAAGGTAGACATAAGTCCCAGATACATTTAAGTGTGTATAGATCCTGATACGAAGCTTATACTATCCTGGTTTGGCTGACAAGTCTCAGGCTATCCTCCTCTTCCATCTCCTGACTCCCATCCCCTTATTTGCACCCTATCACCCACATATTTCTTTCCAGAACATACCTGCCTGAACCCAAGCCTGTGCTGCACACCAGCCTCAGTGGTTCTGGAAGACCAGCTGCCAATATTACCTGTGGCAAGTATGAGTCCATAGCATTGGTCCCAACCAAAGCCAGTAATATTCAGAGCTGCTTCTGGCCAGGCACAGAGAGAGTGGCAGGAAAGGAGTCTCTCTCTCTCTCTCTCTCTCTCTCTCTCTCTCTCTCTCTCTCTCTCTCTCTCTCGGGTGTGTGTGTATGTGTGGGGATCATGAGTGGTTCAGGCCCTTCAAAATATATTGGCTTGGAGCTGGAGAATCAGCTCAGCAGTTAAGAGAATATATTCCCTTTGCAAAGGACCTGGGTTTTAGTTCAGCATCACTCAAATCAGGTAGTTTACCATTATCTGTAACTCTGGCTCCAGTGGATCTAACAGCCTCTTGCAGCCTCCATGGGTACCTGCACTCACATGCACATACCCACCTACAGACACACATGCATACCCTTAATTTTAAACATGAATGAAGCCATATGCGATAGCATACAACTTTAGTCCCAGCACTTGGGAGGCAGAGCTAGGAGGGCTACCTACTGAGACCTTACTTCAAAAGTCAAAACCAAAAAATGAATTAATAAAATTGAAAATGGATTTGCTCAGGTTGTTGGGCTGTGATGGCGACTTTCTCAGATATGTCCAGGAGAGGGTATTTAATGAATATAATCTGGACAAGGTATCAAAAACCAAAAGATGCCAGTCCTTCCTTCTGGTGACCTTGTTTCTTAAGATGTTGGTATGAAAAGCACTTTTGAATTCTTGAGTCCTCCTGCTAGCTCAAGCTTACTTTAGGACTCTGTCCTAAAGGATACCCTCTAGGCTTTGTTGTTTTAATTTTTGGAGATAGGGTATTGCTATGTAACTCAGACTCTCATTCCTATCTTCTGCCTCTACCTCTGAAGTACAGGGATTACAGGTGTGTACCATCATATCTGGCTTGAAAGACATATGAAATGTTATACACAAAATGGTTTGTTTGAAGATATCATTTATAATAGTCAAACATCAGAATACGTCAAATAACCAACAAGGATCATGTGAGCAAATGATTCTTTAGCCAGGGGCAGAGGTGATGTCCAGTATGTGTTGGGGCCGGGGTCGGGGTGGAAGATAGAAAAGGGATCTTGCTTATGTATCCTGGATCATCTGGATTGTGGCAATCCCTCTGTTCTAGCCTCTTCTCATATGGCATAGAAACACATGGCACCATGCCCTGCTTTATTTAGCATTTCTTTATTATTATTTTTGAGACAAGGTCTTACTATGTAGCCCTGGGTAGCCCAGAATTCTACACAGACCAGGCTGGCCTCAAATTCACAGTTATCCACCTTCCACTAGCTATCTCCTGAGTGCTGGTACTAAATACCCGCCCTGGGAGAGGTGCTATGTTTATTTTATTTTCAAAGTGACCGAACGAAGGGCCTCCTCCAGACCTCAGGGTGAATTTTGATACTTCATTGCTACAATGAAACTTCTAGAAAGAGTGCTTCTTTCCTATCTTTGGCGCCTCCATTCACACACTTACAGTGGTTACTTATTTGCTTTTATCTGCTTCTCTGAAGAAAAAAAAACTGTCCCTTTCATTGCTGTGTGGGCTGTAGCCAAGATTGGTAGTAAATGTCTTTAGAAGCTTAACATAAAGAACATAATGGCCATTTTAGGTGCATTGTGATTTGGGTTTTTTTTTTTTTTTTCTGTTTGCTTTTTGAAATAAAGCCTAGTGGATCTCCAGCTAACCTCCAACTACCTGAGGGTGAGCTCCTAGCTTTCTAAGCCTCCTCCAGGGCTGGGGTTCTAGGCATGCTGAGTTTTATTTGTGACTAGAGATTGAACCCAGAGCTTTATTGGTGTTAGACAAGTACCTTGTGTGTGTTTACATTTTAGTATGTATATTTGTGTGTGTGTATGCACACACATGTAGTTGCATGTAGGCAGACATGCCAGCCTGACCATCAAAGCTTAATACCCAGGACTCACATGTGAAAGGTGAGAATTGACTGACTTCTACAATTTGTCCTCTGACCTCCACAGGTGTACCATGGCATGTACATAGGGCAACTTCCTCCCTGACAAAATAAATAAATAAATAAATAAATAAATAAATTTAAAGACATTTGAAAATAATTTATAAATTTAAAAAAATGTATATCTGTAGCCAAGCCCAGCTGGTGAGTGCTGTGTTGGAGAGTACAAGCTCCAGCCAAACTAATAACACTGCCATCAACCCCCCTACAGAGCAACCTACCCAACTAGATCTGCATTTTTAGTACAACTGAGGTTCACCAGGGCTGTGAGATCTTTCCATTCTACCCTTCAAGAACTATGTTCACAGGACAGGACTCTAGTCTGGGACCAGATATTCTTTAGGAAGTCCGTTGGCTCAGCACTTCAGGAGCAAGTGGAAACTTCGATGCCACAGCAGTGTACCTCTTCTCTAGCCACCTCGGGAAGAAACTACCCCTATAGCCATCATTCATGGCCAGCCTCTAAGAGCCACCTAGGGAGAGCTCTTGGGGCCAAATCTAGAAACTTGCAGGAATTTGACATTGGGCCCAGGCAAGGAAGTAGGTTTCAGGCAGGAATCTGACTTTGGGCTAGAACAAAGAAGTAGGTTTCAGACAAGAATATGACTTTGGGCTAGGACAGTAGCTCAGATACTAGGAAAGTAGGCTCAGATATCTTGGTCATCCTGATAAGCCCCTAGAAACAGAGATCTTGGGACTTTATTGCGTTACTTGTTCTTTAACCTAGAACTGACCTTATTACTTGCACATAATTAAAATGGTACAAAAGCAGACTGGGGAAAAAATAAACCCACCAGAGCATCAGAACTGGCTGGGGTCATGCTATAGTGTTGTCTAATTGTCTTTTTTCTTTTTCGCTCCTGCCCTGGAGAACCTGTGGACTGGCTGAGCTGGCTTAGTCAGCCACCGATGACATAATTTTAAGTTGAAAACCATATTTTCATGGACAAAGGTAATTCTTCCTTCTTGTAAAACCAAACCCCTTATTATACCCCATTGACTCTTGGCTACCATTAGCTTTTCGAAAGCACATACTGACCTGCGCCTGAAGGACCTGGAAAGTTGCTGAGCTTCGGAGCTAAAGGCAAAGGGGAGGTGCATGTGACACTTACATCGCTGTGAGGTCACCAGTGGACAACTCCCAGTGATATCACCAAGGCCTCCACACACGGACCTGTGCCCGCTGTCCTGGAAGTAGAGATGCCTTGATACCTCAGCACTTAGTCTGAGGAAGGGAGAATTACCAGGACTATATCTAGCTAGAGCCATGGTGTGTGTGTGTGTGTGTGTGTGTGTGTGTGTGTGTGTATGTGTGTGTGTGTGTGTGTGTGTTATAGGACAGCATTCTGAGAGTTAGGGTACCTGGGGACTATCTAGCCTGTAGCTTGAGAGCAGAGTAGTGCTTTGAGTGCTTTGCCGAGAGTTCAATGAGCCACTGCCATGACCTGAGCCAGGAGCAGGATAGAGTTTTAGACAGAGCAGACTTGTCTTGTTTTGACATCATTTGGCTCTTTCTGCTGAATTCCCCAGTCTGCTTGGATGGGACAGGGTACTCTCCTGCGATGGCTGTAGGTTTAAGCATTTGCACAAACTGGAATTAATTTTACCATAGAGAAAGCAACAATAAAACCCCGGGATGAGAGAAACTCTGGAAGAATCTGTGCCCCAAAGTCATTTGGGCATACTTTCTGTGTTTACTTAGTGGTCTGGCATTACCTAGCACTATCTGGGTTGGAGGGGACAGGCTTTCATGGTGAGCTCTCGGTGTGGCCTAGCAAAGCAAGAACTAGTTCAAAGATAAGGAGATGAAAGCTCAGGGTGTTTTGTGCTTCCTGCAAACTGTGAGTTCAACCCTTCTGATGCTAGACAATGGCAAATAAATATACTCTTTAAGACCCTAGTTTACAGAGCAGGCACATAACCAGTGGACCATAAATATCTACCGATTGAATGAGCAAGCCAAGGTGAAAATAAAGGTGTTCACCGGTTCCTTTCACCCATAGGTCAGGAAAGTTCTTTTGGTGACATCAGCAGAAATGGGCAGTCACTGAAGGGAAAGCTTGCCTGACTGAAGGGGAGTGAAGCCTGACTGACCTTCAAGGTGTGTCAGTCAGCTTTCAGATCTATGCTGCTCTGCTGTAAAGAATTGAAAAGAGGTTGTCATTGGCTCCACCTTCTCTCTGTGATGGCTAACACTGTGTTTTAAATTACTGTGCTTAAGAGATCTGTAAAACAAAATGCCTCTAACCTGTAAGCCCCACTTGCCCAAAGACAGTTAACTTCCTGAAATTCTGGGTGTTGGTCAGGTAAGATAACAAGTTGAGTGGTTTTCACTTCTGTAAGCAAGCTTGGTTGCACCAACTGCAGAGGATGTTTGCTTGATCACAAGTAGGCAGGAAGTTCGTAAGCAGAAAGTATGTCAGGACTTTGCTTTCCCCTGATTGGACAAAAATGAGAAGTGTATAGCCTTGTAGGATTTGTCTTTATAAGCCCCTGACTAATGTAATTCAGCACTATACTCTGGGAATCCAGTATCTATGATCCTGGCCAGCATTTAATAAAAGCTTGCTTCAAATTTGACTCAAAAATTGTGGTAGTAGTCTTATTCTTTCCTGTGGGATTAACATCCTCTTCTCCTTCCAACTCCCAGGCCCAGGTAGCCCAATCAGCTGAATGGCCTCAAGGTTTGGTTTACCAGGAGAGAGTTCTCATACACCCACAAGGCTTCCTCGAAATCCTTGGACTACTGGAGGTCTCGGCTAGCATGGCAGTCTTGCCACATGGGAATGCATGGCGCAGGCCTCCTAGACATATGTGGCAGGATGTTCTCGTGGACAAAGACAGGCCTGCAGCAGCAGGTGGTTTCAAAGCTAATAAGCCCCTGCAACCCATGGCTCCAGGTCATCCCAGCTGAAAAATTCCAGAGAATGGTCCTAACCAAAGTACCTCCCTTGGTCAGTATTTAATAGTTAATAAAACTTGCTTTAAATTTGGCTCATAATAGTGGAGTTTTCTTTTTTTTTTCTTCTGGTAAATATCAAGATTGACACATGGAAAGGAAATAGGGTCCCTCACTTTTCACTCTGGAGAAAGCCTCTCCTCAGTGGGACAGAAAAAAAAAAAACCAGCATGATTAATAAAACTTGCTGTAAAGATTGTGCATAGAGACAGAATAAATTTCTTTTACATACAGATATTTCAAATAGAAATGTTCAGATAGCAGTGAGTTGTATCTGAGGTCCAAGCACAGGCAACCTCATTCTGTTCTCAATTTATGTTTTCTGGAAACCAAAAAATTTCCAGAAAAAAAAAATCACAGAATTATAAACTTTTAAAAGACTTCTTCCTCCTCCCCCTTCCTCTTTAAACAAAACCTTAACTTTTCTTGCAAAAGTTTGACTTCATCAGCTGTAATCCCGTCCAGTGCACGTAAGGAACCACCCTAGGATCTCATTTAAACTCCTTAGCAACCATTTGAGGGGGAAATGTCGGAACCCACCAAAATCGAGTATTTTGCTATGGCAAATACAATTTAGAGGACTCCCTTGAAACACCCACACGCCTACCTGGGTGTGGCTAACCCTTCCCCCTAGCACCTCTCTGTTAACCTACATGTTTGATCCTACTCACAGATCCTAGACTAGTCTTAAACTCTGTGGCTGAAGATGACCTGAACATCCTGAGGTTCTTTTTGGCAGTGAAGCCAAGAATCTGGCTTTCCTTATGTAGAAGACTCCAAAGGGAATCCCCAGACCACAGCAGGCAGCAGTGGGAGGCTGTATCTAGCTGCTACCTCAAAGACTAGCCAACCCAATGGAGTAAAAAAAAAAACCCTGAAGAGGCTCCTGGAAGAGTGGCAGCCCAGGGCCAGCTTTTCAGAAGATACAGTCTTCTGTTTTTTATGACTCTCCCCCAAAAGACCAACAGTGGGGTGTAACTAAGTTATAGGCCCTTCTCAGGCTGGAATCTGTTAGGATCCTCAGAGAACACTTCCTGACCAGCTGTGAGTAGCTTGAATATTATCCTTCAGCCGGGACACTGGGATTACAGGTGTGTGCCCCGTGCCTGATTTATATAAAGTCAGGGACTGAACTCAGGCAGGCTCTCCACCTGCTGAATACAGCTCTAGAACTTAGCAAGTTTTAACTCTTCTGATCACAGGTAGTTAAGTGTGAGTTCCAGAGAGGTTTGAGGCTGGCCCTACACTCACTGGGAGGTGAGAGCCTCACAAGGCTGAGCACTGTGGACTGTGCCTGCATGCAGTGCTTCACGCTGAGCCCACAGGGTACGTGTGCCAGTGCATGCCAGCAGTTCCTGCCCTAACAGTGGCAGTCCCTAAGTTGTCTAGGCAACTGTATATATAATTTATTTTCTGAAGGTAAGGCATGTCTAGAAGGCAGGAATCCCTGGGAAGGGTGAAGATGGGCCATGAGGCCAGGCTTGGGTGACGTTTTCTAGGACTAGGCCCAGATAGTTATTCTCCTGCCTCTACCTTCTGAGGGCTGGGATTTTAGGTATGTAACATCTCAGCTTTTTATGTGGTGTTGAGGATTGAACTCAGAGTAACTGTCTTAGGTTAAGAAGTTATTGAGGAGGTAGTGGGGGGTGCTGAAACCCCTCCCCACCAGGCTGGAGACATCTGCCTGACCACAGGCAATGGGAGCGTGTGGATTTGCCAGGAGGTAGAGATGTGTCTGAATGCCAATGACCCAGACTTAGAGCAACCCCAGACGTGTCCAAAAGAGGTGGGCAGGGAAGGGCAGAGGTAGAAAGAGGAGCCTGCGCATCCGGGGCTGGACTATAGAGCTTGTCAGAAGATCCCATGCTGGATTTAAAAATATATATATTTATTTTCTCTTTTTCTTTTTTGAAAGTGTCTTACTGTGTAGCTTTGGCTGACTAGAACTTTCTATGTAGACCAGAGGCCTGCCCATCTCAGCTAAGGGTGTGTTTGTATAACAAAAGTTTTCCTGAGACTAGTTTGGTTTATTCCGTTCTGGGGATTGAATCCAGGGCCTTGTGTGCGCTAGGCAAGTACTCTACCAGCTGAGCTAGACCTCAGACCCTCCCATTTTCACTTGTTATACACTTTTTAAAAATTCAGTTTCATTTGGAGGTTGGCATGTATATATGTGTGTGCTGAGAGAACTTAGCAGAAAAGCCCATTGGCACCTCCAGGATTCACTGGGCTCGAAGTGTCTGCCCATCACCTAGGGGAACGGTTCCAGCCCTGCCAGTCAGGTAGGATCTGAATTTCTGGGAAACCCGGGCTTGCAGGCCTAGAGGCCTGGAGCATGCTGGATCCCACTCTGTTTTAGTTCATAGAGAGTAGGGACCTGTTGCAGGATCTGAAAGCGACTAACATGACGGCCACTCCCACCCTCGTGTCCTCATGCTGCTGGGATGAAGATATTGTAGATTCTCGAGCTCCCCCCACCCCTATGTTATAGGCTCTCAAGCTCCCCTCCTTCTAATCCCTGCCCTAGCTGTATTATAGACCCTCAAGATCCTCCCAACCTTCCTGCCCCTGGTTGTATTATAGACTTTCAAGCTCCTCCCAACCCCCCACCCCCTGGCTGTATTATAGACTCTCAAGCTCCCCCCAACCCCTGCCCCTGGCTGTCAAACCCCTGAAACACGCAGAGGAATTAGAATTTCTCCAGGAGTCTCATGGTGGGAAGAGAAGGTTAAAGCCCAGGGTCTTAGAAGAGGACTGTGTCTCAAAGAAACAGCTTTCACACAGTCCTGAAGACTGATCAGACAACTTCTTTCAGGAGAGCTATAGTGGAGGAGATGCATCAATAGGCTGAACTTTGATTGACAGCTCAGTCACCATTACCACCCCCACCCACCCACACACAGCCTTCATTTAAACCTAAATTTCTAGTCAGGACCCCAAAGTGAACGTGGGAGTCCTAGGATCTCTTTGTTTCTTCTTTTCCCCCAACATGGTCACACTATGTATCTCTTTTGCCTGTTCCCCAAGGTTGTTTTGTTTCACTAACTGACCTACTTAGGACAGATACTGAGCCTAGGTTCTTCCAGCTGCCAGAGTCCCCAGACTCTGACTCTGACAACACTAGCAACACTCTGGCCCTGAGAGCTGTCACCTGGGATCAGGAGCAGTTGCCATTGGCAGCTTTTGAGCTATGATGACCTGGAACGGGATGTGGAGTCAGGACCATGGTCTTGAGGGCCTGAGTGGGTCGCTTCTGTTAGATTAGAACATGGGCAGCTGCCTGAGGAGAGGGGCACCAGACACTGACCACAGAGTATGGGCAATAGGCCGGGCTGGGCTATGTGCATTTGTGCTTACAAATCCATCTCATCCTACTTAAGAAACTGAGGCAGGGAGAGGTTGAGACTTGCCTAGGATTAACCACATGTGAGTACAGAGCCGAATTCAAATCCAGGCTTGTTGGACTTGAACAGTGATGCTGGAGAAAAGCAAATGAAGCAGCCGGAGCCAGCGCAGTGTCTCCATCCCCTACACCCTCAAGAATTATGCTGCACGTGTGAGAGGTCACAGACCAAGGGCTAGTGGCAGATAAGCCCTTCCTTGGGCACCCCACAGGGCATATTTCTGAAACTGAATAACTTCCCTCCCCCTGCCCCCGGGACAGGGTTTTTCCTGTGTAGTCCTGGCTGTCCTAGAACTCACTCTGTAGACCAGACTGGCCTCAAACTCAGAAATCTGCCTGCCTCTACCTCATTCCCACTGCACAGCTGAAATTGGACACTTGTGCCACCAGACTTGCTGGAAAAGGGTACTTGGAATTTGGCACCAGCATCAGACACTTCCAGCTCAGCCCAGTTCACAGCAATGACAAAGCTCTCTTGTTCTTGAAAATGTCATCACAGGATCCATACCCCTTCTTGCAATACAATTTCAAGTCAAGAGCTGCTCCCGATCCTGTGTGATAGCTCACAGGGCCTGAGGATTGGTGGGGTCACCTTTGAGCCTCAGCAGGCTTTCCGGGATCTGGGATTTGCTACGTGACATTGACTATGCCACTTCGCTTTCAGAGTTTCTGTTTCCCTCATCTGTGGAGTGGAGATGCTAGTCGCTCAGAGACTTGCCATTAGAATGTATGTTGAGGGCTTGGGGAATGGCTCAGTCGGTAAAAGTGTTAGACAAGCATGAGGCCTGGGTTTAATCCCCAGCATCCAGGTAGAAAGCCACTGGGTATGGTGATATGCTCTCTTAATTCCAGGGCTGAGAAGCAGAGACAGGTGGATGGACCACTGGGGCTCACTAGTCAGCCAGCTTCATGTAATCTATAAGATCTCACTGAGAGATCTGGTATCAAAGATCAAGGTAGAAAGCCCTGAAGAATGACACCTGAGGTTGGTCTCTGGTTTTCACATCCATGTGCACACACACACACACACGCACACACACACACACACACACACAC
>NW_021604733.1:539088-555786 GCF_004785775.1 Grammomys surdaster | reverse complement strand
TTGAAGACAAGTCACAAATCCAAAAGCCACATTCAATGTTCAGACTGTGAGCTGATCAAACAAACTCAAGTATGAGGGAAAGGGAGTTTGCCTGAGGAAGACAGCTATGCAGCAGGAGCATTCCGACTTGGGAAGAGGGTTTTCAGCCTCTGCTCAGCAATCCTGAGGATAGTCCAATATGCAGGGCTGAAGCCTATGAGTCAGCCTAAGTAATTCCTCATAACGCCTGGAAGCTAAATATAACATGTACTTAACACAGGCACTGCAATTGATCCAGGGCTCGCCATCAATCATGCCCTGGGACAGGGGAGACCAGCAGGGCGGCCCCAGTGGACCAACCCAGGCCTGAGCCGGGCACTTTGTGCTCTTGTTCAAACTTAGCTTCTAACTGCTTCGGGGCCTTCGGCAAATTACTTAACTTCTCCATGTCTAGCTCCCCTTATCTGTGGAATGGGGCTAATAACACTTACCTACCTCACGGGGCTTGTTGCAAGAATTAATTAAAGTTTATGAAGTGCTTTGAGATTCCCGGATAAAAGGCCCCTGCAAAAGTACAAAGTATTATTATCATACTCCTGTCGGCTATAAAAGATAATTTTGCAGGAAAAGGCAAAAATTTTAATTTCTATACAAGCAGAAACAAAGGCAGATATAGTCATAGAAAGTTTTTTTAAAGTCTAGATGATAATTTATGTAATTTTTAAAAATTATGTCTTCTCCTTACCAATAATCAATGCAATATGGGTAATTACAGTTTTTAGGCATTAGCCAGCAAATGACACCAAATGTCTCCATGTGCCAGGTAAGATATGTTGAAATCCCACAGTGACCTGTGGTCACCCCACCTTCAATTCAGCAAGGAGGGAAGATTCTGCCTAAGAACTCTGCAGTCCTTGCATTCTAAGGAATGTGTTGGGACTTTGCAATCCTCCAGGGCAGGGCAATCTGAAGTAGATTTGATGCTTATCTGGGGTGGAGGCCTGGGTGGTATTGTCTGCAAAGGAAATGAGCTTTACCTGTGGTCTAATTTGTGTCCAAACACCCAGCATTCCAAGAAAACCACCCACCCCACATCCTAGGCTCCTTTCTTCATAAGCAAAAAAGGAAGCATAGTTTCCACCTGCCTGCGGAGCAAATTACCTTCTTTCCAACACAATTAATAGACAATAAATAGATAGAACTTTAGAGATGAGAAGCCTATATATAGAAAGTTTGGATCGCCATTCTCTTTCATCTCACCTGGAAGCTTGGATGCAGATTTAATTGAGTGCTAGGCTTGGGAAGGCTTGGAGGTGCCAGGCAGAACACACCAGTGTCATTAAGATAGTTCTCTAAAGGAGGGACTGAGAGGCCAAGGGAAATGATCACAGCCTTGTCACTGGAGAAGGCCTGGCTCAGGCTGGGGGTTTGGGGTAAACACTCAAAGTTCTTAGGTCAGAGCATGTAAAAACTCTGATCCTGGTGGTGGTGTATGTGTGTATGTATGTGTGTATGTATGTGTGTGTGTGTGTGTGTGTGTGTGTATGTGTGTTGCATTGATTGTGTGTATGACGAGAAATGGGAGAGTGTGGATGAGCAGAATTTTTTTTTTCAAGACAGGGTTTCTCTGTGTAGCCCTGGCTGTCCTGGAACTCACTCTGTAGACCAGGCTGGCCTCGAACTCAGAAATCCGCCTGCCTCTGCCTCCCAAGTACTGGGATTAAAGGCGTGCGCCACCACTGCCCCGGCGAGCAGAATTGTTATACAGTTTCCCGATATACCAGACAAACGGGAAACTAAATGGAGACTTGAAAATGATGCCCTGAAACTAACTAATGGGGAGTATTAAAAGACTGGGTTTGTTCTGCTCCTTCCAGGACCCATGTGTCTGAGGAGAGTCCCCCTAATTGTGTGTGTGTGTGTGTGTGTGTGTGTGTGTATACATACATATGTATAAATATATATGTCTGTGTTTATGTGTAATTTGTATGTGTATGTGCATAATCTATGTGTATAATATCAATGTGTATGCATGTGCAATCTATATGTCTCTGTGTATATGTATGTTCTATGTGTGTGTGTGATTTATTTATGTCTGTGTGTGTCTAACATGGGATCTCGGAGCACAGACAGCAAACCTGAAAGTAGGACCCTCAGACATGACTCTTGAAGCAGATGATGGAGTCACAGTCCAGTAACTTCCTCCGGCCTTGAATACAGAACAAGAAACAATTTCTAGTTATCTTTTCCACTTGACTCTCAGCTTTTGACTGCTTGCTCACTGTGATCTTGATGGTATTTTCATTTCTTAGGGAATTTCCTTATCTGAGGTCATGAAGACTTCATGAGTCAGGACATAACTAGCTCCTGGAAGACTCTCTGGGAGGACTTACATTTCCAACTCCTGGCCAGCACCTCACCTTGCTTTTCCATCTATTTCCTGGATCCCCAGGAAGGCCTAGGAAGGCTAGTGTCCAGATCTCACTAGAACTTCCCCCTTACAGGAAAAGCCTTCTCATTGTTCCTTTCATGGAACAGTGAAATGGGAGAAAGAGACTATACCAAGAACAAGAGGCCTACATAAAGCTGCCCTTCAGGTCTTGATCTACCTCATAAGGCTCTGCTAGAAAGATGAGGCTCAGTTACTACTCTGTGATTGTCCATGGGCTCTGCATTCCTGGCCTGGTGACCTACAGCTGGGAGAGACAAGCATCCTGTAGAACAGGCTACAAGGCCAAGAACCTCCCATGAAACATGGGCATCCAGTGTGGACACAGTGTTCCTTACAGGGGCCAACACAATGCACAAGAAGAAAGAAATCCAGGCTGTTCTTTTTCTTGAGAGATAAGGGTTTCAATGGTCAAATCTTAGTATCATTAGGAGCTCCTGAGATGGCTAGACTATATGGAAGAGGAAAGTCTGAGCCTTGAGGAGACCAAGCTTTCCTACAATTATACAAAGGGGGAAATGTGCTGGCCTCTAGGAATAGAAGGGTGGGGCCCCTTTGTGTGCCACCCCTGACCCTCACCTGCCCTGCCCGGCTTGGATTTTGAACCTGGAACTCTCATCTGCCAAACCAGAACTGAGGGGAAGAATGGAGGGTCATGGGTCTAAGAATTCTGGTTAGACAGCCATTTGGGAAATGTGAACACACAGGAAGTGATTGCTTGGAGGGGGGCGCATAGCAGGGGAACCAGAGGACAGAGGAAGGCCTCTGGCTCTACATTTATGGGTCCCCGTAGGAAGGAAGTGACAAGGAACAAAACTGGGTCATCTTTCATCTTTGATGGGGGTGAACCTCAGCCCCTTCCTTAGACAAGGTCACCTGAGGATTGGGGACCTGTTAGGAAGGCAGTCTCCCCCTCCAGTGGGTATCACCCTAGCCTTTGACGAAGGTTCATTCTTATGCTGCTATGTTCTAAATGGGTCCTATTAGGGGATAAAGGTTGCCATTTTTAGAGCAACACTGTGTGCTGGGACACACTCCTGTCCAGGTCACAAAGGATCTTCTGCAAGGGTTCTGCAGAACAGGTTCTTTGGCTCTGAGGGAAGGACCCAGAGGCAGGGTGCATTGCCTACAGCAATACAGAAATAAGGTATCTGGCTGCCTGCACATCTCCCTCTTCCTAGTTCCTAGCCCAGTCTCCACGGGCCCTCGGGAAAGAGCCCTGCTTCCCTACCCAAAAGGCAGACCTCGAAGACTTGATGACTCTATTTCTTGGGGCTGAGAAAGGGACAATCATGCTGTCTGTTTTGTCTCAAGATGCTTGTCTGGAGCAAATACTGTTATATTTAGCGATAGCTTCATCTTTTCTAGTCCTATTTTCAGGACCCTTGGAGTCTAAATGAGACTCTGGCCCTCTGAATGAGATTCCTCTCCCTGAATCAGCGTCAAGGCTGCATGCCTGCAAGGCACCCATGCAATGCCTCAGAGGGGCTGCAGACACACGTCCTTATGTGTACAATGGCAGACAACCTGGAGGGACTCTTTAGCCCCATTTGACTATCTGAATCACAATGCTTTTTAGCTGTCACAGAAAAGAGGGTACAACACTTGATATCAGAAGCAAGGAAAGTTATATATTTGGCTATGGAGGACAGCTCCCTGCAGAAAGGAAAAGAAACACTCTATACCTGTATATGGGTGTGGTGGTTTGAATGTGAAATGTCCCTGACAGGGTCGTGTATTTGAGTACTTGGTCCCAGGTTGGTTGAGCTGTTTTGGAAGGCTGTAGAACCTTTTGGAGATGGAGTCTCACTGAAGGAAGTGGGTCACTGGGAGTGGGCCTTAAGATTTTCAGTCTAGCCCCACTTTGTTTGCTCTCTGCTTCCTGAGTATAGATATCAGCCGGCTTACCAGTTATGTTTTCCCCGACATGATGGACTGTACCCACTGCCCCATGAACCAGAATAAACCCTTCCTCCCTTAAGTTGCAACTTATCAAGTATTTGGTCAACACAATAGGAAAAGGAATGAATAAAGTTATCTCTCTCTCTTTTTTTAAAAAGATTTATTTATTTATTTATTTATTTATTTATTTATTTTGAGTACACTGTAGCTGTCTTCAGACACACCAGAAGAGGGCATCCAATCTCACTATGGATGGTTGTGAGCCACCATGTGGTTGCTGGGATTTGAACTCAGGACCTCTGGAAGAGCAGTCAGTGCTCTTAACCGCTGAGCCATCTCTCCAGCCCCCAAGTTATCTCTTTTTTAAGATACACATTTAATATGTATATTTACACAGATTAAGAATCAAATGTGGGGGCTGGCAAAATGGCTCAGTGGATACAGACACTCACCTTGCCAAGCCTGATAACCTGAATTTGATTCTTGAAAGACACATGGTGGAGGAGTAGAAGTGATTCCCAAAAGTTGTTCTCTGACCCCCACATGTATACCATGGCATGCATACAACCAATAAATACATGCATGTAAAAAAATAAGAATAATCCCAGACGATGATGTATTCCCTCGTTTCTGACAAGGAAGCAGCAGGAGGGAGAAGCAAACAGTGATGTTAGTTGGGAGGAGGGGAGGGCATGGGTGCAAGGTGGAGTAAGGGAAGGGGTGGGAGTGTGGAGGATTCTAGACCTTTCTGAATGTGTTTGCCTTTACTGTTGTGATTTTGGAACACTCACATACATTTTTACATAATTTAAGAAAGACTAGCCGGGCAGTGGTGGCGCACGCCTTTAATCCCAGCACTTGGGAGGCAGAGGCAGGCGGATTTCTGAGTTCGAGGCCAGCCTGGTCTACAGAGTGAGTTCCAGGACAGCCAGGGCTACACAGAGAAACCCTGTCTTGAAAAACCAAAAAAAGAAAAAAGAAAGAAAGAAAGAAAGAAAGAAAGAAAGAAAGAAAGAAAGAAAGAAAGAAAGAAAAGAAAAGAAAGAAAGGCTAATGGGCCAGGCAGTGATGGTGCACACCTTTAATTCCAGCACTCGTGAGGCAGAGGTAGAGACAAAGAAAGTTCTAGGACAGCCAATAATACTAAACAGAGAAACCCTGTCTCAATAAGCATAAGTAAGTAAGTAAGTAAGTAACTAAGTATCAGGGCTGGACAGATGGCTCAGTGGTTAAGAGCACTTGCTGCTCTTCCAGAGGACCTGGGTTTAATTCCAGTACCCACATGGCTGCTCACAACCATCTTTAACTCCAGTTCTAGGGAATCTGTGTGAGGGTGTTGGGTCCCCTTGAACTTCTGACCCACTCAGGATCCTTGAAAGAGACCCCCCCAAGCAAAAACCTGTGACCTCCCCCAGAGAGGTTACAGTTCATAGTCTCAAGGCTGTTTATAATCGGGTTTAGAAAAACACAACCTTTTGTGGAGCGTCCAGCAAGGGAGTCACTATCTATCCCTGCAGTGTGGCACGCAACCATTCTGAAGTTGGGATGAGGGTACACACAGATGGGTGTTCTGTGAGCCAAGCTCCCCTAGTTCTGTCTGCTGTTACACCTGGCAAGACCCTCAGGGGAGGCACAGCAGCTCTGGTGCTGACCACAGGCTGCTCTGTGGGCGATACTGTCCTTTCTGAGTCCACTGTCTGTGAGGCAGGCTTGTCAGAGTAGACAATTTTACTACATTGGAAGGACACTGATTGGGCAGTTCTGGGCCCTGGACAATGGTGGAGGTAAGGATGGTTCTGGCCTGACTGGCCCCAAGGCCCACAGCATCCCCTGAACCCTGGTACACATCATAGAGAGCACCTTCTAGCTTCTTCTAAGACACTGGCCAGTTCCATGACAGCAAAAAGATTTGATAGCAGGGTAGCTGCTTGGGACCTGGGGATGACCCAGATGCAGGCTCTAAAGAGACAAGAGCAGACACAGCACCATTCGTCACCATGTGGGGCCCAGCCTCACTCCACAATGAGGCTATGGTAGGTATTCCCCACACTGCCTTGCAGGAACTTTGAGGCACCATGTCATGACAAGACTCCATTGAGGTCTCACAAACGACAGACCACATTCCAAGTCCAGGCAATCCTGCAGATCAGTCCCTGAAGACAGAAAGTCAAGTCTCCACTAAAAAATAAGTAACTAGAAAAGTGCTTTCTTTGACAAAGGTGACCAGTAAATGGAAGTCATGGGTTCCGAAACGTGCTCAGTCAGAGATGTTGGAGAGTCCAGTGGTTCCTCATCAGAGATTTTTGGGCTCCCAGGAGATAATGAGCAACATTTGAAGATATTTTTAACTGTCACCACATTGGGCAGCTGGCCTGGACATGCGTGGATGGAGGCCAGGTATCCTGCCACATGACACAATGCCAGAACACCTCCATAACAAAGAATGTCTAAGCCCAACATCTACACAGTGCAGGGGCTGAGAAACCTGCTGCCTGCCCCCCGGACCTCACAGGAAGCTGCTCCCCTCAAACCTGCTTTTCTTTTGCCTGGGTGCTACCCCGAATAGCTTCCCCAGCATACCTCATCTCTAAGAGAAGGTCACAGTCACCTGTTCCATTCCTGAGGATTTCCAGAAGTCCACCATTGACAGCACAGCCAGACTGATCAAGGAAACTCAGATGTCGGGAGCCAGTGCTGGGAACAGCATGGGATGCCAATTATTCAAATGGGCTTCTCTGAGAATCCACTTTCCTCTGAACTTCAAACATCTTGACCAATGCTAATTTAGTAGCAGAACACCTTGGGGAGATTGTATCTGCTCCTAAACCAATTAGTTTAACTCTGGGCAAGTTTACCAAACATTGCTCTTTGATCAAAGAATTTTTTTCCCAAAGGGTGTGATGCTCTACTGTGTGTCTAGCTTTGACATTTATTTATGGACCAGAAAGAGGCGGCACATCCTGTTTGGAAGATGACCTTGGCATTGGCTTAAGGGACTCCATTTTCAACCTTGTCAGAATGGTTGCTCTTGGCCACAGTTTCTATAGCTTAATACAGAGATAAGGAGGGCCTGCCAGGACTGGAGATGTGATTGGTAGTTAGGAGCACTCTCTGGTCTTCAAGATTACCTAAATCTGATTCCCAGTACCCGCACTGGTCAGTTCACAATCACTTGTAATTCTAGCTCCAGGGTAATCTGACACTCTCTTCTGACCCCTGTAGGCACCTCTACACACATATACAGACAGACAGACAGACAGACAGACAGACAGACAGACAGACAGACGGACAGACAGACAGATGACAGACAGACAGACACACACACACACACACTCCCAGGTATGCACACATGCACAGATAAATAAAATATTTAAGAAGGAGGGCTCGGGAATTTCAGATAGCATCGTATCTGGAACCCTATAGACACTCCAAGACTGAATCCCAAATCCTAGACTCCACCAAAGAAGGCAGAATGCCAAGGCCCTTTGCATTTGGTTCAGAATGGTGGCCACAGTGGAGTTAGTGGTGTAGTGGCCATTGGTTGAGTCCTCTGAGTGGTATAATCATTGCTGGAGGCTGAGGATGTCACAGCTAAATGAGAAACCACTTTTGCCCAACATGGCAGGATGTACAGCTTGATACGTCTTGGCCAGTGGAGTAATGGGGCAGATCCCATGAGCCTCATCTGTCTCTTGCTAGAGGGTCTCTAAGCCTGTCTCCCTCATCTCTCCTGTGAACAACTGTACCTATTACATCTTTGTTGTTGCTGTTTTATTTTTTAAAAAAGATTTGCTTTAGCTTTCACAGTGGTTATTTGTGTCTGTGTGAGTATATATCATGTGTATGGGTGCCTGCAGAACCCAGAGGGACTGTACCCCTGGAGCTGGAGTTACAGGCAGTTGTGAGCCACATGACATGGATGCTGGGGGACAAACTTGGATCCCCTAGAAGAGCAGCTAAGAGCTCTTAACTGCTAAGCCATCTCCCCAGTCCCGTTTTATTTATGTCTGTGCACATGCCAGGTGTGTTCTGGTCCTCTCAGAGGCCCGAGGGTGTGCTGGGGACCCTGAAACGGGAGCTTCAGGCTGTTGTGAGCTGCCCAAAGTAAGTACCGAGAACTGAGTACAGTTCCTTTAGAGGAGCAGCAAGTGCTCGTAATCTCGGAGTCTCATCTTCAGTCTCCACATAGTACTGCAGAGGGATCTAACCTTACCAGGCCCAATGGCAGTCAACTTACCCAGGAAGGCCTGCTTGTTCCCAGGCTGGCCTGGTCTCCTGTCTGACTGAGATGCCAGAGCACTGGGTATCACATGTGTTCATCCCTATAACACCAAAAATATTCCATGCATATCCAAAAATAGGAAGGAAGGAAGGAAGGAAGGAAGGAAGGAAGGAAGGAAGGATGGGAGGAGGAAGAGATAGGATGAGGAAGGGGGAATGAAGTGTTGGGAGGAGAGAAGCTGAGTAAGGAGGTATCAGGGGACCAGGCAGGACTTTGTAGGAGAGACTGAGGAAACACAGAAATGCCTCTCAGCTCTTGGTTTGTGGTGTCTGATTCCAGGTTTAGTTCTGGAATTCTTTGTTGTTGGTTTTTTTTTTTTGGTTTTTTTTTGTTTTTTTGAGACAGGGTTTCTCTGTGTAGCCCTGGCTGTCCTGGAACTCACTCTGTAGACCAGGCTGGCCTCGAACTCAGAAATCCGCCTGCCTCTGCCTCCCAAGTGCTGGGATTAAAGGCGTGTGCCACCACCGCCCGGCTAGTTCTGGAATTCTTTCTCCCGAGAACCGACAATCAAATAAATTGATACTTTCTTCCTATCATCAAGGACTCATTTTGTGGGAACAAGTCTGCATGGCTCTGTGTGTGTGTGTGTGTGTGTGTGTGTGTGTCTGTCTGTCTGTCTGTCTGTCTGTCTGTCTGTCTATGTACCCTACACATCAACACCACCAAAACCCATAATGTTGTCTTTTTGTTTGGTTGGTTTTGTTTGTTTCTTTGTTTGTTTGTTTTTTCTCTGTATAGCCCTGGCTGTCCTGGAACTCACTTGTAGACCAAGCTGACCTCGAACTCAGAAATCTGCCTGCCTCTGCCTCCCAAGTGCTGGGATTAAAGGCGTGTGCCACCATTGCCTGGCCCGTAATGTTGTCTTACCTGAGGAGGCCTCTTCCTTGTATTTTCCAGATAGGTGTTAACCCAGCTTTGTAATGGCAGAAAAAGATAAGGAGAACTGGAGCCACAGAGAGAGGAGGATGGTGTTCTCCAGAGGCCCCCCTGCCACAAGGGAAAGGGAACACAAGAGGCCACTATTTAGGGGATTATAGTATTTTCCTGCGAGTTTCGATGTAAATAACCTACAATGTTTATGAACAGAGAAATGGAAACTCTCTTCTCAGAATAGCAGAAGCAAATCTCCGTGTATGGGGAAAAAGATTTGAGTGAATAGCAATATATATATATTAAAGTTGACACTTAAATTTTGGAATAAGAACAGTTCTGATCACCAGGCAGTAGTGGTGCACGCCTTTAATCCCAGCACTTGGGAGGCAAAGGCAGGCAGATCTCTTGAGTTTGAGGCCAGACTGGTTTACAGAGTGAGTTTCAGGACAGCCGGGGCTGCACAGAGAAACCCTGTCTCAAAAACAAACAAAAAAGAAAGAAAGAAAGAAAGAAAGAAAGAAAGAAAGAAAGAAAGAAAGAAAGAGGAAGGAAGGAAGGAGGAGAGAGAGAGAGAGAGAGAGAGAGAGAGAGAGAGAGAGAGAGAGGACAGTTACGATCTAGACACTGCAGAGATGGCTAAGTCTGCAAAGTCCTTACTGTAAAGCCTGAGGGTTTCAGTTTAGAGTCCTGTACCCAGGGAGAAGCTGGGAATGGCAGTATGAATCTGTGGCCCACACAGGCAGATCCCTAGAGCTCGTAGCCAGCCAGCCTAGCCAAACAGGCAAGTCCCAGGTTCAGCGGAAGACCCTGTCTCAAAAACTAAGGTGGAGAGTGATTAAAGAAGACAGATGATGTTGACGTTTGAACTCTACATGCACAAGCACACATGTGTGTATAGGCATGTGCACACACAAACACAGATGCAGACACAGCCCACAACAGATACAACAAACACAAAACATGACCTAGCTAGTGGTTTGGGCCTGCTTGGTCTAGCCTTCATAGAAAATCCCATCTGAAAACACTGATTGTCTCTTTTGCTTTAATTTGTCAAGTGACATACATATCCATTATTCTGTTTATCACCTTTTAGTGATATAAAGTGGCTTAAGGTCTGTCCACATCTGTACAGATAACTGGGGAACAGAGATAAACAAAGTCAGGACAGTGGTGCTGGAATCAACTAGACATAACAGTGCCACTCCCTGAACCAAGCATACCCTGGACCAAGCATATTTAAACCACCAAAAGACTTTTTCCTCTGGAGAGGGGATCTCCAAATATGTCTTTCCCTTTGAAATGTGCACAGCAAATGTGCGTTTAGCATGCTGCAGAGTAACAACGGCTAGAACTGTATGGTTTAGTGTTGACTGAATGGAGAAAGAGAAAAACTTGATATCCATCCAATGTTCTTGATAGATTTAGTCAAGTCACTCTGGCTTGAAGAGATGGAAATCTACTCACAAAACAGAAGTAGTTACTTAAATATTATGGGCGTGAGCTCCTTCCATGTGACAGGGAGTACGTGTGTGTGGTGGTGGGGGAGGGCTCTTTTCTAACTCAGTAAGTGAAGGCATACCTCCTCACTTGCTTGACTCTTAAGAAGTCAAAGAAGCAATACTGCGAGTTCTGTGCGAGGAGAATGGGCATCAAGGTGAGAATGGGGGTGGGGTATGTGGATGAGTAGAGGTAGGGGTAGGAGTGGATGGGCAACGGGGAGGGTATATATCTCCAGGCAGGTTCTTGTGTTGAAATTGGCAACAAATGGCACCAACTCATATAAGGAAACTGTAAAGACAATAGAACCCAAATGTTCTTCCTCTTCTCACATGTTCTGTGGAATTCTGACACTTCCTGGTGGGGCTGCCTCTGCCTCTGTATAGCCATCGATTCTCTAGCTGATATTATCTGGTGTCCTATCCATTGTATAGCCCAGTTCTTGCACAGTCTTCCCAGGGACAGTGTCATATTCCAGAGGATGAGGGGTTCAGTCACTGTTACCGCGCCACACGCCAGCTATAATGTGTTTAAGACTGAGCAGCTTGAGGGGGGTCCTGAGCTTCTGCTCGCAGAGCTCAGAGAAAGATATTTGCTGACTTACAATAGCCACTGCAAAGTAAAGGGGCTCACAGCCAGGTGGAAGGGATGTGGAGGGCAAGGCGCTTAGGAAGAGGATATAGAATTTCCATGTACTCTCTGTGGACACTGCCCTCCAACCATTTCTGTGTGTACAATACCCCAGAACTGTGTGTACAAGACCTCAGAACCAGGGATTGTTACCACGGCTTCGTGATATAGACATGTAGACATCATGATAGATAGCACCTCCGTCCTCAGCCCCTCTCCAGCAAGGAATAGAGGCTGGCGCTGGAAGTCCAACCTTTTAATCATGGTGTGGTCTTCCATGAGCACCCAACTCCACCAAGAGTCATGTCAGCAGAACTTGAAGATGTCAGAAAATTCTAGGGAATAAACTTTATGTCAAACACCCCTGTCTTCCAGGAAATTACAAATGTCTTAGGAATTCTGAGTCAGGAACTGGGGCTAAAGACTTCACATTAGAATAAAATGGTTCTTCCAGAACTCTTTTTTTTTTTTCTGGCTCCTTAAATGTTTTAATGATGACATGCAGATATTCACATCAGAATACACAGTAGGGATCCAAGAATATCTTGAAGGACCTAACAAAGTTAAAACTCATGTCAGGCCAAAAACAAAACAAAACAAAACAAAAAAAACCAAAAAAAACAAAAAAAAACCCTCATGTCAGAACCAAACACTGGCCAGCCACAGCCTGTGTCCAGGTGGGACTCACAACGACTGGAAACTGGCTTTACTTCTTGGAACCCTGGTCTAGTTCCAGGACCTTCATGCCTTCCTCCAGCTTGAGCACGCCTCTTTCCTGGCGCAGGCGGTACCTCTCAGCCATGGACTGAAGCATCCATTTAGGCCGAAACTTCTTTTCTTCAGAGCCATAAATTAAGATCTCGGTAAGATCGGAAGATTCCAGAGTCTTGAGCTCAAACATGACCCGGCCCACCTGCTCGAAGTGAGGCATTCGAGATCCCTGTGGGCCGAACAGAGAGTTTAGCACCAGCTTGTTGACTTGCAATACTTCTGGCTTTTCCAGGTCTGTAGGAACTTTCACCCATGGGGGGATATCTTTACGAGTCACATGAGTTTTCATCTTAATTCCTGACAAGGAACCTGTTTCCAGGGAAGACTAGGTCAGGTTTAACCTCAATGGCCCACAGCTCCTGTCTTCCAGAACTCTTACCACCCAGTGTATAATCAGGGTTTGGGGAGTCCTGTGTCAAGTAGGGGATGGGCAGAGACATAGATCTGTATGTAAGTATAGATCTACATATATGTTTTGAAGAATCTTCACAGAGGACATGGAGAGATTATATTACCATCTTATCACTGGTGAAGTGAAATTAGGTGTGGTGGCTATTCCTGGTTGTCAGCTTGATTACATCTGGAATGAACTACAATCCAGAAATGGAGGGCACATCTGTGATCTTGAGGTTGGAAGACACAGGCTTCTGACCTGGATCTTGACACGGGATGACAGTTACTTTTGATCTAGATCTTGAGGCATAGTGGCCATGAAAAGTTTAGGCCCAGGCAAGGTAGTATACGTCTTTAATCCTTGGAGTCTGCCACAGGTAGATCTCTGAGTTCAAGGCCAGTCTGGAACAGAGGAAGTTCCAAATCTGGGCATGGTGGTACACACCTTTAATCTGGGCCATACCTTCTGCTGGAGGCCTACATAAGGACATTGGAAGAGGGGACTTTCTTCTCTGCTTGCACTTGCCAGCACATCTGTTGGAACCTTCTTCAGAATTCCAGCTTATACAGACCAGCTGAAACAACTACCCTCGTGGGACTGAGCAATTACTAGATTCTTGAACTTCCCATTCACAGCTGCCCGTTGTCGGGTTAGTTGGACTACAGACTATAAGTCCTTACAATAAATTCCCTTAATATGGAGAGACATTCCATAAGTTCTCTGACTCTATAGAGAACCCCATCTATTTTTGTTTGTTTGTTTGTTTGTTTGTTTTTCGAGACAGGGTTTCTCTGTGTAGCCCTGGCTGTCCTGGAACTCACTCTGTAGACCAGGCTGGCCTCAAACTCAGAAATCCGCCTGCCTCTGCCTCCCAAGTGCTGAGATTAAAGGCGTGCACCACCACTGCCCGGCTGAGAACCCTGTCTAATACAGTAGGATAATTCTTGGTGTGGGATGCTTGTATCTCCTGGCTCTCATTGCTAAATATTATAGGAAAAGCTGCTTGCTGTGCCATGATGACCAAGTGTGGCCAGTCTCTCCCGGCTCTCCTGACCCTGGGCCAGGCACAGGCCGGACCTATTATTCTTTTTATTAGTTTTGCTTATAGTAATATTGTCACTTGCACATTTGTTAGTAATGACTTTTAGGGTTAGTAATTTTGTTTTTTTTAAAGCATGCATAAAACCACAAATATTTTATCTTTCTTAAAGATTTTGTTTGTGTTTAGGTGTATGTTTATGTCTGTGCACATGTGTGTGCAGGTTACTGGAGAGGCCGGAAGAAGGTATCAGACTGCCTGGAATTACAGATGCTTGTGAACCACCTCAATGTGGGTGCTAGAAATGGAATTCTGGTCCTCAGGAAGAGCAGCAAGCACGAATATTCTTTACTGTGGAATCATTGCTCTAGCACAAAATAACATCTTAGTTAAAACATTATTAGATTTATTATTTTATATGTATAGTCGGAAGACAGTGTCAACCCCCCTGGAACTGTAGCGATAGACGGTTGTGAGCCTCTATGTGATGCTGGATGCTGAGCCTGAATCCTCTGGAAGAGTAAAAAGTGCTCTTAACTGCTGACTCAATTTCTCTAGCCTCAAATGATATATATTTTAAAAAGCAAAACTCAAAAAACTTACGAGACTAATCTCATGGGAGGAGAATGGAGAAATAAGTAGGAAAACCAAAATCAAAAGCCAAGCAAACAATAAAATAAAGCCCAGAGTGTATAACCAAATGTTTCATGAACCTAGTCTTTAATAAATGTATTCTGTCAGGCATGGTGGTATGCACCTTTAATCCCAGCATTTGGGAGGCAGAGGTAGATGGATCTCTAAATTTGAGGCTAGCCTGGTCGACGTAGTGAGTCCCAGGATAGCCTGGGCTACATGGAGAAGCCCTATCTCAAAAAACAAAAAAGGACTGTCCATTCATTTTTTAAAGATTTATTTATTTTTATTTTATGTTCATTGGTGTTTTGCCTACACATATGACTGTGAAGGTATCAGATCTTCTGGAATTGGAGATACAGCCAGCTGTGAGCAGACGTGTGAGCATTAAAAATTGAACCCCAGGTTCTCTGGAAGAGCAGCCAGTGCTCTTAACTGCCGACCCATCTCTCCAGCCCTAATACCCATACAGTTTTTAAAAAGGAGATTCACAGAGGTAACCAAGATACCTGTATGTTAGTTACTTCTTTTGCTGCTCTGAGGGACACCTGGCAAGAAGTATCTTCACAGGGCCAAGGACCTGGTCGCTCTCCACCCTCAGTCAGGAGCAGAGAGATTGCCTGTGGTCTGCCCGTTTTCCATCTATTCAGACAGGGACCTGAGCCTGTAGCAGGGAGCTCCCCACATTCAGAATGGCTTCTTCCCATCTCAATGTACTTACCACCGACGGTCCCTTACAGACCTGCCCAGACCATTGTTATCGAGGTCACTCTAGATCCTGACAAGTTGACAGTCATATCAACCACCATAACAGGTTCTTATTTTTTATACTATTTCTCACAGTTTTCTGTGTTTTGCTATTTTTTAAAATTCCTGCAACAGACTTGTGGTATGATGTATCGCCAGGAGGAGGAGATCCACATTCACACTTTAAAAATCTCAAATGTGACTGACTGGGTGTGGTGGCACACGACTTTAATTCCTGCGTTTAGGAGGCAGAGGCAAGCAGACCTTTGAGTCTTAGGCTAGCCTAGTCTACATCCTGCATTCCAGGCCACCTTGGGCTACATAGTAAGACTGCTTCAATTAAAAAAAAATTATGTATGTACACACACACACACACACACACACACACATCTATATATCTCTATATATGTATAGATATCTATCTATATAGATATATAGAAATATCTAGATATATAGATCTTAGTTTTAATTTTCTTTATGGCAGTAGACAGGGACCAGGGACCAGGGACCAGGGACCAGGGACCAGGGACCAGGGACGAGGCTTCACTAGCATCCTGGTGTGCATGGGCAGTATAGCTGCTCTCCAACAGAAGGCAGTGCCATCCAAAAGGAGGGTCTCTGTATCTTAGCCTTTGGAGGGATGCCTGTCTTTATTAATTTCCTAGTGGATGGCCTTGGGCAAGGCTAGGCTTCTCCGGTTCTTAATCTCCTCTCTCCAGATGGAAAGAATCCCACCAGTTCTCTTCACCCACTTGGTTGTGTGGACCGCCAGCCGGCTGGGAGCATAAGGCTGCATGAGGAATCACTCTATCAGGGCCCAATTGTAGCACTTTTTACCTCTAGGAGCCTGGCACTCTGGGCAACCCAGTTGCAAAACAATCGTTATTCACGGGAGCCCATCAAGTAACAATTACTGAGTCCTACTCACTTTCAAGGCGGACTCAGCGAGCTGTTACATCACCCCGCTTCCCCCACACCCCGCTGCGAAGCCCCTCCCGCTTGCAGCGTGACTCAAGGGATCTAAATGAACACTGCACTTGAAGAAAGGCCCTGCGTCTTCTCTTCTCTCGTGAGGCAAAGAGGAGCCTTGGGCAGTACCCTGCCCTCAGGCTTGTCATATCCGGTGCAGAGAGGTTGGGAATTCGTCACTCAGCTTTGAGCTCTGTTCCACAGGGGGCACCGCGAAACTTTACACGGTTAAGGCAGGATGATGCAAGGGAAATACCTGTTTTAGAGTGCCTCGCTCCCACAAAGCGTAGATCTGCCCCAGAAAGTCCTTCTCTTCCGTGGCCCCTCAGTCCTTGTCTCCCCTCAGCGATCCTTGCTCCTCAGTGGGTTTAGCTGGCCTCTAGAGAGGAGCATGCAGGCACAGGTCCTACCAGGAGTGCCCCCTTAGCTACGTCTGCAGTACATGCATTTAACACAGAACAGGAAGTTGTCCCTCTGTCTGTCTCTCTGTCCACGGGGCTCAGCTCAGGAGTCATTCATTCTCATTCTCTCTC
>NW_021604733.1:521481-538988 GCF_004785775.1 Grammomys surdaster | reverse complement strand
CTCTCTCTCTCTCTCTCCCTCATGTTTGTTTGTTTTTTGAGACAGGATTTCATTTCTCTATGTAACCCTGGAACTCTCTCTGTAGATCAGGCTGGCTTTGAACTCAGAGCTCTCCTTGCTTCTGCCTCCCAAGTTCTGGAATTAAAGGCAATACACTACCAGCCATTTTTCTCAATGCCTCAGCAAGACACTCCAGTGTGAGAGGCTGCAGAACTAGAGGACCCAGAGCTGGCATTCCAGGTAGATCCCCCTTCCTGCAGGCTCACGGTCTGTCTTACTGTAGGGCTCTTACTTCTTCCACTCTGGTTTTGTTTCTGTCAGCTGGGAAGCTGCCTCCTCCTACAGCATCTTCAGAATCAGAACCCTCACAGGCTAGGCTTGGACTGGGAGGTGTTCGTATCTCAGCCACCAGCACCAAAAGACATAAATGAAATAAATAATCGCTTATAACTGTCTATAACTCAAGTTCTAGGGGATGCAATGCTTTCTTCTGCCTTCCATGGGTACCAGCTCCGCATGTGGTACACAGACATACATACAGGCAAAACACCCATAACATACAAAATAAATTAATAAAAATTTAAAAATTAATTTTAAAGTTTAAAATAAACAAAAAAATTGAAAAATTAAAGAACTCGAAAAATAGTCACCCCATGACCCAATCCTTAGGTATGTTACCAAATGAATGGACAGCCTGTGTCCATACAAACGCATTCACAAACATCCATAGCTGCATGACTCATAACAGACAGCAGGTGAAAGCAATCCGATGTCCATCACCTGACGAATGAATTTAAAAACTGTGGTCTGTCCCGACGATGGAATACTACCGGCCTATAAAAAAGAATAGCATACCGGTATTTGCCGCAACACAGATGTCCCTTACAAACTATGACAGCGACCAAGGGTGGACGAAGGCTAGTTCACATTATATATGAGCCCAAATTAAATGAGATACACAGAATAAGACAATCTACAGAGAAATGAAGGAGGCACAGGGGTGAAAGCGACTTGGGGTGACAAGTGGGGAGTGACGGTACTGGGGGTGCTGTTGTTTTGGGGGCTGATGAAAATCCTTGGACGCTAGGTAGCAGTGATAGCTGCAGGCACTAGAGCCCACAGAAGTGACATACTGAGAGAGAAAGTGCTTTCGTGGATCGTGAACTCCATCTCAATTAAAAACAGCAAAAATGGAGTTGAAAAGATGGCACAACACTTAAGATCATTACTGTTCCTCCGAGGACCCAAGTTTGGCTCCCTGCATCCATATTGGGCAGCTCACACCTGTGTCTCTGTCTCCAAGGGATGCCACTCTCCTTCCTGCCTCAGGAGGCACCTGCACTCACAGGGGCCCAAGCTCACCTACAGAGACCCATGAGTTCACACAACTGAAAGTAAAACAAATCTATTCCTTTCTTGTGTTGGATTTTTTTTGTTTGTTTGTTTGTTTTTTGTTTTTCGAGACAGGGTTTCTCTGTATAGCCCGGGCTGTCCTGGAACTCACTCTGTAGACCAGGCTGGCCTCGAACTCAGAAATCCGCCTGCCTCTGCCTCCCGAGTGCTGGGATTAAAGGCGTGCGCCACCACCGCCCGGCTGGATTTTTTTCAGACAGTGTTTTTCTGCGTAGCCCAGGCTGTCCTGGAACTCACTGTGTAGATCAGGCTGTGCTGGAACTCAGAGATCTACCTGCCCCTGAGTGCTGGGACTAAAGGTGTGTACCATCACTATTTAGCAAAAAAAAATAACACATCTATAAAAACAAAAAGAGGGTAACAGTGTAGCTGTGGGCTTGAGTCTTGTGTTCAGGTACTCAGGAACCAGAAGGTAGCTGCCAGCCTCGTGGCTCTGCAGGTATATGGCAAGCCTGGGAGGTAACGAAACATCCTTAGAACTCTCCTGGTGTGAGTGTCTTCCACAAGAGTGCAGTCTACTTTTCAGAATGAATTCCAGAGCACTGAAGTGTTTAATAAAGCAAGGGGCCAAGCCTCTGCCCAGGAGACCTGAAGCAGAGGGCAGACTGGTCCCAGATGATCAGAGCCCTTTCCATCCCCTAAGCTACCAGCTTAGGACTGGAACAAAGACCCTCTCTGGGTGCACGGTAAGCAGGCAGGGGCTCTGTTAGTCCTCACTGATCTGGCCAGTCAAACATTACCCCCAAGCCCCGAGTCTTCTGTATGCTGAGCCCTTTAGCCACAGGAAGTAGGCATCTCATCCCAGGAAATGATTGTGGATTACAGGACATCTGTCCTGGGATGACAATGCCATACTCGAGTAACAACTAAAGAACCAGAATTGGCGGCGGAAATCCCCAGTCACGCTTTCAGGACCACCTATTCTTCCTGCGTCACCTCCCAAAGCACCTGCCTCAGCCACTCAGCCCCTCACTCCCCTCTGGCTGGCGATTGACGCAACCTGGGTGACGCCGGGGCTGGGATGGGTCTCATCGGAAGCAGCAGGCTTTCATGTCACATCCTGGAAAGAGGGGAAAACCCCAAGACAGACGCTGATTACTTAAGAGGATTTATAAACCGTCCCATTGATTCACCAGAAGCTGTCCAGGGAGCCAGCCAAGCTGAGCTCTGTTTACTTTTGCAGCATGAGCTCCAGCAACATCTGGAACTCCGACCATTCTAGGTGAAGTCCAGTGAGGAGGTGACAAACCGTGACCCAACAAAGATCATTCCTGGGTTCACAAATTCCAGATTGTTATCATCAGAATCATGGAAGCTGACCTTTGGCACACAAGATTTCCCTACAGGGAGGGACTGTACGAAGGATCCTTCAGCACAGAGACTATACAATCACTTCCAAGAATGGAGTCCGAATGCTGTGTCCATTTCACTGATGGGAAAGCTGAGTCTTTCAGATGTCTTCTTCAAATATACCAACTCAGGGATGATGAGACTGACATTAGACCCCAGGTGGCTTGTCTCTGGACAGGGCAAACTGGTTGGTATCCCTGGAGAAGGATGAGCTGGTGGCAGACGGTCAGGACCTGCTCTAGTTCAGCCTCTGGGTAGAAACCCAATGAGTAAATTCTGCCCCTAAATGGCAGGTCACAGAAATGGACTCCAAAACCTCTTTGGGAAGTCTGGGCTGGGTCCAGGTGGGTCCAACTCAGATCCTAAATGGAACAGCAATTCCAAGAGTGAAGACCAGCCATGTTGGGGGTCAAGCCAATCAGGTTTGTACACACTAGTAGGAGATACAGCAGGGTCATGGAGATTTCAGATGGGCTACAGGACAGGAAGTGTGTGTGTGTGTGTGTGTGTGTGTGTGTGTGTATGTGTGTGTGTGTGTGGGGGGGTGATGATACTGTACCCAGGGATAATGACATTGGCACTCACTTTGATTCCATATGCATCTTGACAGCTACTGCTATGTAACAATGGTCTCCGGTGCCCACTGCATGCTGGACACTAAAAGACAGATGAACTTTGCTTCCTGCAGCCTCCCTTACTCCGGTTTCCTTCTAAGCACAGAGTAAGGTGTAGCTTTGATGCATGTGCCCCAGGATCAGTCTTAGGAGACTTGTAAGAGAGAGAGAGCATGAGTATGATAGCCACCTGCAAAACAGCTCCCAGTCCACACCCTTCTTCCTCAAATCTGCCGGCTTTGTATCAGAGCCTTGGTCACTTGACCTGGTTGTGGCTATAGGGAGCAGAGACAGGGACAGTGTGGGCACTGGGCTTGTCAGACACAGGGACAGTGTGGGCACTGGGCTTGTCAAACACAGGGAGAGCTGTGTTTTTCACTGCCGGCTGGCATGCTGAGATCTAAAGGCACGGGCCACACTCTCAGCAGTGATTAACAAAGGAACCCTGAGATCTTGAACTTTGGAACACAGAGCTGGATTTGCAGAGAAAAGAACTGGGAAGGAGCTTCTGAGATGTCCCAGGCAGCCCACAGATGCAGAGGCTTCATTAGAGGTGGGGAGAGTTGTCTCACCTCAGTGAATGGAGCAGGGGAGTTCCTGGGCTCACAACACCAGGCTCCACACTGCTTGTCCCTCACACCTGCAGATCTGCATGTCCTGAAGCCACCACCCACTGAAGACATAGATACGGTCCCACTTCCTCCTCCGTAGCTTTTTTTGTTTTACCCTGCCTGGAACCATCTTGGGCTCCAGGTAACCACAGATGGACTTCCTCTTGCCTTAGATTAGCTCAGCTTTTAAGAACTTTATAAAAGTGGGACCACACAACCGTCTATTTTGCAAGGCTCCTTTCTATCAGCATGATACTGAGATTCATCCTTGCTGGGTAGACTCATTTTCTTTGTTTCTCTGCCACCTTCTCTTTCTTCCTGCCTTCATACCTCCTAATCCTTCCTTCTGTCTTTCTTTCCTAAGCACGATCCTTTTAGAGAGCTTTGCTACAATGTATTTATCCATCATTTGCTTGTGGACACCTGGGTTATTTCTAGTGTAGTCTGTCACAGAGAAAGCTGCTGGGAACATTCAGCACGTAAGTCTTCACACAGACAATGCTGTCCTTCATCTTGGGCACATAACCAGGTGTGGTGCATGTTTATTCCCCCTTCGGTTCCTACAAACCATCCCAGCTAGGAGTCAAGGGAAGGTCTATCACTATCCACCCACTCTAGTCCTGATAAAATCCTTACAACCTCTCCATCACCACGCCCCAACGCCAGCCCTGACTCCAGCCTTACCCATGGTGCAGTGTACTGCCTGACTTCTGGGCTCTCTATTCTCTTCAGACAAAAGGCAGACTTTCTGAACCAGGAATATCCACCTTCTGGAGCCTTTAGTGCCCTTACTCGGCTTTTCAGAAAACACCCAGCTAGCTGTACAGGGTGACGTTCACGACCACCTGCCATCTACAGAGTTTTGTTCTCCAAGTGTCTTTGTCCAGCACTGTGCACTTTTGCCAGGCTGACCCACTGATAAGGCTCCCTCATGCACATGCTTGCCCGCTCTGAATTGGGGTTCAGAATTCTAGCTAGCTAGCAGGTGTCTTCCGAGCCTGTGGAAAACACTGCCTGAGTCTCACCAGCAATACGTGATCTATATATGTGTCCCCATTCTATTAGATTGGCTGCACCTATGGGGAGACCCCTTCCCTGCTTCACTTCTCCATCCAGACATAGAACAAGTCCCCCATAAAAACTGTTCTAGGCCTGGAGAGATGCTGCAGTGGGTAAGGCACTTGCCGCCAGGCCTGATGTGTGCAGATGTGCACACCTCTGTGTTCCTGTGTGGAGGCCAGAAGTCAGTTTTGAATGTCCTCCTCTTAAAACATATCCACCCTGTTTTTGGGGACAGGGTCTCACTGAATCTGGCTCACTGACTGGCTAGACTAGCTGGCCAGCACGCACCAAGAATCTTGCTGTCTCTACCTCCCTAATACCAAGATTACAGATGTGCCCTACCATGCCTGGCCTTTTACATGGGTGCTGGGGATCTGAACTCAGGTCCTCATGATGATGCAGCAAAGACTTTGCTATCTGAACCTTCTCAGGTCATTTTATTGTGAGAAAGTGCACAGAGAACATTAGGCCAACAGTAAACGGTCCCCACGACCCTGCCCTAGCTCCCCGCCTTCTTGTTTTGTCTTCTCAAGCCTCTCACTGTACCCAACATCGTGCTTCCTATAGGATCTAGATGATGCAAGGTGATGCTGTCTTTTTCTTGCTATGTGTCCCACTGAGTAACACACTGGTAGTCCTAGCACTCAGAAGGGTGAGATAGGATGACCTCCAGCTCACGGATAGCCTGGGCTACATACCGAGTCCCTGTCTCAAGAAAACCAACCAAACAACAACAGAGCATTTGCACGCAGCTTCGTGATCACTAGCAAGGAACAGTCATTCTTACAAAGCCCGTTAGCAGTTACGCCTCACCAAGCACACGGTGCTGAGAACTTCCCGTATAGGACGTCATTCTGCTTGCAATTCGTACTATCCCCATTTCACAGATGCTAAAGACCCTAGGAACCACGACATCTGATTCTCGGACTTGACACCTCCCCTGCACAGCACCGGGGCATCATTTAACCAATGACAGTCTGAAGCAGATCCTGAAGTACTCTGGCATTTGGCCAGCAGAGCTCAGCGTGAGGGAAGCACAGGCCTCTGAGGCCAGGCCCTAGGAGCTGCTGCTCTCCTTTGGAGACAGCGAGGTTGCACCCACTGCTTCAGTAATGACACTGGGAGGAACAGGAGTCAGAGGTACCAGAGCAAGATGGGCCGCCAGCTGTTTGGAAGAGGCCACATGGAGTTTACTGTCACACTTGCCATTCATCATAGCTGTGCTGGCCCAGGGCCAGGGGCGTTGTTTGGATGGATGACAGGCAGGGAGAGAGAGAGAGAGAGAGAGAGAGAGAGAGAGAGAGAGAGAGAGAGAGAATGTGTACATGCGCGTGTGCGTGTGCTGTGGTGTAACCAGGCTGCTGGGAAGCAGAGTGACAGCTCCTGCCAGCAGCTTTCTGCAAGAGGAGGCAGTAGGTAGACTGACCCTCCTCCTGTCCACTACCAAGCAGCAGTGCTGTTTGCCTTGACCTTGAATCAGGTGGACTGACAGACAGAGCTTTGTGCAGAAAGAAAGAAACTTTGAGCCAGGCAAAGAAAAGGGAAAGAAGTAAGGCTTCCACCACCCTCCCTCCCTCCTTCCCTCCCTCCTTCCCTCCCTCCTTCCCTCCCTCCTTCCCTCCCTCCCTCCTTCCCTCCCTCCCTCCTTCCCTCCCTCCATACTTTCTTTCCTTCCTCCTTTCCTCCTTGCAACTACACACAATGGGATTTTATTTGGCCATAAAGAAGAACAAAATCACAACAGCTGAAGGGAAGCAGATACAGCTGGAGACTGTCACAGTGAACTAATGAAGTCAGCCTCGGAGAGACAAATACTTCCGCTTTTCCTCTTAGTTGTGGACTCTGGATGTTAAATAGATTAAATCACATGTGCGTACATGGCGTGCAAGTAGAAATGAAGCTGTCAGAGTTTTAAAATGTATTCTTGGACCATTTGATACACGCATGTAGTGAGTGTATTGGGTCACATTCACCCCCATTATCTTCTCTAGTCCCTCCACGTCTCTAGAACCCTTTCCTTCCAAACAAGTCCTCCTTCTCTCTTTATGGTTTTTTTTTGTATGTGTGTGACACACTGAGCTTAATTAGCGTTGTTTTCATGAATATGGGGGTGTTCATTCACTGGAGCCTCAACAACTGACCAATGGCCACACCAGTAAATAAAAAGACTCCTCCCCAGGGAGCAGTTTCCATGCCTGAGCCATAAAGGTAAGGAGGGGCCATGAGAAAGTGACCAGTGACTGTGTCACTGCTAAATCCAAGTGCTGTGTATGCCCCCCCCCCCCCCCGTCCTCACACTGAACCCTCAAACCCTCGTCATTATCTGGTAAGATTAACATCATTACTCTTGTGGGGAGGGGAGGAGGGGATGGGGGTTTGCGGAAGGGAAACTGGGAAGAGGGATAACATTTGAAATGTAAATAAATAAAATAACCATTTCCTCCTCCTCCTCCTCCTCCTCCTCCTCCTCCTCCTCTTCCTCTTCCTCTTCTTCTTCTTCTTCTTCTTCTTCTTCTTCTTCTTCTTCTTCTTCTTCTTCTTCTTCTTCACACCATTACTCATTCATTCATTCAAAAACTTGTGAGCATGTACCAGAAGCCACAGTGGCTTTGGAAGTAAGGAAGCTGAGCCTGTGACTTCCCCACAGCAGGATCCAGCTCCCCCCCACCGCCCCCGCCGCCCCCAGATGAAATTCTTTGTGATCAGAAGGCAGGCTTTGGGGAGGCTGCAGAGTCCACCAGGGAACAAAGTGTCCTTCATCTGGACTCTCCAACTCTGCCCCTACAATCACATGACCTGTAGCAGGTACAGCGTGGCCCTCAGGAACCTAGTCCTGTACTCTCTGCTACCCCAAGATGTTGTTAGCAAGGCACTGGGGAGCCAGGTCACCTTTGCAGGCTCCTTAGTTCTGTGAACTAAAATAAAAGTTTCTAGTCTTTGAATAAGAACTTATTTATTTTTATATATTTTAAGTATGGGGGTGCTTTGGCTATATGTATGTCTGTGCACCACATGCATGCCTGGTGCCCACAGAGCAGAAGAGGGTATCAGATTGCGTGGGGCTGAAGTTATAGATGGTCGTGAGCTGCCATGTAGGTGCTGGGAAACAAACCCAGGTTCTCTGGGAAAGCAGACAGTGCTCTTAACCACAAAGCCATCTCTCCAGACCCTAAAGAAGAGTTTAAAAAACATAGTGTGTGTGTGTGTGTATGTGTGTGTGTTGTGTGGTGTGTGTGTATACTCATGTGTGTGCATATACGTGTCTGTGTGCCTGAGAGATCTAAAGGGAGCATCAGATCTCCTGGAGCTAGAGTCAAAGGATGTTAGGAGCTGCCCTACGTGGATGCTGGGGACTGAACTTGGGTCCTCAGTGTTTTTAACCAGTGAGCCATCTCTCCAGCCCCTAAAGGAGAGTTTTAAGGAGCAGCAACCACACCAAGAATCCAGGAGAGATGTGAACTGTGTCCAGGGCCCCACCTAACTAGATAGGACAGAGATAGACCCTGAGCCTGTACTCCCAAAGGGGAAGATGGTCAAGTATCTCTGCCTATGGAGGCTGTTGCTTTGACTGGCCTGTGTAAGTCCTGCTGTCAGTCCCTGATGGACTCTGAAGGAAGGCCAGTGATTCTCTCTGAGGGTCCTGAGACAGCTGGGATGTGTCTCACTGAAGTCTGGTTTAAGAGTATCTAGGAAAAGGAAGTGAGACATAGAAAAGGCTGCCTCCCACCCTGGAGGCAGAGGCAGGTGAATCTCTGAGTTTGAGGCCAAGCCTGATCTACAGAGTGAGTTCCAAGGCTATACAGAGGAACCCTGTCTCAAAAATAAATAAGTAAAAATAATAAAATAAAAAGCCAAAACCAATTCCCAAAAAATCAAAACAAAAAAGCCAAGAACAGAAAGAAAGAAAGAAAGAAAGAAAGAAAGAAAGAAAGAAAGAGAGAGAGAAGAAAAGAAAAGGAAGGGAAGGAAAGGAAAGGGAAGGAAAGGAAAGGAAAGGAAAGGAAAGGAAAGGAAAGGAAAGGAAAGGAAAGGAAAGGAAAGGAAAGGAAAGGAAAGGAAAGGAAAGAAAAGTCTGCATCTAAGGTAGTGAGGTCCCTCTGACTACCTGCTCAGGGCAGATTGTAGGTTGCCTCTTCCAAACAGAAGAAAATGGAGGCTGGAGGGAAGTTGCCCGAGGAAGCTTGTATTCTCAAAGTCCTTGCTGTCACCTCCAGCTCATTTACATACAGCTCTGGGAGGTACAGACCCTGGCCCAGCTAGAAGCTGCATCGGGCCACATGGTTACTGCAGGCAGTAGGACACCAATGCAGGGCACAAGGATGGGGGCGGGGATGGGAGTGTGGGGCTGGACAGCAGCAGCCAGTTTATGCTGGTACGGAGACAGAGATGACACTCTGGTGGCACCTCTCTCATAGTGCTGAGATAGTTCCTGTAAACAGCTTGGGGAGTGCCAAGCACAGTGCTCAAGAAAAGTGAATTATCATTATTTTGGCACAGGGCCTGTTCCTGATTACATGTTCAAGTTCTGCCCCTAGCTGTACAGTAAGAGTCACTTCTGGGACCAGCAAGACAGCTTAGTGGCTAAAGGCCCTTGCTGCCAAGGGCTACCAGCAGTTAGGTCCCTGGGACCCACATAGTGGAAATCTTGCAAATTGTCCTCTGACCTCTGCATACACATGGTGGCTGGCACCCCCTCTCCGCCTCAACGCACACACAAAGATAGATGTTGAAAGAGAAAAATATCACCTATGGAAGGAGCTGATGGCACCTTATCCTGAAGGTTCTACAGTCAGACAGACAGACAGACAGACAGACAGATAGATTGCAGACCTCAGATTGGGGTGGGGAGGTCTTTCTGATGGTCACTAATGAGAGCCACCTGTTTGCTATGTGATACCCCTTCATGGCGTTGGATGAAGGCAGGTGTGTGAGGTGAGGGCAGATGTTTCTTTCTGCCTACCCAGTCTCTTCCTGGCTACACTGACGTGCAAGGCAGAGGCGGAGCTCTGGGAGGTGTGGCTAGGCATGTTTCAGCACTGTTTACTAATGATAAGACACTGGAGACATCTGAATGTCCCTGGGGTTCCAAGTCCCTTGTGCACATGTGGAGAGTAGCTTCCTGAGCTCATAGTTGTCAAGGTGGTGCTGGCTGTCAGGTTAAAATCCTGACACTGAGGCCTCTGGCTCATCACTTAACTGCACCGTGCCTCAGTTTCCTCAGTTGTAACGTGGAGGCAACACTCACCCCATCTCTCTCACAGGACTGTGGTGAACCTTACATGAGATAATTTCTGTGAACAGTTTAGGGGAGTGCCAAGTACAGTCCTCAATAAAAATTAATTATTATTGTTTGGCACAGGGCCTGTTCCCGATTAGATGTTCAATTAACTTTTCTCTCCTTCCCAGCCCTGGGGACTTACCAGCTGGGAGGCTGCTAGGCCTGGATGGTGAGCACGCCATTAGTCAGAGGCCAGAGTGGAGACTCCAAACCTGAACGTCTCTTCCCTCCCTCCAGGGCAGCAACGTCCAGAGTCCCCACACACTTGGCACTGCCCCAGCACTGCCCTGCCTTGACAACCTGCCTCCTTCCTGCCCAGCTGTACTGTTGTGTCTGTGACAGTCACAGATGGGAGGGGCACCTGCCCTCCCTCCCTCCCTCTCTCCCCCCTCCCTCCCTCTCTCCCTCCCATCCTGGGATCCTGCTCTTCTCCTATCCAATGTTTGTCCCACTCTGCTTTTGATGGATTCACAGCAGGTGAGACCACCTCAACCCTGGCACACAGAAGATGCCCAGGGCAGTGGGGAGCGGGGACCTCTGACCCTCCTCACTTCTCTCTCCTCTTTCACATGTCTCCGTGTCCTTCTGGAACAACAGACTCCAGGACGGGTCTGCGCACCAAGTGGAGACATACGACTCTGTCTGTGGCTGCTCCCCTCAGGCCCATGGCTTCTTCTGGCTCTCACTGGATGGTGATTAAACCAGAGGATGAACTGGGGGTGATGAGCCAGGGTGGAAGGGCTCTTGGGTCCCTTCCTCAGCCAGGCAGCTGAGCCATGGCCTGGCAGGAAGTTAACAGAGGGCGGGTGCCCATAGGATGGGTAGCCACAGTTGGATCAGCAGACCCTCCTGGCTGTTTTGGGATGAACCTTGGGGCTCTTCACTGGCACAGCAAGTCTTTAAACCTGTCTCCCATCTTTGATGATCCCCACTCTTCCCAGTTGCACAGGCTGGGGCAGAGTCTCCACTGCTGGCTGCTGAGTCCTGCTGTCACACAAAGGGCTTTCCTCTGCCATGGACGTCAGCAGGTGGCTTCTTTTCTTCCCATTGCCCAACATCTATCTGTCCTTGCACTTTATACCACACATGCCAGCAAATCCTCACTGACTGTCAAAGCCGTCTAACCCCCTCATACGACCTCAGACAAGCGTGCTCCTGCTCTGGCTCCTCAGGGGCACAAAGCTCTGGCCAGGCCTCAGTGTCCAGCCTCGTCATTCAGTTCTCGTGTTGATTTCCCTCCCACTTCAGAAACTCTGCCTTGACCAAATGACCCTATGGTGACCTTGGTTCAGTCTTTTCCCCCTCCCTCCCCTCCCCTCCCCTCCCTTCCCCCCACCTCAGAGAAGAGGAGGCCTCCCAGGGACATCAGCTAAACACAACACAACAAGCTACAATAAGACCAGGCACATGCCATCACATCAAAGCTGGACAGGACAACCCTGCAGGAGGAAAAGGGTCCCACAAGTAGGCAAAGGAATCAAGACAGGCAGGCTGGAGAGATGGCTCAGCGATTAAGAGCACTGACTGCTCTTCCAGAGGTCCTGAGTTCAATTCCCAGCAACCACATGGTGGCTCACAACCATCTGTAATGGGATCTGACACCCTCTTCTGGTGTGTGTCTAAAGAGAACTATAGTGTACTCACATAAAATAAATAAATAAATCTGAAAAAAAAAAAAAAGAATGGGGACAGGCCTCTACTCCCATGTTTAGGAGTGCCACAGAAACGCCAAGCCTACTCAACCATAACACATATGCAGTGGACCTAGGCCAGACCTCTACAGGTTCCCTGATCTCTGCTTGCCCCAATCTCAGTCACCTCACTCAGCCACTTGTGCCAGTCCCTGACCCAAACTTACGCCCTTAAAGTTGATGGATAGGGCTGAAGAGACGGTATAGTGTTAAGAACACTTGCTTCTCTTGCTGAGGACCTGAGTTGGGTACCTAGCACCCACATGGCAGCTCGCAGTCACCTGTAGCTGGGGCTCCAGGGGATCTGACACCCTCTTCTGGCCTCCTTGGTACCTACACACATGTGCATGGATGCAGAAAGCATAGGGACATATGTAAATAAAACTAAAGTAAATCTTTTAAAAATTAATGGAGAGAGACACACACAGAGACAGAGAAAGACAGAGACGGAGAGAGACACACAGAGACAGAGAAAGACAGAGACAGAGAGAGATAGATACACAGAGATAGAGAGATACACATACAGAGAGACAGAGACAGAGACACAGAGAGAGACATACACATAGAGATATCAGATACTCCCAGGCCCCAGGCATCATGAAACCCAGGTGACCCTGAGTCTGACTCTTTCCAGATCTGGTCTCCAAATATTAGCTGATCTCTATGGCCCCTGCACCGTCACTCAGGTTGTCTTTATACCAGGAGGGGGTCTTCCAGGGACCTTCATTCACTACTATGCTGGGATTCTCAGGCTACCCCACTGCCACCCCTACCCTTCATACTGGACTGTTTTCCCATCCTGTTACCTTGCACATCCGCCTTGGGTTTGATGTGCTTTTCATCTACCCTAGTTCAGGCCTCCCTTCATGCTGTCCTGGATTCAGATCCATGCTCCCTGTAGAATTAACTATGTAGCATGCTCCAAAGCCTATTGCTTGACCCTAAGCCCTACCCTGGACCTTGGATACTGGACACTGATTTCCTACTCTTGAAACTCCACTGTGTTCAACCAGCTCCTTCTTAGGATGTCTTTCCTGTCCTTTTCATTCCTCAGAGCCCTTTCCCACACAATCCTGCTCCATAAAGCCAGTGAGCATGAATCGCTCTGTGTTCCCATCAGGCCCTGCTCCTCTATACCCAGACATCAGAAGCACCCTGTTCTAAGGGCTCCCAGGGTAGCAGTGGCCATGAGTCTATCACACAGAGGCAAGCTAAGACTACTGACCCAGAATCTAGGCTATGGATGAAAACGGGGATACAGGGAGAAAGAGCAAGGGGTCAGACAGCAGAAAGCATTCTACCTCTCACAATTAGGAGCCTGAGAACGTGGTCAAACCTGCCCAGGGCAGCAGTTAGCGTTCCAATTAATTAGTGAACTCTGTCAAAGTACTTTGAACATGAAACACGCTATATAAACATTAAGTATTATTATTAAAAAGTAAGCAGTTCCCTAATATGCCAGGCTGGAGAGCCTCAGGCTGGTCTGAATAAAATGAATGAACACAGAAAATGAAGCAATTATAAGGTGATATTTTGGGATTTTAAAAAGGCTGAGGGCCCCAAATGGCAGTATTTTGTGGGGGGACTTGGTGGGGGCCTCTGTTTCCTTTCTCCTCAGCTACTTCAGGCAGAGGCCTAACTCCTAGTCACAGAGGCACATGTAGACAGCCAGACAGACCATGAGGTGGTGGTACTGAGGGAAACACTCACTGTCCAGGGAAAGATTTGAGGCTGCCAGGCTGCTTGGAGCTTTAGTGCCTGTGTGTGGCTGTGCTCTGGGCTTGGGTTTCACCTACACATGAAATGGAAGACACTCAGAGCTCTGGGTTCTATATCGCTCTAACTCTGCATCCCACCCCCTGCTCCCACGGAGTACTATGGGAGGTAGTGGGTGGAGGTACTGTGGAGGGAGCCAGGCTTCAATTCTGCCTCATCTTTAGAGTGAGGTGAGCCCAAATGCTCCCACCAGGAGACTCTAATGTCCCTGTCACAGAACCAAGGCTAAGAAATGCAAAGGAGATTCAGAAGCTCATGGAAAGTGACACAGACAACTTTCTGGGTGTCTTGTCCCCCAAGTTCCAATACTGATGCCATGTCTCCGATTTCTTTTTTTGTGTTCCAGAGTTTGGCTGTACAGTTGGAAGGCAAGATTCAAACCCCAGGCCACACTTGGGGTTGTGAGGCTGTAGCCTCAGCTTTGCTTGCAGAGAGGAGTTAAAAACCCTGACCTGGGCACTCCTGTGAAGCCTCTGGCCTGTGTCGAGCGGGAGGATAAATATGTAGTCCCCATATAGACAACCGTAACTGAACTGAGGGCCTGAGAGGATGCAAAAGGGCCTTTTACAGTTCCTTACCCAACCTCCACTGGAACATGGGACCATTCTTGAAGAATTTGACCACACACAGCTTAAGAAAAGACAGTGGTAGCCAGGCAGTGGTGGTGCATGCCTTTAATCCCAGCACTTGGGAGGCAGAGGCAGGCGGATTTCTGAGTTGGAGGCTAGGCTGGTCTACAGAGTGAGTTCCAGGACAGCCAGAACTACATAGAGAAACCCTGTCTTGAAAAAAAAAACAAAAAACAAACAAACAAACAAACAAAAAACAAAAAAAAAGAAAGAAAGAAAAAAAAGAAAAGAAAAGACAGTGCAGTGGCAGACAAGACACAATTCCCTAGATTGGGAGCCTGGAGTCCCAAGTCCACTCAGTTGATCTGTTTGGGACTTTGTACTTTCGTCTATTATCTCTGTAAGATGGATACTTTGGGCCAGAGGCTGTTATGGTTCTTATAGGCCCTGACCTTACATGCTGTCAGCATGAATCTTGAACTCAGACAGACACGTCCAGAATCCTGGCCTGGCTACCTAGCTTCCTTTTTGGTCAGTATCAGTTATTCAGTGTTTCTAGCATATGGGGGCTTGGTGCTGAGTCCCCACTGATGTAGAAGGGAAGAAGACATTGCTCTTGGAGAATGTTTCCCTGGAAACCCACTGGGTGGGGCCATCAGGGCCCCATGACTCCTCAGGCAGCATTAACATGTCCTAAAACCCATGGCTCAGCTCACACAGAAACTTCAGCTTTCATACATACATACATACATACATACATACACACACATACATACATACATACATATTTGCTTGTTCGTTTATACAGCCCAGGATGGCCTCTGTGCTGGATAGTTTTATATGAACTTGACACAAAAGTCATCTGAAAGGAGAACATGGAGAAAAATGCCTTCATAAGATCCAGCTATAAGGAATTTTCTTAATTAGTGATTGATGAGGGAGGGCCCAGCCCATTGTAGATGATGCCACCCCTGGGTGGGTGGTCCTAAGTTCCATAAGAAAGCAGGCTGAGCAAGCTATGGGAAGTAAGACTCTGTAAAAGAAAAAAAGCACCCAACTGACTTAATGCCACAACATGAGAAAGTTATACGCTATGAACAACTCAGATTTATCCAAGGAATGCTAGGAAAGCAGTTAATTAATGCATATCAGTAGGCAAACGGGACAAAAAGCACACAGTCAAACCATCTCATTAGAAACAAAAAAGCATTTCATAGAGTCCAATAGATATTCTTGGTAAAATTCTCACAAAATTAGTAATAGAAAGAAACTTCTTCAACCTAAAAGTGTTCACTGAACACCGATAGCTAATGTAGTTTTTCACAAGGAAAATCCATTCATGCTCAACAGTTTCATCTGTATTTCTCCTTTCTAAGGATTAACCAGGACTGGCTCTGCATAGCTTCCCAAATTACAATTTAAGTGCATTCAGGATGACTTGGCCATAGATGTCTGCACAGCATTGTAATGGAAGTTATGGCCCATGAAAGTCAGCAAAAAGAAAAGGAAAAAGAAAAACAAAGAAAGAGAAAAAGGAAAGATAAATAAAGAAAAAAATGATGTAAGGCCCAGAAGCAGAACTGCCTTTCTTAGAGACAATATGATCTCATATGTAAAAAGGCCTTAAACACGCCCACATGCATGTTTGCATTCTTAGAAGCTTAAACAAGCTTACCAGGGTCACATAGATAAGTCAATGTTTCCTTTTTTTAATCAGTAAGTAAGACAACTATGAAAAAAAAGAGAAAGCATTCTTACTTATTGCAGTTGGTATATTCAAGAATCCATTTAACAGAAGCCATCCAAGCCAGGCCACCAGGGATGACAGATCACTCGAGAGAAACTGAAGCTGAAACAAATGGGAGGCAGTCCCTGCTCACAGAATGACAGAGCTGCTCTCCTTCGAGTGGACTGCATATTCAACTCCATCCTTATCTGTGTCCCAAGAGGCATCCCTCCCACCTCACCCCCCCAAAATTTGCAAGTTAACTCTAAAGTGTATGTGGAAATGCAAAATTCCTATAACCAAACCAATTTGGAAAAGAAGAAGAAAATCTAGGACTCCTTCATGCTTTCTGATTTCATTGTTCCCCTTTAGTGTGTGTGTGTGTGTGTGTGTGTGTAATTGTGCACACTTACTTGCACTACAACAAGTGTGTGGAGATCAGAGGTCAATTCTCTAGAGTCAGTCCTCCTGGGGATTGAACTTAGGCAGTCAAGGCTAGCCTGGTCAGTACAGTAGGTCCCAGGCCAGGCAGGGCTACCTAATAGGATCCTGTCTCAGTAAACACAACACAAAACACAACAAGCAACAACAAAATCTTTGTGAGCTGAGATGAAGAGTTCTTAGATACAGAATAAACCAGTGCTGGGGAAATTGAACTCCTTCAGAATAAAAGCCCTTTGTGCTTCAGGAGACACGATGAGAAAGGTGAGAAGACAAAACAGAAACTGGTACACAGTGTCAGCAAATGCTCCAAATACTCGAAGAGCTTTACAATTTAACAGCAGAAGGCAGACAACCAATTTTAAAAGAGGCGGAATAACCCTGCTTAACTCAGTCAGCAGAACATGAGACACTTAAAATAGGCAAAATATTTGAACATAAATTCACAGACAAGTGGCTTCACATGCATAATAGATCCTCAACACCATTAGTCATGGGAGAAATGCAAATTAAACCCATGCTGCGTTGACACTCCACACTGAGGATGACAGTGATTTTAAAGATTTGCAATTCTAAACCTCTGTTTGAGCTCCAAAAACTTAACCCTTAAGTATGGCACTGGGGTATGCAAAGTACTTTCAATCAAATGACAGTATAAGGCTTCAGAAGCAGCTGCTGGACAGTGGCTTAGTTGGTAGAGCACTTGTTTATCATGCACAGAGCCCTGGGTTTGAGCCCAGGAATCACATAAAACTAGGTATGGGGGCATTCAGCTATAAACCCAGCACCGGGGAGGTAGAACCTGGAGCATCAGAGATTCAAGGCCACCCTCTGCTGTAGAGAGAGTTTGAGGTCAGTCTGATCCTGTCTCAAGAGTCAAGGTCTTGCAGAAGCTTGAAAAGCGATCAAGAAGAACTCTCAACATTAATTCTAGGCAGCTACATGTATGCACTCACATACATGTACATGTGCACAT
>NW_021604733.1:478573-516481 GCF_004785775.1 Grammomys surdaster | reverse complement strand
CATGAGGAGGTGACAGGGATGCTCTAGAACTGGGCAGTGGCCATGCTTACACAGAGCTGTAGGGTTTCCCAGACCACTACAATAACCACTTAAGATGGGTTTATTTCATGGGAATTTTACTTCAATAATACTGTTTTTAAACCTATACATTAAAGATAGATACACACACACGTGTGTGTGTGTATGTCACAATGAGGTTACAAATGGGATTTTTTTCTTTTTCTCTTTCACTCTTTTCTATAGTTTCTGCATGTTCGTAACTATGGCCACAGTTTGGGTCTCAAGTGTCTCCGGTGGCCTGCAGGCTACAAACTTAGTTCCTAGCTCTCTGTATCAGGAGACAATGACAGCTTTAAGAGTGGGTGGGGCTCCAGGGAGGACCTAGATCCAGGGATATGGACTCAAAGACTGAAGGACCCCAGACTGCCTATGTCTTCTTTTCCATATCCCAGCTTCTGCTATGATGACCTCAAATCCCCAAAACAGTCAAGGCCAAGGGACTGTAGGCCAAAAAGAATGTTTTTCCCATTATAAATTAATTATCTCAGATTATTTTATCATAGCAATGAAAAGCAGTAATACAGATAATCGGTAGTGTGTGTACGAATATGTGTGTGCACATGTATGTGAGTGTATGTATGTGTGTATGCATATGTATGTATTTATGCATGCGTATGAAAGCATTTGTGTGTTTGCATATGTGTGTATGTGTTTGTGTAGCAGGATGCAGGTGAGGTACCACTTGTTTGTTTGTTTGCTTTGGTTGAGAGGTTGTAACAGCCAAGTTTCCAACAGGATGTGTGTCCAACAGGAAAAGCAGGGTTCATCACCCCCTCCGCTGGCCTCTCTGGCCTCGGAGGCGGAAGAGTAACAGACATCTGTCCCCAAAAATATCTCTTGCGATGCAAAATTACTGCGTCACCGGCAGAGATGGGGACAGCTGGTAAACTTATAAACAGTGAGAGGAACCTTAGAAGTAAAGAGAGAGGCCTTGACTCCTTTTTTAAAGACATTTTTTTAAACAAATAGTGTAAACCTGGCACAATGGTGCATGCTGCCTGTAACCTCAACTTTAGGGAATCTGAGGCAGGAGGATTAAAGTTCAAAGACATTCTGGGCTACATAGCTAGACTCTGTCCTAATATTATATTGATTATAGCTATGAAAGGAATAATTAGGCTGTGCAGTGACATTTGTTAAGACTCCGTTCTGTTCTGCAGGCACAGGAGCCGCTGCAGAGAGTCCTCTGGTGGGCTAGGGAGTTGCTGAGGCTCATGGGAATATAGAGTCACAGACCTGGACACAATCAGAAATGTGTCAGACGTAGAGGGATCCTGATTAAACCAACCTAATCCGATTCCCATCACAGGTGGGCCTAGGTGACTAGACATCTTCTGTGGATATGGTCAAGAATGAGGACGCCATCAGTTATCAAGGTTGCTTGGAGCTCAAGGGTAGGGAGAGTTAGCACAGCGGCTCAGCAAAGCTCTTTACTAATACTGGATTTTACAAAGAAACACATAGGTGAGCCTAGGAAAAGGCTTAGACCTCGCCTAAAGTTTGGCCCAGCAAAGAATCTTTGTCATGATAGGTCATCAAGGAGCATAGGTCAGGATCAGCCCAGTAAATTTTCATAAAACCCAGCTTCGTAGGCTGGGGGATGATGGTGGATGTCTTTAATCCCAGCACTCGGGAGGCAGAGACAGGCATATCTCTGAGTTGGAGGCCAGCCTGGTGTACAGAGTGAGAACAGCCAGGGCTATACAAAGAAAGTCTGTCTTAAAAAACCAAACACACAGACACACAGACACACAGACACACAGACACACAGACACAGACACACACACACACACACACACACACACACACAGAGACAGAGAGACAGAGAGACAGAAAGGAGAAACAAAAAACAAACAACAAAATAGCTCACAAGTCAGAACCAGAACATTCCAGATACTCCCTTGTTTCTCCCCTCTAAGTCGCTAGCTTCTCCAGCGATAACCTCTTTGCCAGCTTCTTCCAGCAGATGTTTGAACTTGGCCACCTGAAGGTGTGCAGTGGGGACTGGAGAAATGGCTCAGGAGTTAAGAGCACTGGCTGCTCTTGCAGAGGACCTGGGTTTGATTCCCAGCACCCACATAGCTGCTCACAACCACCTGCCACTTCCCTTCCAGGGGGATTTGGCCTGAAGTGGCTGCTAGTGTCTCCTCAGGGCTCAGTGGATCCCCTGTTGACCTGGCGTCTGCCCAGGATGTGGAAGTCTGGGACCTGGAAAGCTCAGAGGATTTGTAGCAGGTATTCTTAGTCTCTCACACAGCGGAGAGAGAAGGCAGAGAGTAGAGGCTCAGTGTGCTAAGCAGATGTAGGTAGAGCCCCCCCATTCTTTCCTGAACCCTGAAGAGACAATGCTAGGCCCAGGGGCTATTGCCTGAGCTGGTTGAAACAGCAATGGACCAGATTAGACTCTCCTAATCCTCTGATGACAGCCTTCAAAGTTGCTACAAAACCAGTAAGGAAGGAAATGGGGGAAACTGACCCAAAGGAGTGGTGTTTCTCCTACCAGGGGAACAAGAGTCTCTCTCTAAAATGCCAGGTGAGTTTCCACCACACCAGAGAAAAGGATTATGGGAGATCTCCCCAGAGTGTTCTACAATGGTGTTGAGTATAAGACTGTCTTCCAGAACTGTACATAGGGTCTCAAAAAGTTAATAAAAAATAAGAGTAGCAGGTAGATTCAAGCCTTGATTACTACTAAATTTTTAAAGGGGTCAGGTCTCCTCCAAAATCGATGTTCATTTCCCATGTCAACCTTTGGGTCCCACTATAATAGAGAAGCACCCGCTTCGGCAGCGGCTGCGCTGTGAGGGTGAGCTCCAGCACGTGTTTCTCCACGGACTCATTCTTCTTTGGGACAACCACACTATGCTCAAAGGTATTCAAAAGTCTGAAAGGAGGCCTCCCAGCCAAGTTAGAAGAAGGTGGCCCCTTAAGCGGCTTTGCCGGTGGGATCCGCCAACCTCTTCTCCTCCTAACTCTGAGATTCTGTTCAACATCGGAATCTTTGTGGCCTCTATACTCCATCAAGGGGATGACACTTATTGCATTGAGTTGTCACAAGGACCCATCAGGAAGATCCCAGGTCTCTTTGGAAAGGCAGGAGGCCCTATTGATGCCATGGCACTGGTAAAAACTGACTAACGCAGAGCCCACCTTCCAGAATAGCCCAGAGACAGAATGTGGGGCTTCCCTTCGACCCAGCCCTCTTTGGAAATTTATATACCGAAGCTCCATTGTGAAACACCAAGACTCCGATGTGGAAGAGAGGAAGACAAAGGGCAGACTCTGAATCAACCGGCAGGCAGGTGTCTGCCCTTCAGAGGCTCCACCGGAGGGTGGGCCCGTGACTCACCGTGGATCCTTTTACTTTTCCTAGTGACCAATCTGATTTTCCCATTACACGGCAGTGATTCACCGAGTGCTGTCTTGGTTATGTAACTGGGGCTGTTTTGATCTGTTGGGGTGTCTCTATCTCTATTTCTATGTCACCTCTGTGAGGCTTCGGAGACGCTTGCGTCTTACATAACTTTGTCCATGGTAACAAACAGTTGTTGAAGTATCTTCCCTTTGAGAACAAAACAACGTGCTCCCTCCATCTCCAGGAAGTGAGCATCTGGTGGTGGATGAAGGCCCAGCTTAGAGCCAGGAGACCCCTCAGTAGGCCTGGCTTGACTGCAGACACCATTTGTGTTCCCCATCTTCTCTGACTTTATTTCTTCCATCTTCAGTGAAATGGGCTATACAAAACCTAAGCATCGACCTGTAAACAATTTATAACGTTGTTAACGTTTCTCAAAGAGTCTAGACAAGGGTTCCAGAGATGGGAAATTTGATGTTTTCCATCAAACTCAAAGGTGGACATGGAGACTAAATCCCCAGACAGACTAAGATAATGTAGTGGGGAGGGAGAAACAACGGATTTCTGCTAGACTTCTTACAAATAAAATCATCTATCCCAGGGGAGTGTGGGAATGGAGTTGCCACCATTTCCTCCATTCTTTCTGTGCTATAAATGACAAACTGAAGGCTGGAAATGCACTGGCATTTGAAAATCCAATGTCATTCTTACCTTCACATTCAACTGACTTGGCCAGACCAGGAGTGGACCTCACAGCTGGGTGTGCCACACACTCTTGTTTGATTCATCCTCAACAGGAGAGCATGTCCTGGGGTTGGTCAAGTCCTAGTAGGTCCTTGGATCAATCCCAGGACGCCCCTATTGTCATGAAGGCTCAACAAGACCTTTTTATTTCTAGTCCGTGGCATTTACTAGGGTTCTTCCATTGACATCTCCCATCTGCTCCGAAAAATTCTCATAGACATTGTCTTTTCATGGCTCATTTGCTGTCTTCCCTCTTCCTTCTTTTTCCAGAGTGTCAGTTTGGTGTGTTTAGACTGTTTACTCTCTTTTTTCTCCCTGATCCTCTGATATGCCTTCTTTTGGACTTCCTACACTGTTATTTGATTAATTTCTTCAGGCCTATCTTCCAGTTCACTGATTTTCCCTTTGTCTGTATCTAATCAGCTATTAGATTCAACTATTAAATTCAATGTTCATTAATTTCTTTGTTTTGTTTTTTGTTTTGTTTGTTTGTTTTTTGAGACAGGGTTTCTCTGTATAGCCCTGGCTGTCCTGGAACTCACTCTGTAGACCAGGCTGGCCTTGAACTCAGAAATCTGCCTGCCTCTGTCTCCCAAGTGCTGGGATTAAAGGCGTGTGCCACCACCGCCCGGCATGTTCAATAATTATATTTATTTTTCTACATGATCTCAGGTGGGTGTGAAGGCACACATCTGTGATCCCAGCAGTCAAGAGGCGGAGGAAGGTCTTGAGTTTTAGACTAGCCTGGACTCATAGTGAGATCATGTTCAAACAAAACAAAAACAGCTCTATTTTATTATTTTTTTAAATCAGTTTTTCTTAATTTTCTGTTACCTGGTTGTACTTTAAAGTTTGCGTTCTGTGGTACATGCCTTTAATTTCAGCACTCAGTGGGCAGAGGCAGGTAGATTTGTGAGTTTGAGGCCAGCCTGGTCTACAAATTGAGTTCCAGGACAGCTAGGGCTACACAGAAAAACCTTGTCTGAAACAAAACAAAACAAAACAAACAAGCAAACAACAAAAATGAAAAGAGAAAGATAGATAGAAAGAAAAAGGTTGTGACCAGGCTAGCCTCGAACTCTCGAACTCAGAAATCCACCTGCCTCTGCCTCGAAAGTGCTGGGATCAAAGGCGTGCGCCACCACTGCCCGGCATGTTCTGTCTTTTAACATAATATTTTTAGCTTTTGTTGTTCCTGATTCTATTGTGTAAAATATCTGGGGCTCAGTTTGTTGCTTCTGCCTCGATACCCTTGGCACCTCTCTATCCTGTGAGCATATTTATTTTATGGCTGGGCTCTGCTTACTCTGGAGAGTGTATAACAGGGCTGTCTTTGAGGTCAGGGGGACCATGACACCTGTCAGAACAAGAGAGCACTTGCTCCCACGGTGATCCTGGGGCTGACTCTACTCTGGGATCTCCTTAATGTAAACTTGCTTGTTGACATGTGTGGGACATTCAGGTAAAGTGAGCTAAGATGCCAGTCTGCACAGGGGACAGTGCTGTGACCACATTTCTGCAAAAAATTTTTTTTCTTCTTCTCATTCCTTGGAGACTTAGATTGGGAAGATTTGCATCTGGCTCCCACTGATCCTGGCTCTGTAACCCAGCAGCGTTCTGGCATAACGGCCAGAAGGCCTTCAAGTCAATGACTTTCTAGTCAATGGCTCCCGGCTTAATTTTCTTCATCCGAGCATGAGGCGAATCTACTGCCAGTGCACAAACCCCGAGAGACTGTAAGGAGGCAAAGTTCCTCGAAATGAAATCCATGACACTGTTAGAATAATCAGATGTGGTGCTCACTCAGATTAAATACATCAGAACCAGAAGGGTTCAAACCAACATTTAGAGACACAAAATGAAATGGTTAGAAATACTTAACCTTCCAGGTAGAAAAGCATCCAAGTAGGAACTTAGTCTAGACCTGGCACAATACCTGTGGTCTGAAGGTGGAGAGAACCAACTCCAGAAGGTTGTCCTCTGACCTCCACAAGTGCACTGTGACATGTATGTGCACACACATACATAGATATAGAGATAAATAAAATATAATGCAAAATAATAGGAAGCTCAGAGGTAAAGTCAGGAATGTTGGTCTATACGCTCAGCATGTCCTTGAGAAGAGGCAGGGGTTTGGAGCACTTTCTTTCTTTTTGGTTGTTTGTTGGGGGTGTCTCATGTAGTCTAGGCTGGCCTCCAACCCAAGGCTGGCCTTGACTCTTGATCCTCCTGCCTTCACTTTCCAAGGGCTGGAATACACAGGCATGTGACATCACGCTCAGCTTCTAGGTCATTTTAAATGTCTCTTATCGCCACTACACTTTCCATCTCACAGTTACAAAATGGCCACCACGTACTGCAGACACTACGGCCAAGTCTAAAGCAAGACTTAAGAGTCTTAGTCACAGGACTTCCGGTCTGGGCCAGAGTATAGAGCAGGTCACAGGCGGCAGCTCCGTACCCAACCCCAGAAAACCGAGAGAAAGAGGGACTCCCAGGAGCTTGAACTCAGGCAGCACTCAAGATTAGGTTGTTACTTTATACAGGGTGTTTCCAAAACCCATCTCCACCCAACCTAAAAGGGGGGACTTCTGCCCCTAGACCAAGCAGAGAGGGGCCACCCAGAACCCCCTCTGACAGGCGATCTGAATTCTTGCTTAGGCTGCGAGGCTAAGCACTGCAAGGGAATATAAATAAAAGATAAAAATATCTATCTGGGTTCCCTGAGGGACAAGCCTGACTGCAAAGGGGTTGATGTCAAAAGTATCCCCTCTCCAGGAAAAAGACATCGGGACGGGTATGGCCCTCATGCCTCACTGGACAACGACAGGGGGACCGGAGCCATTACAAGGTCCCCTTCAAATACTCGAGGTAAGGCCTCTATCCCCGCCTCCGCAAGTTTAGAATTGCCACAGCCCTTCTATACTTAGAGAAGGGAGGAGATGTCAGGGGCAGCCCTGTTTACCCACTGAAGGCCTAAAATCAGCCATAGGCCTAAAATCAGTAATAGGCCTGTCATACATGTATACTAACACCAAGTCTTGGGTCTCAGTGGAAAAACATTGAAACAGATGGCTATAAGCTAATGTAAACAGGCAGCTTTTGTGGAAATTTACAAGCCTGAGTAGCCATAGACCTTGTAAATAGGTAGCCTTGGCAGACAGTACCAACTTAGATAAGGACAAGTGAATCATAAGCAGAGTCATAGTGAATTGTCCCCTGAACCTTTACCTAGCCGATACCCGGTTCTGAAGATATCTGTATTCCCCCTGATCACCCACATTCCAGTGTCACCCCCTTCCCCACATCCTGCCTTTCTGTGTTTACAACCCCTGTGTGAATGAATTACGATTTGAGAAAAAAATAAATTAAAAAAAAAAAGAGTCTTAGTCACCTTTGTCTCTCCTAGAAGTCCCCCAGTAGCAAACCCTTTTAAAGTGTCTTATTGTCTAAGATTTGAGTGTGTGACTAGCCAGGCTATATGGAATCCCAAGGAAATACAAATCCTTTTGCAAGGTGGATTCACACTGAACGTAGACTCAGCTCAGAGTTAACCTGAACTGGGCACATTCCCACTCTGATGGCAGCAGTCAGGATTCTTCTGGAAAGGAGATGAAAATATCAAGAGGACATAGTTCACAGCCTGCAGCTGGGAGCTGGCTTAGCACAGCATGGAGTGGGCTGACTCCTCCTAGCTTGCAGAGTCTCCTCTCAATTCTCTCTCCGTCTCTCCTGTGCCAAAGGAGATTGTCCAAAACACGCTTCTTCTTGGATGCAGATGAAGGCATGTAAGCAAAGACAGCGTGAAGTTCCCAGGCCAGGCTTCTGGGTGATGAAACCATCAGCTTTTCCTCTCTCGGTGCCAGAGAGGCGTCGTCAGTGATACTGGAGTGAGAGGAGCTTCCTCCCTGTGGGTAAATCACACCCAAGGCACTTGCTCTCCAGTAGGAGCATCAGATGGGGCGGGGTCCAAGAGGACACACCTGCCCTACTTCGAAGGTGAATTCTGGTAGGTACTGTACAGTCTTACCCTTCCAGGTAGAGAAAGTGCCTGTCTTCTTCAAGATTCATGGCTGTCACTATCAAAATCAGTTTGGCAGTTCCTCAGGAATCTGAGAATCGATCTACCTTAAGATCCAGCTATACCACCCTTAGGCACACAGCCAAAGGACTGTGCATTCTACTCCAGAGACACTTGCTCATCTGTGTTCATTGTTGCTCTGTACAACAGCCTAGAAATCCATAAACTGGTGAGTGGATAATGAAAATGTGGTACACTACACAAGGGGATATCTTTCAGCTGTTAAGAAAAATAAAATAATGAAATTTGCATGTAAATGAATGGAGTTAGAAAAAATATATCCTAAGGTGGCTCAGACTAAAAACAGACAAATATTGTATGTTTCCTCTTATATTAGCTTGTTTTTGGTTTGGTTTGGTTTGGTTTTGAGACTGAGTTTCTCTGTGTAGCCTTGGTAGTCCTAGAACTTGCTCTGTGGACCAGGCTGGCCTAGAACTCACAGAGATCTGCCTGCCTCTGCCTCCCCAGTGCTGGGACTAAAGGTGTGCGCTACCACTGCCTGGTGTGGATATTTACTTTTAAATTTTTTGACATGTGTGTTAAAATCCAAATAACCACGGTACCAAGGGGAGGAGAGTATCTCCCAAGGAAGGAGAAATAGAATATGTTGTTATGGTGAGACAGAGGGGAAAGTCGAATGGGAGGGGATGGGAGAGGAGAGTAAAGGAGGTGATATGGGGAGGAACAACTAACACTATAGGCTATGTGGAAACCTAGTAGTGTAGAAGCTTCCTAATAGAAATATATGTATGTGCACGTATACACACACATAATATATATGTGATATATATCTATATGATATATGTGTGGTGTGACTTATAGTATATATGATACATATGGTATGTGATATATATGATATATATATATCATAGATAGATAGATAGATAGATAGATAGATAGATAGAGATATATCATCCAGTAACAAACCCTGCAGCCTACAACACTGACCTGTCTGTAAGTATATACTGGTACACAGTGGTTCAAGCGTTATGGAAGTAACCAATCATTTTCTGATGGTATTTAAGGCCCACTCTATGATATGGAACCTACTCCTGACACTTCTAAGTGGCCAGGAACCTGAGACTCGACAGGTCACGGACCTAGAGGAAACCTACTACCATTGTTCAGCTAAAGAAGCACAGTGACAAAATATTCCTAACGGCATTGCTACACCACTGCATAGATCAGTGCATTTATGCAGCCCTCATTAGAGAAGTTTCTTCTTGCAGTAATGGAAATTAACTCCAAGATCCACAATTAGACAACGTGCAGGGAGTGAGAGACTCGGCCATAAATAGAATGTTTTTGCCAAACCCTTCTCATCAAGGCTCAGGGATCGATTCTGAAGAGGAGGTGGAAAGAGACAAGAGCCAGAGCTGGCGGAGGACTCCAAGGAAGCAGTGCCTTCTAAACATAGCAGGAATGGACATATGGACTCACAGAGACTGAGGTAGCACAAAGCTACAGAGATTCAAGGCAGATGGGATCCCAGCAGTGAGGGGGCAAGTAGACACAGGGTCCCACCCCAAACCAAGATGCTATCTGTAATTGCTGCTGCTGGCAAAGAGAACATCAGTTTTCTTCAGTGAAGCTACAATTCTACCTAAAATGGTACCTCACACCCACCTGACTTGAGTTCTTCTGTGAAGGCTTCTAATCTCTGTGTGGACGTCACTCCTTCACGGACTCTTCCGAGCATGCACTCCGATACACCTGCAGCACCCGGTCCATCCTGATGATCCAGCTTTCCTGTTAGGTTGGAGCCCACACCAGGGCTGGAGCTAAACCTCTCCTGGTCAGTGTTGGGTGAGCAGTGCCACCATGCCCACAGGAGCCTCAGGCACATATGTGTTAAACAAACAGAGGAATGAAAAAACAAAACCAAGTCCACTGAACGGGAGAGGAGCTCACAGCCTAGGAAAATGCGCATGCTCTAAAATAAACAGATGAAAGATACATTGGGCCAGTAAGATGATGGCCCAGCAGGTAAAGATACTTATGGTTAAATGCACTCACCAAACCCAAGGAGCTGAGTTTTATCCTCTTCTGCCACGTGTTACATATATACATACACAGACATACATGTGTAGACATACATATACATAGACATATACACACAGAGATACAGAAAGAAACACACACACACACGTACACACACACACACAGAGAGAGAGAGAGAGAAACAAAAATAAATAAAATCAATAGAAATTTTAGAAAAGAAATACACATAAGTAAGTGAAGGAGGGGCACAGCTTATATATGCAAATGATACAATTCTAGAATTAAAAACTACACCCACAGGAAAATACTGGGAGAAGAGAAGGAAGGAAACACAACAGAACACTATCCATAATTAATTAGGAAGTAACTATGAGACAGTTTAATATTTAAATCATCTCTCATAATGGGTGCTGGAGAAAAGGTTCAGTGGGCAAAAGTGACTTTTGAGTTCACAAGTGCGAAGACCTGAGTTCAGATTCCGGTGCTGGTGAAGCTTCAGCCCCATGTGTACTTGTAACCGTAGCCTAGAGAAGGTGGAGAAGAGAGAGGCTGGGCTTTGCTGGCTGCCAGCCCAGCTCTAGCTTCAGTAAGAGACCTTGACTCAAAAGAATTTGTGGGCCGGCGGTGGTGGCGCATGCCTTTAATCCCAGCACTTGGGAGGCAGAGGCAGGTGGATTTCTGAGTTCTAGGCCAGCCTGGTCTACACAGTGAGTTCCAGGACAACCCGGGCTATAAAGAGAAACCCTGTCTTGAAAAACAAAACAAAACAAAAAGAATTTGTGGGACAGTGATAGACCCAGACATCTTTGGGTCTCCTCTGACCTCTGTACATATGTGGATAGGTACATGTGCCTACACACACATGAACACTCTATACCATGTACACATATTTCACACACCTATCATTAGTCATTTCTAATCACAGCAGGGCCCATATAGGGAAAGGCACAAAAGCTCTCTGCTCTGGTAACAGGAAACCCCAACGGAGGTCTCAGGCTTGAGGAGGTTCCCAGAAAGGAGTGCTCTACAGACCCAGGATGACAGCTTAGCAGGTGGGGCCAGGCAGGCAGAGGGCTCCATCTGAGGGAGGGCCAGACCCAGGGCATAGTGGAATGGGAGGCAGCCAATGCAAAGTCCTTAGGTTAGAGGCCCCGAGAAGGACTGAAACAGAATTCTGTTGGTCTGGAGTACTGGAAGAGTGGGGCATTCAAGCCAGAGTGGGTGTTAGTGGATCTTTGTTCTGTTTTGTTTCATTGAGCTTCATTCTTGCTGTGTAGCTCAGGTTAGCCAAGAACCTTCCGTCCTCATGCTTCAGTCGAGATTACAGTTGTGTGCCGCCACCCTCAGAGTTGGTGGCTTTTGATGTGGGCTGGTCAGCTATGTGGAGGAAGAACAGATGCAGGAGGCCAGGAAGGAAGAACTGTAGAGAGATCCCCCTCCAACAGAAAAAGGTGAGACCAGGAGGGACAGCTCACACTTGGCTGCGGTGCATGAGAGACAGAGGTAGCAATGACCCCACATCCAGGCTCAGGAGAAGCCATATCCCATGCAGGGACATGAGGGAGAAGTGTGGTCCTGCACATAGACAGCTTGAGGTAGAGGAGCTTCAGGGGGTGTCCCTCTGCCTGACTGAAAGACCCCCACGGTTGGGGCTGAGGAGACTGTGGACATAGGCTTGGGAGCCATTGTGAGGCAGGGGCCACTAAGCTTAATGTCACTTAGGATTGTGCAGAGCACTGGATGGGCAGAGACTGAACTGTGAGCTTGGGCATGGGGACACTAAAGATGCTAGAAAAGGAGGAAGAGCTAAGGACAAAGACAAGTAGGTGTAACCCTGGGGGGAAACTGACTGGGGGTCACTGGGGTGGGCGAGATGCAAGGCTGAGTCCAGCCTGTGCCTTGTCTTTGGACCTTGGTTTATGAATCTCTGGCCTATCAAACAGTGACATTGGCTGGGTCACTGTGGTTACCACAGTTTATTGATTATTAGAGCTGTTGCATTTGCCCTGCTTATGAGTACCTGCTGTATGCCTGGCACTGTGCAGTGTTCTGTATACACAGCCTCCTGTGGACCACAACCTTGTTAGAAGAGCATCATTGTCTTGTCTTAAAGACTTAATGTGTGGGGGACGGATAGAGAATATGATGCCTAAGGCACTGGGGTGAAAGCTAAGTTTGTGGCTACCATTTTTACCATCCCCAGGAGCCACCCCAAATCTTGGCTACAAAGAAGGGAATCTTCCTAGATATTGACTTGAGCCACTCCTTTACCCTCAGTCTGCAAACACCATGATTGAGGTCAGCCGTGTTCTTGTTCCAATTTCAGAAAGTGAGGCACTAATGGCTCTCTGATGGTGGTGGGGTGAGGAGTGGGATGCAGTAGGCTGGTCCTAGAAAGATGAGATTGGAAGGTCCAGGAGGATCCCAGGCAAGTGGCCCCAAGCAGGGGGTGCCAGGTAAACAGCCACTGTCCTGCACAGGACAGCAGTTCTTTTTCCTTCATAGCACTCAACTGGGGCTCACAAAACACTGGACAGTCAAGCTGCTAGCTGGCTACTTATCCTCCATGCTATGGTTTCTCTGAATCTTGCGAGGTGCTCCATGCTGATATGAACAGGTTGCTGGGCTAGGAGCCTGTCAGCAGTGCCAGTGACCCACACTTACAACCTTTGAATTGTGGGGAGCTGGGCCTGGCCCAGAGTCACATAGAGTGTCAGGATTCCAAGCCACAGTAGTCCAAGGGGTCTCTCTCTCTCTCTCTCTCCCCCTCTCTCTCTCTCTCCTCTCTCTCTCTCTCTCTTCCCCTCATGAACTAGTACAACTGAGGTACAAGCGATCACACGTGTCGGTGACAATCCAAGTGGCAAGACAGACAGGAGTCTGTGCCTACAGGACAAGAACATCAACCTGCCTAGTTTCCTGTGGGAGATTCCCCAGCATCATACAGAGACTCTTACTTTTTCAGCATCTCATCATTTAACCACATCTAGCATTTTAAGCTCCCGGATACGTTTATTCATTCCTTTGACAAAAGGAAAGGCCTTTCCCCAAGGTCATTGGGGAGCAAGCACCGTAACATAGGTAGGTCTTTGGATTCTTTGTCCCACCTCTTCCCTTGTATCCTATAACCAGCCCGAGCACCTGCAGAGTGCTGGTCATCTTGGGATGGGCTTTGCAAAGCACACAGACCTGTCAAGAGCCTTCTCTGTTTGACAAGCTGAGGCCTGTCCAAGAAGACACCATTGTGTACGGTAGACGATTGTGTAATTGCGATGGATGTTACGGAAAAGGCTGCTGTAGTAGCCACAGGCTCCTGAGCTGTGGGGTCCTCTTCTCTCACCTCCAACTTATCCCAGGACCTAGTCTCCTAATTTGGCCACAAAAGCCAAGTTCAGCTCCAAGTAAGGCTGTGTCTAAGCACAGACCTTTGAAGACACAGTTCCTCCTAAAACCTCGGAGAAGCCAATTACAGTGGCGGGAGCAGTAATCACTGTAATAAGGGTAATGAGCGGATTTAATATAGCTGACGATGGGCTTTTTTCTTTTTTTTTACCTTGAGAAAGAAAAGAATTTACTGATATTAAAGCCCGATTTAAGTTTTCACTCAAACTCCTGAGAAATGGCTTGGGTTCTGGGTTCTATCTCAAGTGGAAGGCTGGTGTGGAACAAAACAAATAAACCGGGTGACACTCGAGTCCTCTGAAGTGATATTGATGGATCAGGAGACAGGATGATGATGCTGGTCAAAGCTGGAAGAGCAGACAAGGGACCACCAGACTGGCACTCACTGTGCATACTCGCTCCTCAGCCCCTGGGAGCCTTGGCTTCTTCGTCCATAGATTGGGGATAATAATATTAGCGCTTCAGGGTTTGGAGGAAAATTAAATGAAGCTACATTACATTAAGTTTAATTAAAGTATGTGTACATGTCTGGCAAGCCGGAGACAATCCATAAATATTAGCAGCCTTCCTTAATAGCAGGGATGTTCTATGGAAAGAGCCCAGGGCTTTAAATGCTCACTGTAAAGGGTGTGTGTGTGTGTGTGTGTCTGTGTGTCTGTGTAGAGGTCAGAGGACAACTTGCAACACTTGGTTCTCTCCTTCCACCAAGTGGAACCAGAAATCAACCTCAGGTTGCCAGGCTTGGTGGCAGGTGTCTTTACCTGCTGACCCATCTCGCTGACCCAGTTTTTTGTCTCTTGCCTGTAAAAGCCTAGAGGTAAACACACCAGAGCTGATGCTGTGTTTGCGCAATCTGCTGGGGACCCAGGGCTCTCCACACTTGCCGTTCTACTAGATCAGCAGGAAGCTGCCACCTCATGGTCTCATGTGGCTGCAAATCTCCAGCAACCACAACCGATTTCCAGCTAGCAGGAAAGGGTAAGGTGTGTGGTGGGGCTTTCCAATTCTCTTTGAAGGGATAGCCCAGAAGTTTGACACATGTGGCCCTGCAAAACTTTGGATTGAGTTGGCCATGTGGTCTTCTTAGGTATCAAGGCATTCTGAGGAGTATGGTGTCTATTCCAGGAGCCGTGTGACCAGTTACACTTGAGGTCCTCCTATCACTGGGGGAAAGCAGGCTGCCTTGGCTGTGACATACTGACACATGACCTGATAGGACAATGGCCATGGAATTCCTCAGAGCACACAACTCTCAAGGGCTCAGCCATACTTCCTCCCTCTGTCCTAGGCAGGCCTGTCTTCCAAAGTTTCTTCCTATGAGCCTCAGTACTTCCAAATCTCTTGTCTTTGCCTTGCCTGGTCCAAGTCACAGGGGAACAGAGTCAGTTCAGGGTGGGGGTAGGGGTAGGAGGACAAGGATGAGGACATAGGGTATGTTCTTTCACAGAGTATTTGGCAACAGGGAGCCAAATATGAGCCAGGCAGCATGAATGTCTTAAACACTAAACATTTAAATTAAAAAATAAAAAAAGAACTAGCAACTTTACTTTTGGATAATGGTTATTGATGTGGAGAAATTTAATCATTATTGTCAGCTTTCTTTTTTAAGGAAGTCAATACAGAGAACAGTAGGTGACCCGGTTACGGCAATTTTGTAGTTACTTTGTTTGTATGTTTGCTTGTGTGTTTTAGACTAGGTCTTACTATGTTACCCTGGCTGGCCTGGAACTGTAATATAGACCAGACTGGCCTCAAACTCACAGAAAGCCTCCTCCCTCTGCCTCCTGAGTGCTAGGTGTGCGGCACCTAGCCCTGAAGTTGCTCTCACACCCTGCAAAGAATCTAAAGATGGACATCTACCCTGGTTCCTTCCCTGAGTGGTCATCAGGAATCTTTGTCTTCTTCCTTTCACTTTGGGTTCTGAGTTTCTCAGGAGCCCAGATCCTTTCCAAGGTCATAAAAACAATACAAATTATAAACATACCTAGTGCACAGGCCCAGCACACAGTGAGGCAGAGCCTGGAAACCTATACTCCATCCCAGGCTCATTTTAAAGTTTGGGTCAGGCAGAAAATGAAGAGCATAGCTGTAGATCACGGGAGGGCTGGAGAATGTGGGCTGTCAGATTCTCTGAGCTAAGGAGGAAACGGTCTGAATGAGCTGCAACAGGCTGGATGTGACCCTGTGACACTGAACAGTCCCTCCTCAAACCTCTGTTCTCCTCTCCCTCTTGGCTTGGGGTGGGTGTGGGTGTTATCATCCCAGGGGGAAGACAGAGCTCAGAGAAGGTAGCTAGGCAGAGGATGAGGGGCAGGAGGACTGGGTTATAGTCCCAGCTTCCAGACTCAGTCTTCCTAAATGGTACAATGGAGAGTTGGGCCTCAGAGCTCTTAGGCTAGATCTGCAAAGGGTCTCTACTCAGCATTCAAATCCACTGACCCTGCAGGCCAGGTTCACTCTGGGGAGACTTTCCTTTAACCAGAATAGCTACTGTCTCTTACAAATGTACTGGTAGCCAATCTTGCCCCAATCCTGCACACCTAGAGTCTTTACCATTGAGCTACAGAAGGGGCAAACTTGTGGAGTGTGGATGTGTGTGTGTGGGTGTGTGTGTGGGGGGGGTGAGTTGGCCTCTGATTGAGGAGGTGAAGGGATGGGTGGGAGTGGGCAAGATGGTGGGAAAGGTTGCAGGTAAGAGACTGGACACTCAGTTACCTTACCCCCTACTCCTTCTTCTCCATGTTTTTTTGAGTCAGGGTCTTCTCTGTAGCCCAGGCTAGCCTGAAACTCACAGCAGTTCTCCCTCCTCAGCCTCTCAAGTGCTGGGATTGCAGGCATGAACCTCTTGCCTCTTCCTCCCCTTTGTTTGAACTTTTCTTCCTTTCCCCTCTTCTCCCTTCCTGCTCTCTCTCCTTTCCCCCACCTCAGTTACAGATGCTCTGGTTCAGTTTCCCCTGGGGAAAATTCACAGTCTTCCTCCTGGGGTGGGATTCTGTTCTCCTCCCAGATTTGGGCTTTGCAGGGCAGAGCCTTGGGCTCCAGTAGCTGTGGGCAGACCCTGCCTCCCCAGTGCAGAAGCAGCATGCCCCCCTTATTGGACACTACCTGCCTTGTCTTTCAGGGCACCCTTCACAGCAGGCCTCTAATTTACTCAACTGCTCCTGAGACTCCCGCTCTCCTGTAATCACAGGATGACTCCCCACACAGGCTCCCAGGAGTCTTGCTGTCTCCTTCCTTCTCAAGTCCCCGAGGGCCTCTGAGCTCCGGCAGCCCAGCTCCAGCATTGGCAGTCTCCACTCGGGCTCCTTCACTGGGTCCTGACGAGGCTTCTCCCAATGTTCTCCCAATGGACCCCTGACCCCACTGGACACAGCTATTCTAGGAACCTAGTGGAGACAGCAATTTTGTACTCATAATTGTGTGTGTGTGTTTAAACAAAACAAAACAAAACAAAACAAAACAAACAAAAAAAACCCACGGGGCTTTGGAAACAGAATAAGCCCAGAAAACCCAGGTCCACTCTGTCTTCTGTTCCTGGTAGCTATCATCAAGCAGTTCCTGAGACTGGTGTCCCATGTTCAGTGTTTCTGCTAAGAGGCCAAATGTGGGAGTCAGAACCTAGGATGATATGGGATATTTTGGGGTGTATTTGAAATCAAAAGAGCCTCTTGCTGAGCCTGGAGCAGGGGTGGGTCTCAGAAAATTCAACAGCCGCTAAAGCTGCCCTGAGCCAATGACTGAAATTTGCAGACCACAGAAGAAGAGTTTTAAAAAAATGTTGGACTCTGGCCGGGCGGTGGTGGTGCACGCCTTTAATCCCAGCACTCGGGAGGCAGAGGCAGGCGGATTTCTGAGTTTGAGGTCAGCCTGGTCTACAAAGTGAGTTCCAGGACAGCCAGGGCTATGCAGAGAAACCCTGTCTCAAAAAAACAAACAAACAAACAAACAAAAGTTGGATTCTACATATGGGGTGCCCTCAAGATTCTAGTCCTCTGGGGCTGTTTGTGGGACTGATGGCAGAAACTGGGGTGAAGCACGGGGAGAGGCCAGTGCAGCTGGAGCACTGACGAGCTGTCCCGGCTGCTTCCTGTCAGGATTCCTCAGGCTTTTACTGTAGCTTCCAGGCAGGGATGTGAGATAACAAGGAACCAGTTCTCTCTGTATCCTGGCCTCTAGCAAGGACATTCCAGAGCTGCTGCCTTGGGGTCCTTTGACCTACTGGACTGGTTTCTATCTCTGGTTCTCCTCAAGGCCACAATCCCCTGACCATGCTTTTTTTCTCCCTTCCCCCTCCCTCAGCCCTAATAGAGGCTTTGGATGAAAACAGAGAGGCCCATACACAACCAGCCCAGGGCCGTACTCCTTTATCTATCCCTTAAGTGACACAGGAACCCCCTCCCTCCCAGCTGCTGTTTGCAGCTACACAAGGTACACCCTGTTACTTCCTCCTGCCTTGCTGTTCAGTCCTCTCTTGATATTTGACAGAGGAAGATATTTCTTGCAAGGTGTCTGATTTCCAGAAGTGCAAACCTGGATGGATGCTCTCTAGTCTCATTGTAGATGTGCCCCCCCCGCCCCCGCCGGGTGGGCTGCTCACTACCCTCAAGGACATAAGGGCTCTGCGGTATTAGAGAAGGCCACCATGGCAGGTGTCACATCAGCTGGTCATTTAGAATCATCCTTTATGAAACAAGGTCCAGGTTTCTCCCCAGTAGACACATGTATCCTACCCAAAGACAGGCTGAAGTCTTGATCCCTCTACAGCTTGGAATGCAACCTTGTCTGTAAATGAAGTCGGTGCAGACTTCCTGGAACATGCCAGTATGATCTGTGTAGAAAGGAAGGAGAGCCAAGCACAGGAGAGGCCTCGAGTAAAGGAGCAGAAGTCACAGGGGACACAGACACACACTGAAACACACAAAAGTCTCTGCTGGCAGCAGGCTCTGGAAGACACAGGAAGAACCCCCCCACACACACACACACAGATTTCCAAGAGAATGTGGCCCTGCCACATTCACCTGGGACCTCCATCCTCCACAGCTGTGAAACAATGCATTTTGACGTCTAAGTCATCAGACTGTGGCACTTTGCTCTGGACGCCACCAGAGAGCTAATACACAAGTGGCTCTTGTGACCCTCTTTGGGATACAGGCTTAGATCTAGAGGGTGTGAGCCACCTGCTTGTTCAAATCACCTATAACCTCAGCACCTCTCTAGCCCAGCTTCTACCTCCCCAGGGAGTGGCCATTGTCTGTAGTTCCCTCACTACCACCACAGTCAGCTCTGTGAGGGCCTCATGTTCGGGGAACACTGTGATCTTTGGGTTCCCCACAGCTGACATCACAGCCATGGATCTTTCCAATAGACATAGGTGTTCTCTGACAAGTGCATGGCTTTGCTCAGTCCCTCTTAGCACCCATGGTTCCTCCTTTCGAGGGGGTTGACCTCAGGCCTCCAGAGCCTTCTGGCTTTGCTGGGCCACTGAAGCTTCAAATGTCGGGAGGTCTGTGCCAACAAAAAAAGCCTGCTACTGTTCAAGTCACAAATCTGAGAGCCTTTGGTTATAGGTGTTCAGGAAGCGAGATGCCAGAAGGAAACAGAAAATGTGCTGTCTGTGGGGAACTGGCAGGTCCTGCTGAGTTCCATTCCATGTGTAACAGTGGCTCTTAGTCTGTACTCAGCCTTGCCCCACATTCCCCTCCCTCACAGAGTACCAGCAGTGGCCCCAGTTATTCCGTTCAGAGTGTAAGTTTTATGAATGACTCAACATCTTGTTTAATAAACCCATCACACCTGCCAGGCGCTAGGAGGCAAGAGTTGATGATTTCTATCTACATTGGTAAATAATGGCACTCGAGAATCTATTAAGCTGTGTCCGGAATGCCAGGTGTATGAGCTTCCCAATCACCAGACAAATCCCTCACCTAGAATGTGGAAAGAACACAGTGCTTCTGGCAGGCCTTCTGAAAGCCTCAGACCCTGGATGTCTCTGACTTCCTCTTCCCCTCCGGTCTCTCATCCTCCATTCTATCTTGAGGAAGGCCTTAGAAACTATAATCTACCCCACACACAAGATGAGTCATAAAAATCAGCACCTTTCCCCACAGACAACCATAACATCTAGAAATAAGGCTGGAGGTATAGAGCAGAGGCAGGGACCTTGCCTAGTGTTTCCTCCCTGGCCCTAAGGATATGACTGACACAGCCATAGGAACCCTGTTGTCTACATCCTGAAATTTGTGAATGTCATTGAACCAAGGCCCCATGTTTTTATTTTGTAACGGATTTTCAGATTCTCTAGCTGGTGCTATCTAGACTGGATGGGGGTGGGGTGGGGTGGAGGTCCTCACCATATCTAGAATTGTCATCAGAGCCCTGTAAGTTATCTTGGATAACATAGGAGATTCCCGGAAAATGATATCTGAGGGACCAGAATCACCCTGAATGGGATGGCTTGGAATTCAAGGCCACTGAGGATCAGTAGAAAAGACACTCAAAGTTCCATCCCTGGGACAGGCAGAATGGAGCCATTTGTAGTTAAGGTTACAGGTGGGGCATAGCTCAATGTTTGAGAAACAGAATAATTGTAAACAGGAATGAGCCTAATGTGTTTTTACTCTAAAGTGGCTTTCAAGCCTGAGATGGAGGTAGGCTGGTTCTTCCCTTCCTGTCACCCAAGCTCCTTCACTGTGGCTTACCTGGGATGATTGATGTGTAATGGTTATTTCTCTATTGGTAGCACACTGTGACCAAGGCAACTTATAGAAGGAAGAATTAATTGGGCTTATGGTTCCAAAGGGACAGGAGTCCATCACCATCACGGTGGGGAAGAAGTGGGGCAACAGGCCAGGCATGGTGGCTGGAGCTGCTTAGATCTCACATCTTAACACACAAGCAGAAAGCAGGACAAGCACACTGGGAATCGAATGAAGATGAGGACATGACCGGTCCTGGGTTTGGTCGAGGAGAAGGATTTTATTGTAGATATGAGGGAGAGGACAGCCAGAGGCATCAAGTAGAGTCCAGAGCAGGAAGAGAAAACAGTGGACTAGAAATGACCAGTAGAGTGAACTTGGCCATGGGGGCTAAGGGGAGGAAGAGAGGAAGAGAGGAGAAGAGAGTTGAGAGGAAGCCAAGGACCAAGGGACTGCCAAGGGTTATATAAGAGAGAGAAGCTGGGGTTGGGATGAAGAGGGAAGCTCCTGAGCTCGAGAGGTTTAGGGTGGAGGGTGAGGAGAGGGGAGAGGAGCCTAAGTACTGAGCCAGGTGGCCTCAGTGTGCTAATAAGCACCACAGCTAGCCATTTTTCCAGGGTTTCTTTGAGATCTGACAGAAATGGCAGAAACCTCAATGCCTAGCCTCCCGGCATAATTTCCCCTAGCAAGGCCACACTTCCCAAGCCTCCACAAACAGAACCCCCAAGTGCTCAAATGCCATAGACTATGGGGAACATTTATCACTCAAGTCATGTGTATGAGCCATCTGCCTACCCCTGTGAGTTTCTTCTGAAATCGGGTATGTGAACCTGTTTGTAAACTTGTTTGTCTTTTTTCTTGTTGTTCTCTCTCTGACAGGCTCCTCTGCAGGGCCCCAGGTAGAGAGCATCAGATGACTGGCGGAAGAGAGGATTGTTTTCCTCTGTGAATTTGTGCTTACATACCTGTAGGTTCTGCAAAAAAAGGGACCAAGGGCAAAAACAAAGCCATTGCCTGGAGGATAGATAAAACGTGTAAACGGCAGGACCAGTCTGTTGCATACACAGGCAGGGGAAGTCCCAGGGGAATATATGAGTGGGATACCACAGTTTATTGCTGCCTTCACTTATATATACTGTCCCCACTTTCTTCCTTTCTTTCTTCCTTCCTTCCTTTCTTCCTTTCTTCCTTTCTTTCTTTCTTTCTTTCTTTCTTTCTTTCTTTCTTTCTTTCTTTTTTTGTTTTTGTTTTGTTTTGTTTTGTTTGTTTTTCGAGACAGGGTTTCTCTGTGTAGTCCTGGCTGTCCTGGAACTCACTCTGTAGACCAGGCTGGCCTCGAACTCAGAAATCCGCCTGCCTTTGCCTCCCGAGTGTTGGGATTAAAGGCATGCACCACCACCACCCGGCCCCCCATTTGCTTTCTACTGCTGTGATAAAGACCATGACCAAAAGCAATTTGGGGAGGAGAGGGTTTATGTGTGTAACACATCTCAATTGCTGTCTGTCACTGAAGGAAGCCAAGGCAGGATTCTGGAGGCAGGGGCTAATGTAGAGACCACAGGGGAATGTTGCTTCCTGGCTTGCTCCTCTTGGCTTGCTCAGCTTGCTTTCTTGTACACCTCAGGACCATCATCAGCTCAGGGGTGGCATAGTCCACAGTGGGCTGGACCCTCCCACATCAATCACTAATTTAAAAAGAAAAGAATGCCCCATAGACTTGCCCACAGAGTAATGTGATAGAGGTATTTCCTCAGTTGAGGCTCCTTCTTCCCAGATGATCCTAGCTTGTGTTAAGCGGACAAAAGATGAACAGTGAACAGAGATGGGGATAGAATTGTAGAGCCATGCTTTTTGCCAAGAGTCTGAGATCTAAGAAGACAGTGGGTTAAGCATCCTAAATATCTGTCTTTCATCTCATCTCCAGCCAGCACATTAAATCCGGATAGGAGAGGGTGGGGACTGAAGTCAATCATTCTGGAGGTAAGTTGATTCTGTCTGGCAGGCGGTCAGCATGGTTCTGAGACCTGGGATGCCTGCATTGCCTCTTATCGTCTTTCATTCTATGATGTCTGGGCTTGGGCACGTCTTTATTTTTATGTATGTGTTCATTTGTGTGTCTGTGCAGCACGCTCGTGCAGGTACCCATAGAGTGCAGAAGAAAGAGTCAGATCTCCTGGAACTAGAGTTACAAGTGATTGTGGACCACCTGACATGGGTGTTGGGAACCAAACTCAGGTCTACTGCAAAAATAACACCCACTGTTAACTGGTGAGCCATCCCTCAAACATCACTTCTTCCTCCTTCCCTTCTTCCACCTCCTCCTCATCAAGGAAAAAAAAATAGGCGTGGTGGTGCATGCCTTTAATCCCAGCACATAGGAAGTAGAAGCAGATGAACCTTTTCAAGTTTGAGACCAGTCTGGCTTATACAGTGAGTACCAGGATAGCCACAGCTATGTAGAGAAACACTGTCTCCCGAGATACTGGAGTTACAGAAGATTGTGAGCTGCCGTGTAGGTGTTGGGTGTGGAACCCAGCCCCCCTGGAAGAGCTGCCAGTGCTCTTAACCACGGAGCCCTCTCTCCAGCCCCTCTCAAAAACTACTTAAAATGATGAATCAAGTCAGTTTACACTGCTGTTAACCTTCCAGTCCTCCAGGGGCAACTGGACTGGAAGGGGTTAACTCTGAGCAAACCAATGACAGTTACAAGTGCTAAGCTGGCAGTAGCAGGGCTATGCTGATTCCTTTTTTACATTATAGGATGCAAGTGCCTTTCTAATTCAGAATATGAATATGGCCCCTACATCTCTGCTATCCTCATAAACATCCAAGATCGTCCAGAGGGCTCAAGGACAGGACAGGCATGCAGACACCCACCTATTTTATAGAAAGACGGCTTCATCCTCTTGACAATTTGGGTTCAGATGGCTACATGTGCAGGCTTGAAACCAGAGAAAAGGAAAGGACACAGAAAAAGGAAGTGAGGTGGAACCTGACTGATCAGGAACAAACTGCATCTGTCTGCTTGTGCTTTGCTGAGCCGCTACAGCAAGAGCTCCACAACCAAGGAGAATATTAAGAATGACAGGCTCCACTTCCTGGCAGCTTTCCCCTCAGCAATGAGCCCACCATCAATACTCAAAACCTCCACATCCCAGGATCCATCTTACCTGACTTATTCGACTCTGCATTCTTTGTGTCCCTCGCTCTGCATCTCTTGTGTCCCCAGCTCCCCCACTTGCCAGTTCCCCCGGGGGAAGTAAGCCTCTAAGCCCTTACAGACTCCCTGGGACATAGAAGTGTCTGTCATGGCTGGGCGATGGTGGCGCACACCTTTAATCCCAGCACTTGGGAGGCAGAGGCAGGCGAATTTCTGAATTTGAGAGTTCGAGGCTAGCCTGGTCTACAGAGTGAGTTCCAGGACAGCCAGGGCTACACAGAGAAACCCTGTCTCGAAAAACCAAAACAAACAAACAAACAAACAAACGAAGTGTCTGTCATTCATGGTGAGCTCTTGAGGCTACAGCTAACAGTTAACAAATGAGGTAATTTTCTTAGAAAATTTAGCTAACTGGGAACTCAGGGTGAGGAATGGTGACACCAGAAATCAGTGTGTCACTAGAAGGTTTTTGGTGTTTGGGCCATAAGAGGTCAAACCAATTTGGAATGTGAGGTAAGGGATTGGTAGCTGAGTTCAATGACACCCGTGAGTATGTAATGGAATGTCTGTAACACACAGACATCCCAGCATCCTTGAGTGGCCATTGTGGTTGCACATCTCACTCTTCAATTTGATGAGACCCTGAGGACAACAGAAGCTTCCTGTTAGGAACCTACTAGTTTCTCCCCAATCCCTTTCCTTGATCAGTTCTAATTTGTACCTATTTGCTACAAAACAAAAACCAACCAACCAAACAAACAAGGCCAGGCCGTAGTTTAGTGGGTAAAGCAACGCCCTTGCAAGCCCAACCACCAAGTTCAATCTCTGGAATCCATGTAAAGGTGGAGGGAGAGGACCAGTCCCGGGAGGTGGTTTTCTGACCTCTATATACACATAGTGACATGTGCCCACACACCCGCATCCTACATCACCACAATAACAATAACTAAAGTTAAACTAAACCTTCAGGAGAACTGTGCTTTCCTGAGTCCTGTGAGTCATTCTAAGGGATTATAGAAACTGAGGGAGTCTGTGGAAACCTCTGCAATTAGTCAGCTGGACTAAAGTGAGGTGGCCCTGGATCTCTGGTGTGGAACTGAGGCCATCGCCCACCCTGTGTGTCTTGTCCTTAGCCTTGAATTTTGTCTCTCTGGAGACCTCATCTTTGTTTCAGACAGCAATGCTGACCTTTCTGACTGGTCTCATGCCTCCTGGCTCTTCCTTGCCATATTCTTTCCACCCATTGAGACAGAAATTGTCTTAACACTCTCTCAGAGCCTAGTACTCCTGGCCTCTGAATAACTCCTGTTACCCTCTGGGTAAAGTCAAAACTGCTCTGCTCACGAAGACCTGCCCTCTGACCTTTCTCTTCCTCCAGGCTAGCCTCAGCTTTGACTCCACTTTTCCCTGGTAGCTTCCTGAACCTTGTTGATACAACATAGGTCCTAGCTCCACTTTGACCTTTGAAATTTAGCAACAGGCTTCACTTCCTCCAGGAAGTTTATCTTTGACCCTTTCCCTATGACTCAGAACCAACCTAAAGCCACTTCCCTTGCCCCAGCTCCTTCAACCCCCAATTACTCTTGTATCCTGTGATGGAATTTTTGGTTTGCCCCTAGATGGCTGAACTGTGGGCTTCTCAAGCAAGGGCAAGGGTGCTATCATCCAACCTTGTGATCTCACCCACAGCACATTCAAGGGGTAGACGGAGCCATGAGTCATCCGATCTCAAGGATCTTCCATGATTCATTTTCCTTCTTAACAAAGTAAGATTTACAAATGTTTATCACATGGACTATTGACAGTAACCTCTGGGACATAGGTCAACTTAACATTGCATGAAGAAGACACAGACTCCCTCCCATACCCGTCCCTTTGATTCATCATGTGACATTTATCATCACCTGTGTCCTGTGAAGAAGATTCACTATGGAGTTATTAGAATATATTAGCTAATTATAACCAAAGCAACTAAAGTAAAGAAGAGGATGGGCCTGGCCCGAGAGTTGGCTCCGTGGGTAAAGGCACCTGCTGCCAACCAAGCCTGATGACCTGAGTTCAATCCCCAGGATGTACAAGGTCAAAGGAGAGAGCCAACTCCCTACAGGTTGTCTTGTAACCTCTACAGAGATATCATGTCATGGCACCTGGTGCATATGGGCATCTTCATACACAGACACACACACAGATACACAGACAGACAGACAGACAGACACACACACACACACACACACACACACACTCCACGTAAAATATTTCTAAAAATAAAGCAAGATGCCTAGCTGGTAAATTTAAAATGTAAAAGACAAAGAGAGTTCAGGGCGCTTTCAAGTTGACTAACACATCCATGTGCTAGAAAAGATGTTGTAGCTCTGAGGAGCCCTCTGATCTCCTCATCTGGATGTGCTTTAGCATCCTCTGTGATATATGGTGACTGGAAGCAATGCTTCCCTGAGCCCTGAGAGCACTGAGAGTCCACCACAGCTGAGGGGTGGGGACTGGGACCATACGTGCTGTCAACTGGGTAAGAGGCCTAGACTCTGGTGACCCCATGTATGTCTGGCAAGTGACCTGAGAGGGTTAGTCTTTGTTGGACTGAGGCCTTCCATTCTGAAGTCTGGGGCTAACTGCAGGCAGATTGTGTCAGGATTGGATTAAATCGCCTGACAATAAGTTGGTGTTGAGAATTGACTGTTGGTGAGGACAGACACAACTCAGCAAAGTAGGTAAGCTGAGCTGTGAATCACAGAGAGCGTTCGGAGTAAAGCAGACTTGACCTCTGTGTCAAACATGGCTTCACAGCTGCTGAACCTGCCGCGGAGCTGCCTGGCTCTCAGTAGGTGCTGTGCCCAGGATGAAAACTCATGGAGCTACTTCCGTTAGAGAATGGAATCCATGACAAACCTCAGTGTGGCTACTGTTGCCTGAAGCACGGTGCAACCGAGCTCTTCATAAACTCTTAAGCACTTAACAAAAATTGTTGAGAAATGTGTTTGGTTAGTTCCTGGCTATGTTTTGTTTTAGAAAATTTCTAAGAGACAATAACAGCGGGCAGGTACTTACCATGCTCCAAAGGACAGGCTTGTCTGTAGCCTGATCTTACGGTGGCATTTTCTTAATTGAGGTTACCTCCTGTCAGATGACTTTAGCCCGTGTTAAGTTGATATGAAACTATCCATCACACTGTGCAAACATGAAGGCCCAAGTTCAGATTCCCAGAACCTCCATAGGAGCCAGGCACAGCCATATGAGCCTGTAACACCAGTGTTGAAGGACAGAGTCTGTAGATCCAGGGGGCTTGATGGCCAGCCAGTCTAGCTGAAATGGCAAACGTCATGTTCAGCTGGAGATTGTATCAAAGAGTAAGGTCCAGAACAACTGAGGAATGACATCCTACTCCAGCCTCCATACTTGCTGGTACCGATGAGTGTCCAGACACACACATACTAAACACATACACACAACAAGTTAAAAATTAATTAATTAAAAAATTAACAAATAAACTACTATTGAACAAATAAGCTACTACTATAGATGTAGCTCGGTCGCTAGAGCATTTGGCTAATATGTACAAAGCCCTGGGTTTGGTTCCCAGAACCATGTAAAGCTGGTTATGGGAGCATATACCTGAAACCCTACTATTCAGGAGATGGAGACAGAAGGACCAGAAGGTCTAGGGTCATCCTAAGCTACATAGGGAGTTTGAGGTCAACATGAGCTACATGAAACCCTTTTTTGAAAAGAAACAATAACCAATTACTAGAAAAGGGAACCGTCAGTCATAGGAACAGTTATTCAGTGGGCGCTTTGCTTTGTACTGGGAATGCAATTGGAGCCAACAAGGTTTGCTTTTGTTTCCAGTCACTGAGGACAGATAGGGAGACAAAGTATTTTCTCAACTGTACCTGACCTCTCCAGGTAAAAAACAATGTGTTATTGAAATACTCAGAGCTATTGAAGTGGCATTTGACCTGGAATTTAAAAAGAAAAAAAAAAAAAAAAAAACAAATTTCAGTTTACAGAGTTGGGACGGGAGTGGGGGGCTTTGCCCTTCAGGGGGGGGGGGGGGGAAGGGGAGGACACATACTCCATGGGGCTGTCCCTATGATAAAAACAGGAACTTAAAGCAGACATGGATTTTTCCAATGCTTTGAAATGAGGGAAAGAGGGAATAGAATCTTTTGTTCCAAAGAGTCACTGATGATCACAGGACAAAACATTAAAAAGATCCAGTGAATTTTAAACAAACAAAGATTAACCTTGTGGACCCCATTTACCTTTCCCCGATGTTAGTTGGTGTGGGTAGTGAGTAGCTTTCTAGATTCTGAAAACACACAGACATATATTCTCTCTCTCTCTCTCTCTCTCTCTCTCTCTCTCTCTCTCTCTCTCTCTCTCTCTCACACACACACACACACACACACACACAAACACACACACACAGAGGCATGCATACATACATATACACACATATATACATACGAGTACATACACAAACATACACACATGTACAAACACACATACATGAACCTGCTTGCACTCACACACACAGAGAACCATACATACACACACACATACACACACATAAGTATCGTCTCAGGGAAAAGTGATGGGCTCATTCTAAGAAAGCAATAATTGGGCAGAAAAGACAATCCAGCCCTGGGTAAATCTCCAGCACCATATAAATTTTAAAGTAGAGAAAAGCAACTGCTTTATTTGTACAATTGAGCATTTTGAAAAATCTGTTAAGAAATAATACGAGACAATGTAAACAATTAACAATCAGTGTCCAGTAAGAAAAATTCACATCTGTACACTTAAAACGCTTGAGATCAACAATGGTGACAAGCTGGGAAGTGCCATTCTCTGATTTAGAATCTATTCCAGTGAAGAGAGCAGGTGGGATTTCAACACAGCTATTAAAAGTGTAAAACCAGAAAGAAGCTGGGCACGGTGGAGCACATCTTTTATTGTAGCTCTTGGGAGGCAGAGGCCGAGAAATCTCTGTGAAGTTAAGGCCATCTTGGTCTATATAGTGAGTTCCAGGACAACCATAGCTATAGAGAGAGACAGAGACTCTGCTTCAAAACACACACACACACACACACACAGAGACAGAGACAGACAGAGACAGACAGAGACAAACTCAAACCTCCCTGGTCAATTTGCAAAAACCAAAAGACCTATAATGAGGCCAGTGGAAAGTTAACGAGTCACGTTTTTAAAGGAAAACAACTGGTGGATTTTAAAAAGTTCGACCTGGTGGGCTACTGAGCCCTTTCCTCTTCCCTTGTCTCTATCTTTGGCTAGGTATTTTCCCAACCAAATCTGAAATAAATCAACAACTTAGAACTATACCTTCAGCTCTTGAAGCAAATTACAGAGTTGGGGTGTCTCTCTAAGGAAGGAACTGTCTCCTGTGGTGGTGTCCCACCACTAACACATCACTGTTGGTGTCTGAGGGTGAAGGTTTTGTGCCATTAATGGAGACACACACTAGAATGAGTAAAAGGTATTACTGTTAATATTCTGTCTAAACTCTACCTCCACAGTTACCTGGCAACAGCCAGGTAGGCCTGCCCACTGTAAAAGGGGCTGCTTGCCCCCTCCTCTCTCTCTTAATCTCTTGATCTCTTGTCAGTAGCTTCTCTCTGTCCCCTCCCCCTTCCCTTCCCCCTCTCTCCACATGGTCATGGCCGGCTTCTACTCCTCTACTGCTCTGCTCTGCCCTGCCCCCTGCCCTTCCCTTCTTCTTCTTCTTCTTCTTCTTCTTCTTCTTCTTCTTCTTCTTCTTCTTCTTCTTCTTCTTCTTCTTCTTCTTCTTCTTCCTCTCTCTCTCTCTCTCTCTCTCTCTCTCTCTCTCTCTGCCTCTGTCTCTACTACCCTCCTGGCTCCCCTCCCCATGCCCTGAATAAACTATTCTATGCTATATGGGTGTGTGACAGGTCCCTCAGGGGGAAGAGATGCCTCAGCATGGGCCTGCTGAGACTTCCCCTTCCCCCATACCTCTCCACACACCCACAGAACATACTCTTTATCTCTTTATCTTTCTATAAACACAACAATAACCACTCACACCTTACAGGTGTCTCCATTTTAGTGTGAATTTCATAAACAGATATGAGAAAAAGAATTCATGTGCATAGTTTGCAATAAAGAAACACATAAACATTTCTCCAAGAGTGTTCTTTTCTGGCCCATAATAATCTCCTTTTTTTTTTGCTTGTTTTTGTTTTGTTTTTTGAAGATTTATTTATATGAATACACTGTAACTGTCTTCAGACACACCAGAAGAGAACATAGGGTCCCATTACAGATGGCCGTGAACCACCATGCAGTTGCTGGGAATTGAACTCAGGACCTCTGGAAGAGCTCAATAAGAGTCAGTGCTCTTAACCACTGAGCCATCTCTCCAGCCCTTCACTTACTTTTTAAAAAATTAGTTAATTTAGTGAGCATGTCTGATTGTACATATGTGTTCACACATGTGCAGTGTCTTTAGAGATCAGATGAGGAAGAAGGATTCCCTGGAACTGGAGTTCCAGGCAGTTGTGAGGCACCCTGTGTGGGTCCTGGGAACCAAACCCAGGCCCAGGTCTTCTCTCCACATCTGCCTTCTTGCAAAGGGATTTGACCTCTCTCCTTAGTGGGTAGTTTCTCACTTCACTTTGAACTTGGACCTGTGTAGAGCAGTAGAAGGCGGTGGGCTAATATTATATGGTATTATAAAAATCGGGCTCTGAGATAGTCAGGGTCTATATTAGTCACTGGGGGAAATTCATTCTTGGATCCAGCCAGCCAGTTAGCAGAGACAGGTGCTAGTCTTTGTCCATCCCTGCAATCTGAGTTTACGTGAGTAGAGCATCTTAGGTGCCCCAGGCTACAGATGATAGCAACCCCACCCGTCTTAGTCAGGGTTACCATTGCAGTGATGAAACACCATGACCAAAGCAACTTGGGAAGGAAAGGGTTTATTCAGCTCACACTTCCACGTCACAGTTAATCATCAAAAGCAGTGAGGCAGGAACTCATGCAGGGCAGAACCTGGAGGTAGGAGCTGATGCAAAGGCCATAGACGTGTGCTGTTTACTGGCTTACTTCCCATGGCTTACTCAGCCTCATTTTTATACAACTCAGGACCACCAGCCCAGGGATGGAATCACCCACAATGGGCGGGGCCTGACCATCACTAATGAAGAAAATGCCCTCCAGTTGTCTATTGCCTTACGGAGGAGGCATTTTCTCAACAGAGAGGACTTCCTCTCTGATGAGTAAGCATTTTCTCAATTAAGACGACTTCCTCTTTGATGTCTCTGGCTTGTATCAAGTTGAGGTAAAAACCAGCCAGGACACAAGCCAAAAACACATGGCACCAAAGAATCCCTGCTGAGCCCTGCCCAGATTCCTAGACCTGCAGAGCTATGGCTGATGAAACAGTAGCTATTGGGAGACATCAGGCTTTGAGAAGGCTTGCTGTGCAAAGTCCTTAGTATGTGGCATTTAGCCTTTCAGCAGATGTATGTGCCACATGAAACATCATTACAGGGTCTCAAGGTGTATCCCAGGCTGGCTTCAAACTCATGACCCCTCTGCTTCAACCTCCTGAGTTACAAACATAGCCTACGTCACTATATCCCCACCGTGTGTAAGTGTGTAGTTCACAAGTGTACATACTTTCAGATTGTTGTGCAGTCATGGTCAACACTGGTTTCCAGAACTTTCTCATCCTGATCTCACACTCTAAACCTATTCAATACCAGTTCCTCATTCCTCCTCCTACCAGCGCCCACCCCACCCCCAACCCTCTGCAACTGCTACTTAGCTTCCTGGCTCTATGCATCTGGGCACTCTAGGAACCTCAGGTTCCCGTTCGTCCTTTTGTGTACCTTATTTCACCTTGCCTAATGTCTTCAAAGAGAAGCCATGGTGTGTGTCTGAATATCCATCTTTTTAAAGGCTAAATCATAATTCATTTTGCATTCCAAAGATCTCCCTCCAGGCTGTGCCACAAGCTTTGTTGCTCTTGGTAGGCTATCTTCATGCTATCTACCCCTTCCCCCAACACACCTTGCAAATGTCTGCCTCTGAGCTTTGCTTATTCTCCCTTCTGGAATGTTCTTCTCCACCTTCTCAAGCCCTACTTGTGTGTTACAGCTCAGCCCAGGCCCAGTCTCCTGCAGGAAGTATTCCCTCTACGACAGCTGTGTCCCTGGAGTGGCTGTCTCTTGGGGGCTTCTGGATGTCTTCCATATGTGTCTGCTTCCCAGCTACATGCCAGCTCCTGGGATGAAAACTTTGGTGTCATTTCTTGCTTACCTCCGCTGAGCTATGAGACTTTACACAACAAATGGCTGGTAAGTAAACATGAAGGGTAGGAACAGGAATGACCTTAGTTTTAACACTCTAGTTAGCTCTGAGGCACACAGAGTGCCTGCCAGCCCATTCAGTCAACCAGGACCTGGGGTACCTACAGTTCAGATTGGAGGACTAATAGGAATAATTTCAAATTCCTTCTGGGCCATTCAGTGGCCATTTGGGCAGTTGACAGAGACCAAATAGGAAGAATCATATACAGTATACAGAGTTGTCAGAGGCTTTCTTGGGTTAGGACAATGGCTAACTTTATGGGTCAATTTGACTGGACTAAGGGAGATTCAGATAACTGATTGAATATTATTTCTGGTGTGCCTTTGAAGAAGTGTCCAGAAGAAACTAGCACTTACAAATTAGTAGACGGACTGACTAAATGGGCTGTACCGTCACCAGCGTGGGTGGGCAACAACCAACAGAGAGACAGGCCGAGGAAGGGTAAACTTGCTCTCTGCTCATCTGAGACATCCATCTTCTGTCCCTGGATGTTGAAGCTGTAGGTCCCCAGGTCTTTAGATTCCTTGTATGGATGTTGGAACCTCTTGTTCTCTCTCTAATCACAAACCAGCTTCTTTAATGGTCACCCTGGATATGTTCATACATTCCACTGGTCTGCTTTGCCTGAGGAACCTATTTGCTGAAGTCAGATCCCAGAGATATATGGCATGGTAGAAGGCACACTTCCCTCCCCACCCAAATTTGGATCTGAGGTCTTCACCAGGAAGTAATCCCAGAGCTCTGAGGCAGCAGGCTCTCCTTATAGGTAGCTATGAGAGAAACTCAGTAAAATAAGATAATCTCCAGCCTTGCACTCAAAACTTCTACCCATTGCTTCTCCCATGCACTGATGGGTCTTCATGGGCTATCACCATCACCCAACTCCCAAGCCCACACCCACCCCTACCACTAGGTCTTAGTTTCATAGGAAAGAAAACCGAGTGGCAAGCTTGGCTCCTGGTCACATGACAAGGGGGACATGTTGAGAGCTGGGACAGTCCTAAGTTCAGAGGAAAAGGCCATCTGACGCCTGTTTTGATGTGAACATTTTGTTCTAGTGGGAAGACCTGAAGTGACTGGAGGTTTTTTTTGTTTTGTTTTGTTTTTTGTTTTTTGTTTTTTGTTTTTTGTTTTTTGTTTTTTTTTGATTTTTCGAGACAGGGTTTCTCTGTGTAGCCCTGGCTGTTCTGGAACTCACTCTGTAGACCAGGCTAGCCTCGAACTCTTGAACTCAGAAATCCTCCTGCCTCTGCCTCCCAAGTGCTGGGATTAAAGGCATGCACCACCACCACCTAGCTGTGACTGGAGTTTCTTACCAGTGACATTTTGTCTGATGACAAGGTTGTCAAGTCTCATTCTCAGAGAAGACAGTGGATGGGCTCCAGAAGTAACATTGTCCTTGTTACTGGAAAGTCTACTTTAAATGATTCTAAGTGGAAGGAATAGCAAATAAACTTTTAAAAAATATGAACACCACTGATATGTATAAAGAAAAATCCAAAGCATCCCAACTTCCTCACCTCTTACCAGCATCCGGAGAAGGAGCTTCAACCAGGGTGAGATTCTAGCTGATGGAGAAAAACATCCTCCAGTTATTTCACCTCTAGATTAGACCCGAAGAAAAGTGACCCTATGGCCCTGATAGATGGTGACCTGTTTATTCCTGTCACTGTAAATGCCTTGCACAAGAGCAAGTGTCGTGCTGCCCCAGGCATCCTTCAGCCTTCAGTGGCTCACAAGACCTTATGCAGCAGCCAGCCCATGTGTGGAGATCCAGACCACCATGTGGGCTGTGCTTCTGTCTTGACCTCAGCCCTTCCTTCCAGGAAGCCGTTCTTTCCTCCCTCTCCAGCTTTACGTGTGGCCTCACTCAAATGATCCTTTGAGATGCAGCCAGTGCTTCAGGCGGCCCCTCTCCCCGACCCAGGCCTTTCCATCTGGAAGATTAGATCTAAGAAGTGAGGTCATTTGGGCTTAGTGTGACCAGCAGGGACTAGGTCAAAAATGAGCTCTGCATCCCTCCAAGGGATGTCAGGAACTGTCTGTCTCAAGGCAATTTTCAGGAGGAAAAAGGAAGGATTGTTGGAGATAGCAGGAAGTCATGCAAACTGTGTCATACTTCAGATTTTAAAATCATACGTCAAATCAAACCAAAGCCCTGACTATATACACTATGTGCTACCGGGAGGGAAAGGAAACACTAGGTACTGTGTCTCCAAGAAAAGCCAGTCACAGTGGTTAGGCCTGGCAGTCTCCAGGAAGAAAATTCCCCATTAGTGTCATCTCATGTTCAAGAGATGAGGACTGGGTTGAGGATGTAGCTTGGTTGGTAGAGGGTTTGTGTAGCAAGCCTGAAGCTGGGTTTAACTCTTAGCACCACATTAAAAAAAAAAAAAAAAAACAGGCATGATGGTAGAAGACTGTATTTGCAGCTCTTAAGATGTGAAGGCAGGAGGGTCAGAAGCTCAAGGTCATTCTTAGCAATACAGCAAGTTCAAATCTAGCCTAGAGACAAGGAGGCCTTGCCATAAAGAACAGGAAGAGGAAGAAGAGGAGGAAGAGGAAGAAGAGGAGGAAGAGGAAGAGGAGGAGGAAGAGGAAGAGGAGGAGGAAGAAGCCATTTAGTTTGAAGCCTCTCAGTTCTGGCTACAAGTTCCCAGGTTGTACTCAGCTCTTGTCCTGCCCCAGTACAGCTGCTGGCACTGTCTATGACCTTGATCTATGACCTTGAAGCTCCAGTCATTGGAAAGGAAGAAGCTATCAGAAAGGATCTTTTTATCCTACTAAAGATTTATTTTATATGTATGGATGTTTTGCTTGCATGTATGTCTGCAGACCACGTGAGTGCATGGTGGTCATGGAGGCCAGAAGGGGTCCTTAGGATCCCCCTACAACTGGTGTTTCAGATGGTTGTGAGCTGCCATGTGGGTAACTCACATGTACACAGGGTTTCCTTGTGTAGCCCTGGCTGTCTGGGAACTAGTTCTGTAGACCATAGTGGCCTCGAACTCATAGAGATCCTCTTGCTTCTGCCTCCTGAGTGCTGGGATTAAAGGAGTTCACCACCACTGTCTGGCAGGATGCTCACTTCTTAAGGAATACCAGCTTCCAGATGTGGGATGCTTCATTTTGGCTCAGGTCTCCTTGAACACAACAAGGAGTGGAGGCAGTCTTTGCTCAGGATGTATTGGGAGATGGGAGGAGAGCTGGGGTGTAAGCTTTGTGAAGTAGGACATCCATACGTACCACAGGACACACGAGGAAACACAGGTGCATGGCAGGCAGCTGGCAGAAGCTGACTACTTGGGTCTAGCCACAGAGGCCTAATGCAGACTAGCCCATGAGGCTCCATCACGACTCTCAGAATCTCCACCCATGAGGGCCTCTGTCTTCACACCTCCTGTTTGTAGAGATCTGTATACAGGGTACTCTTAACATTCCTTCATGGTCATGAGACACAGCCTGCTTTGTGCTAGGCAGGGAGGAGCTAGGGGACTGAGGAGGGGTTTCCCATTCCAGTGTCATTCTAAGTCCAAGGGATGGTGACAGGTGGCAAATGGGCCTTTGCCATCTCCGATGTGTGTGCATGTTTTAGACCTTGAAAAGCAGATCTTTCTGTGTGGCAAAGGACAGAAACACATAGAGAAGGTGAGGCTGTGAGGGGGCAGCAGAAGGGTGGCTGGTGTCACCAAGAAGAACAGCTAAAGGCTTGATCTCCAAGGTCACTGCTCTTAAACACTGAGTCATACGATATTTCTCCATGGGCACACCACTCTGCAGGTTGTCCATTCTACAACCCTCAAAACCCTAGGGGTGCACAAAAAGCACACACTGCTGCAGGCAGAGGGGAGCCCCCTACCTTGAATGACAGCCCCCTCTTTGTCCTACCAGACCCCATAGCTCTCTGAACCCTCCTGCTGCAAAGGTGGGGTGTGGAAACTGGAAACTAATATTACCGCTATGAGGTGTCCCCCAAGCATGGAGGGCTGGGGCCTGCCAGGGATGCGGCAGGGCAGTCAGACTCTCAGGCGGGCTATACTTGCAGGTGACCTGCCCAGGCTCTGCTGGCTTTTTCCATATTTACCCGTGAACTTTCCTTTAAACAATCAAGAGGAAATACTCTCAGCCCCAGATGGCCAGGATACACGTGTCTGAAGCTTTTTTCCAGGGAGGGAGCTGCTAGGCCCAGGGGCGCTGGTCACAGGAAGGAAACCTAACCCTCTGCCATCAAGGAAGCAATAATCCCACCTCGCTTTCAGGCCCTGAGAGAGAGCCATGGCAGGCGGCAGGCCACGTCTGCAAACCATAACACTGAGTCCCCTGGGACAGACACCTTTCTCTATGCTCCAGCAAGCATACTCAGCCACTTGTGTACACACAGCCTCCCTCCCTTAGAGTCCCTCTCTCTAGAACATTCTTTTTCAGCCTGATTTACAGGGTGGGACTTCAGCTTCACAGGGCCAGTCCTTTCTCTGCCCTTGACCCTTGAGGGATAGAGGGGGAACAACAATAAATGCCAGAGGGACCTATAAGGGTGTGGACAGGGTAGAAATGTCCCCTTGGGACCAGGGTTCCCTTGGGCAAATCCAAGTGCTGTGCTTGGGGTCTCCAGAATGCTGGCTCAGTGTCATTACTGTAATGGGTCTCTATCAATAGATGGCTTGGACATCAGCTTATTATGGTGCTTGAAGCCAGGGGCCCTGGTGTGGCAGGGCTGGCGCCTTCTCGGGCCGGCAGGAAGGCTCTGCCCCAGCTTTCCCCGTGTCAGTCCTTTGCTAACCATCTGTGCCGTGATGGCTCAGCATATGGGTTTCTTGTTCTGGTTTCTACCACCATATCTATATGGTATCCTCCGAGTGTGTGTGTTTGTGTGTCTGTGTGTCTGTGTGTGTCTGTGTGTGTGTATGTGTGTCTGTGTGTGTGTGTCTGTGTGTAAGGTTATATTTGGAGATTCTAGAGGACCTGAACTTAATGTGTCATTTTCTGGGGGGGTGGGGAGGCGACAGGACACAATTCTGCTCCAGGTTCGTATGCAGTAACTGGAATGTAGTTTTAACTCAGGTTGTCAGGCTTGGTGGCAGCCCCATCATCCTGTGCATAGAGAGCTGCCTATGTGCCCTGTTCTCAGGCAAACATGCGCACGCCAGGTTACAGCAGCACATCCCTGTAGAAGGGATCCCAGTGGCCCAGCTCTTAGGGAAGTCCTACAGTGTCACCTTAAGGACACCAGTCTCTGTGCTTGTGGCCCACTGAGGACTCTCTGCCGAGTCAACATAAGGACAGAACACATTTCTCTGTGGAGAGACTAGGGCACACACCCCCCTTGTCCTCTGAGCATGAGGGAGAGGGAATCTCAGCACAGGGGCAGCTGTCCTTTGTGTCCACCTAAAGTGCTATCCAATGACATTATGGTCAGAGAAAGTTCAGTCACCAGACTGTCCCCACTTAGGACTTACTATAGCCAGAACCTGCCACGTCTCAGTTTTGCTGCCATGAGAAAAGGTATGTCCCTCTGGTCCTGCCACTGGCAGGCTGTCGTGGGAAGTCACCCCTCTGATAATCGCAGAAGGGCATGGAAGAAGCCTATGACCTGGGTAGGGCCATGCTACAAGGTTGGGAAGTTGAGTAGCAAGAGGGATGTCAAGCACAGTAACCTGAAGAAAGAGCCTGCATCTCTCACAACCCAGCCTGGAGGAAAACAGACAGAGCTGTGGAATGGCTCCAATCCAGGACCCATTTTAACTGTGAGGCATAATCTCATGTGACAGGGTCTTACTGTGCATCCCTGGCTAGACTGGAACTTGATATGTAGACCAGGCTAGCACTGAACTCAGAGATCTGCCTGCCTCTGCTTCTTGAGTAGGATTAAAAGTATGTTCACTGATTGTTTTTTTAAATTTCATTTTACGTAGGTAGCAAATATAGCTTCACTCTTTATCTTATTAATTAAATTAAATTCACTCTGTGTGTGTGTGTGTGTGTGTGTGTGTGTGTGTGAGAGAGAGAGAGAGAGAGAGAGAGAGAGAGAGAGAGAGAGAGAGAG
>NW_021604733.1:453818-478563 GCF_004785775.1 Grammomys surdaster | reverse complement strand
GAGAGAGAGAGAGAGAGAGAGAGAGAGAGAGAGAGAGAGAGAGAGAGAGAAGAGAGTGGAGAAAGCTTAAAAAGCCCTGCTCTAGAAGGTACTTGAGGCCTGTCATCCTTTCATCTCTCGGTTCTGCCACATCCTACAGAGATGCTCTTGTCTTCACAGCTCAAACTGGGTCAGCACACTTTTGGTCCAGATCTCAGAAAGATGGAAAGTGGGGAAGCCACTGCTCTTCTATCTAGGCATGTGGACTCTGCTGCATTCAGTTGGTGCAAACGTGGCATGCCCAGCTCCATTAATTTGCCCAGCTACGCCTTCTGTGGGATGAGGAGAAGTTCCAAGCAGTTAGATGTTACACCATACCCGACAGCATGGGTCAGTCAAATGGGAGTGGTCCCCACCATTGGCCATGTCACCAGCCCACTTCTGACAGTAACTACTGCCAGTCTGGAGGAGTACAATTATGAAGTTCACTCCTGCTTCTGTCTCAAGGATCCTGGAGGGTTCCGTGTGTGCCTGGGGTATTCTGGGTACACCACTGTGCCAGAGGTTAACAATCTATATTTATCCTCACAACCTTGAAAGCGATCCATAAGTCTAGATGGGTGAAGGTTTATTTGGTACATGCCAATATACAAATATATGGGTACAGGATGGCCACATGCTTTGTCAGCCTGAAGCAGGGCTCATAAGACAACAGACTGTCCCCCTCAGGTGTTTATTCACCACATTGGTCTTGGTTTATGAGGTCCAGAGCAGAGGCCTTCAGTCACAGAACTGACATTTGACTCAGTGTAGTATCCTGTCTCTTCCATGAGAGACAGTTACTTCCCAAGGCATTCTCCTGCCTGCTGGTACATTCCCCAGGATGAGTCTCTCCATGAGGAAAGACTCACAGGCCCTTTGTCTTGGTAGCTGTGAGCCTAAAATACCTTACCAAGTACCTTTTCTGTACTTCCTAGTGGAAATAGGACAAAGGCCGCCTACTGGGCCTGGAGGGAGCCAGCCAGAACCAGACTGGAAGAAGGAACAGCCCACTCATGGTGACCCTTTCCCTGAGACAAGCCTGACTAGGGTTACCGGGGGAATTCTGCAAGCAGCTCTCTTGAATGATGTCAGGGCTGCCTCGGTTAGATAGCCCAAGGCTCTGCTGGCCTCAGTGGACCTTTGGGAATACATTATGGAAGGTGGAAAGAAGCAGGTTCCAGGTGGGGCACTGAAAGCTTACCTGTCTGCGAAGATCCTGTCTCAGTTTCAGTTGCTATTGCTGTGATAAAACACCATGACCATAGCAACTTGGGGAGGAAAGGGTCTATTTGGTTCACTCTTCCATTGCTGTTCATCATCAAAGGAAGTCAGGACAGGAACTAAAGCAGGGCAGGAACCTGGAGGCAGGAGCTGATGCAGAGATGTTGCTAACTGGCTTGTTCAGCTTGCTTTCTTATAGAACCCAGGACCACCAACCCAGGGATGGCACCACCCACCAGGGACTGTGCTCTCCGCCCCATCAATCACTAATTAAGAAAATGCTGTACAGTTGGATTGGATGGAGGCATTTTCTTAATTGAAGTTCCTTCCTTTCAGATGACTCTAGCTTGTGTCAGATTGACACACAACCAGCCAGGACAGGCTCGTCCAGGTACTGCACTGCAGACATCGCTCACTATGGATGTGGAAGTGCTGGGTGGGCTTGACTCGAACATTGCCCCTTCTACTCCCAGGTTAGTCTTCAAGTCATCTCATTAATTGAGAATGCTTTCTCTTCCCTGTGAGGCAGGAAGAGAGAATTAACAACACACGGCTATGAGGCATAAAAATGTTAACTCCAGGACTCCCAAACAACCTGTCACTCAGACTACCCAAAACCACTACAATGATTATACACCCTCCTCCAGCAAACAACGAAAATCCATCACCTAAACAGCCAAAGAAGGGTCCACCCATCAGACTCCGGACCCCAGACTGGGGCTCTTGAGTGAGTTGTCCACCTGTGTCCACTCCCATTCTGTGGACTGCATTTGCTGCTTCTACGCTCATCTCTAATAAGTCTGTATTTTTGATTCTACTCTGTTCTTGTTGGACTGTGTGCTTGAAATACAAAGAACCTGGACGCTGATCATGGGATAGCCTGGAGACTCCCTCTAGTAACACTGAGAGCAGGAAGTGGCTAAGAAGCCTTTCAGTCCACTCCCCACAAATCTGACTTCCCGTTGCAGCTATACATGTATGCGCAGGTATAAATTAAATACCAGAACAGGGGACAGTGTCCAGAGTATGTAAATAATTTCCATAAGGCAACAATAATAATAAAAATATGGACTACTGGGCAGTGATGGCTCATACCTTTAATCCCAGCACTTGGGAGGCAGAGGCAGGTGGACTTCTGAGTTCGAGGCCAGCCTGGTCTACAGAGTGAGTTCCAGGACAGCCAGGGCTATACAGAGAAACCCTGTCTCCAAAAAACCAAAAAAAAACCAAACCAAAACAAAAAAAAACCCCAACAACCACAAACACACAACAACAACAACAAACCCATAAAGTGGCTCAGTGGGTAAAGGCAGCTCAAGCTTGTCTTGAGTTTGAACCCCAGGACCCATACAGTGAAAAAAGAGACTCAACTCCTTCAAGGTGTCTTCTGACCTGTGTATGGACACACAGACATGCACACTAAATGCATCTTTGTTTACAATGATGGGGGTCAGGGGGAAACATTGTAACTCCTTATATAGTTGAGCAGTGTCCACAGCTGCACAAGGCATGCTAAACAGGAGGAAGCCAGCCAGTGTCCCCAGGAACAGAGGAACAAACGGGCAGAATTCGGTGTGCGCGCACACAACAGCCACGGGAAGGAGTGGCTCGCTGGCATGCTACCGCAAAGATCAACCTTGAACACCACATGGTTAGTGAAACGAGTGAGACACAAAAGGTCAAGACTGGACGATCCCATGAGATGAGGCAACTTCACAGTCAGCAACTAGTGCAAAGGTCACCAGCAACTGGGCAGATTAGTGGTCAAGGGGCACAGGGTGTCAGGAGGGCAGATGACAAAGCTTTGGAGGTGGATGGTGGAGATGCCACACAGCAGTGTGCACGTAGTTAGTGTCACTAAATTTCATGCTTAATGAAATGCTCAAGTGGGGGCTGGAGACATGGCCAGGGCTTTGCAGTTAAAGGAGATTGTGTTTCAGGAGGTCGAAAGATTAGTTCTTATCACCCACATGGGACAGCGCACAACTGCAAGTAACTCCAGTCCCTCTTCTAGCCTCCACAGGCACCTGCACACACGGCATACCACACACACACACTTTTAAATATTTTAAAAATTATTTTTATTTCATGTGCATTGAGATTTTGCCTACACGAATGTCTTTATGTCTACACGACAGTGTTGGATCCTCTGGAACTCTGGAGTTACAGACAGTTGTGAGCTGCCATGTGGGTGCTGGGAATAGAACCCAGGTCCTCTGGAAGAGTAGCCAGTGCTCTAAGTGCTGAGCCATCTCTTCAGTCCCACCCACATAAAATTTTAAAAATCTTTTTAAACGCCGGGCAGTGGTGGCCCACGCCTTTAATCCCAGCACTTGGGAGGCAGAGGCAGGCGGATTTCTGAGTTCGAGGCCAGGCTGGTCTACAGAGTGAGTTCCAGGACAGCCAGGGCTACACAGAGAAAATCTGTCTCGAAAAACAAAAACAAAACAAAACAAAACAAAAAAACAAAAACAAACAAACAAAACAAAAAAAAAACCCAAACTTTTAAAAAATGTTTAAAAGGTCATTTGGCACATACTCCAGTGCCAAATAACAGTGGTTATTTTGTCAGTCTGACAAGATGTAGGATTCAGGAGACAAACTCCTGGGCATGCCTGAGCGAGAGTTTCTAGATGGAGTCATTGAGGTAGGAAGACCCACCCACACTGTGGGCAGCACTACTCCTGGGGCTGGGGTCCTGGACAAAATCAAAAGGACAAAGACACCTGAGTGCCAGCATCTACCTCTCTGCTTGACAGCAAATGCAATGCGATCTGGTGCCTCCGGAGTTCCGGTGCCTCCGGAGTGCCCCTGCTGCCGTGCCTGTGCCTTCCCCTCCATGTTGGACTGTACTCCCGAACGGTGACCCAAAATAAACCCTTCCTTTCTCAGGTTGCTTCTGTTATTTTTGTCATGATTCACAGTGCAAAGCTGCCAAGCTGGGCCCAGGCGGGAAGGGTATGGCGGCAGAGGGAGGCTGGTTATGCCGCCTGGCTCTCCCTGGCTCTCCCTGGGCCCGCAGATGTGGCTCATTCAGGCACTGGTCTTTTGCATGGAAACCACTTAAGAGTCAGGAGGGAAATTCAAGTTGAGTCATTACTGCAGGATGTGCAAAAGTGGTACCGGCAGGACCCCCAAACTTGGCATCCTCAGAGGAAATGATTTTGTTTTGCAGCCTCCCCTGTCACCTAGCCTGCTCATCAGGGACAACTGTGTTTCCTATCTTAAGACATTTCCAAATGGGGCGTGCTGGCGAGCACTTCTGCAAACACATCCGGGAGGAGCCGGCCATGCTCCAGATCTGGGGCTCAGTGCCTCCAGGGCTTCTACAGGAAAAGGCTGCAGCTGGCAGGAAGCCTGGGGTCTCCTAGATTGCTTTCTGGGGAAAAAAAAAAGTACCGGAATAGAGCAGAATGGAGAAGGCCACCCAGTCCACAAAGGGTGCTCACTCCACTTGCTCCCAACGAAATCAAGACCCCCAGAGGATCCTGTTTGTGTTTGGTTGGGCTTCAGCCTCCTCTTTCTCTTCCCAGGTGCCTAAAACCCCACAGATCCACCCACAGGATTCCCCTGCATGTGTCTTCCAGCACAGAATGCCTATAGGGAGCGACAGCTTCTGCCCCAAGCCCTGTGGAGTGCTCTCACTGCCCGCTCCCTCGGCTCCTTTCTCTTTCAGGCTTTCCAAGCCCACAGATGTCATGTGCCTGACTGGGGCCCTGACCTGGGAAGGATGAGGCTAATATCCAGATGGGCATCCGTCTCCTCCAACACATCCCACTGGTACCTCTGTTTCCCTCAGTTAAATGCAAACCCTGGTACCAAGACTGCTTATTTCCCTAGAGTGTGTGTGGTTATCACAGTCCTTGGGGCTCTGCGGGCGAGGGCACAGGGTGGCAGTGGCAGTGTTACCCATGGGATTGCTATGGTTACTGGGAAACAAAGGGGAGACTTTGGTAGCCCTCACCTAGCTCAGGCAGGCTGATGGCTTTTCAGGACACTCTGATCCCCATGAAGGGGACATGTACTGCTCCTGGCCTTACCTATTATCACCGTGGTCACCTAGTATCACTTGGCCAGGTGCCAAGCACACACAGTGTTCTTTCCGGAACCTGCCATCGCTGGGAGTTGCTAAAGTGAGCGTTAAGTCAAGAGCTAGGTCTGTCAAGAGCAGAGCGAAGATTTTAGAGTAGTGGGGGATGGACCACTCTAGGGTGGTGACCTATGCACTGAATGTGGCCTTGAGAACTCCCAGGCTGTGGGCACTCAGAGGAGATGTGGATGCAAGCCATAGCAGTCTCACGGGGCACAGTCCCTGTCCCGCTCCTTACCTCTTGTATTGGGGAGCTCTGCTTGGTTACATTAAAGGCAACGGGCTCTTTGCTTGTGAGGCCAACCCCTGAAGGGAAATCACTATTCTTCAGCAGAAATGTCTTTAGTGACTCTTCAAAGAGTATCTTGCCCTCGTTCCTCCATGGTGAGGAGCTCACAGGACTGGAACAATCCAGGCTTGAGGGTCTTCATCAGCTAGTGCCCAATAAAGGAAATTCTCCCCACATCTGACCTCCCCAGTGAAGTCCCACCCCCATCAGGCCTCTCATTTCTTGCTTCTATTCCCCCCCAACCTCCCACCCCTGCCTCTGCAGGATGCTCTGTTAGGAAGCGCCAGGGTTCTGTGGTGGCCTCAGTCAGTTCTCTCTGAAGCATACCTCCTCTGTGGGTCCTAGCCACACAATGGACTTTACTGCCATTGCCCTGTCCAGTGCCCAGGACATGCCATAGCTTCACTGCTTCCAAATTCCAGTCCTGCCATTTATCTGCCAATTATTTCTTTGTACGCCATTGGAATTCAGCTAGCTCATAGACTGTGCCAGGCAGCAGCAAGCCCACCACTCAGCCAACTGGGCCCCAGCTTTATCTACTCTGTCCCTCTTTTCAACTCAGGAAGCCTGAGTTTCTGAATCTCCAACAATTTGTGGCACTTAAGATCTTCTCAAAGGCCAGGCGGTGGTGGCGCACGCCTTTAATCCCAGCACTTGGGAGGCAGAGGCAGGCAGATTTCTGAGTTTGAGGCTAGCCTGGTCTACAGAGTGAGTTCCAGGACAGCCAGGGCTACTCAGAGAAACCCTGTCTCGAAAAACCAAAAAAAAAAAAAAAAAAAATCTTCCCAAGGTGCAGTGGGGACCTTTACCCACAGATCTGTGTCCCTAGGAGCGCTGCAGGAACAGATATGCTGGGGTGTCTTTCAGTGAGCATGGTGGATGTGGCCATGTTCTACACACAGGAGCCCAAGCCCCACTGCTGTTTGCAAAGTCCTATAGCCACAAGCAGCTTCTCTGGGTGCTTCCTGAGCTCAGAGCGGCAAACTCGCTTGTGGTGAATGATCTGCTTGCAGTGAGTGCTCTGTGGTGAGTGCTCTGCTTGTGGTGAGTTCTCTCTGCTTGCAGTGAGTGCTCTGTTTGTGGTGAGTGCTCTGCTTCTGATGAGTGCTCCACTTTTAGTGAGTGCTCCTGACTGGCTTGTGATTAAGGCTCTAGCTTTTGAGGTCCATTAAGTCCAGGTACACAGAACACAATCCATAGCAACAAGATAAGAAAATCTCAGCCTAGACCACACCAGGAGCCGAGTGGGACCAGGCAGTGCTCTTGCTTGTCTCGGACCCTGATCTCACCATCGTCTTCAATGTCACAGTTAAGAGGGGTACTCTCTAATATGAAATTTCATTTCTAAGAATCAGTGTTGTTTCCTGAGTCCTACAGCGCGTTCCCAAACCTTCTTCACTGACACACCCAAACACTGCCAAAGTGCTGGTAACTGCTGAAGTCAGAGGGCAGACTCCTCAGGGCCAAATGCTCCCTGATTTGTGAGACTCAGTAGAGGAAGAGCTCACTGACACTCTCCCCTGGGTTCTGGGGAAAGGTGGAGGAGGGAGCTGACATCTTGCAGCCCAGGATAGGCAGGCCACTTGCCAGGTGCCCTGTAGTGTAGAACTGTCACCTCAGGAAAACAATGCTTAGAGAAGGCAAATTACACCTAGAGGTTTTGTGTGTGTGTGTGTTTCGTGTGTGTTTGTGTGTGTGTGTTTTTAAACAGCTCTAACTATTTTCAGACTTGTCCTAAAACTGATGGGGATGGACTGGGAGGACTCTTGAGGGTGTACTGGGAGGACTGGTAACTGCCTCCATGGGTAGTACTTGAAGTGCTGCCCACCAAACTCACACTAGCTGTTGCCTTTGCCTAGCCAGAATTTTTCCTGAATTCCTTACTTACCTTTTATTCTAGTCGAGATCAGGGATCAAACAGGGTTGAGCTACACCTCCAGTCTCTGATTTCCATACACCCACATTCTATTAACACCAACTGTGCAGGCTGCTGGGCCACCTACCCCAGTTCAGCCCCACCACCTGTGTGCTCACTGCTCCCCCCTCTACCCCAGTCTCTGTTACCATAGTTACCAGGGCGGCATTGACAGTAGGGATGCTCCTGCAGTGTTTGAGAAGGCAGGGTAACTCATCTGGCCTTAGGTGACCCACGGTGGCAGGATCACTACTGGCTGAGATAACCCAATAGAGCCTTAGAGGGACCTGTGGATCTTGATTTGTGGAGGAGAAATGGGCCTTAGGCAAGGGTCTGGACCTCCTGTGACACACAAGGGTGGTAAGCTGATTTGCTGTTGACACCTTGACTGAGCATGACTTGTGAGGTAGATACTGTTCCTAGTCCCATCCTACAGGTGAGAACATGGAGGTCCAGACAGGAAAGAACTTAGCCTCAGACCAAAGAGCAGGTAAATGATTCCAACCTGACCAACATCAGATGAGACGGCGTGGAAACCATTTAGCTCCAGGCCTGCCAGTTACTGGATTTGGCATACGTGAGTGTGCTAGGAAGTCTATGTCAGCTTGATGAGGCCCCATCCACACACTGAATAAAGTGATGACTATGACCTATGGCACCTGTCTAACCCAACCCATTGAGGGCCTGAGTGGAATGGAAGGGCGTAGCTGGATGCCCTCCAGTTGGGGCAGTACTGGCCCTTTCCGTAGGCAGAGTGGGTCTAAAACATCAGCTCTTCGTAGGTGTGAACCGTGGCCAGTAGACTTCAGTGTCTCTTATTATTAGCTGTCCTAGATCTCCAGCTTGCCAACTGTAGACCATGGAGGCTTCTCAACCTCTCAGGACTCCATGTAACAACTTTCTAGCAAATTCTGTCACCCCCATGTAGCCAACAGCCATCCTCAGCCTGTGGCACGCTAGGTGCGCTGTGGATTTACTGATGGAGTAACCTTCATTAAGAAGCACCAGGTGCTCAGGAGGGGAGGTGGGGGAACAAGGTTCTTGCCACTCAGCAGCAACAGTAGCTGTCGCGCCTTGACAGTCCCTAAGTAGCTGTGAGATTCTGTCCCCCACCATAACAAAAAGTAACGAAATGAAATAAAATGAAGTCCACTCCTTACTGGAGACTTACAGCTATGCCTTTGAAACTCAAGTTTTTAAAGCAAACCCATCGTCATGGTAACCCTCTTAAAACAAGATGCGACCTGGCTCAGAGAACATGCAGGATAATTACAATAGTGCTTTGTATTTAGCTCCACCTTCCTTTTGAGGGCTTTAATGGACCTCACTCATTAAGCTCCACAAACACTCTCTGAAGTCTTCAGGGGACAGATACTATTAAACCCATTTTACAGATGCACACACCAAGGAACAGCAGGTTAAGTGGCTGTGCCACTAACTGGCAACTTAGCCTTGAGCAAGTCTAGACCAGACCCAGGTCTCCTTTTGTTTCCTCTGTTGTCTTCACTAGCAGACTCCATGCTAGCTTTGGAAAGCTCTCCATCATTAAAGGATTACAGTTTCTCACAGCCTGGTCTGGGGATCCCTGACTCTGCCATCGATGTACAAACACTGATGTGGTGCAGAGGAAAAAGGGCAAGCAGGAGCCGTGGCCGTGGGACCACAGAAATGTGAAGATCTGCAGAGGGCACACCCACCTGTGAGGGTGACATGACCTAAGACCGAAGGCATCAGCCATCCTGATGTCCTAGGGGACACATAGCTGACATCAAGCCACACCTGTTCTAGTCTAAGTCCTCTGTCCTGTGCCAGTCACAGTGGCCAAGGCTCTGCCGTCCCTGAACACCACAGCAAAGTTCACCTTGGAGTCTGTGCCATAGCTCTGGGAGTCCCAGGTTAGGTTTTACGGCTTCAGAACTGTTTTATAGGTCTTCCCGGGGCTTCTGCTGCTGGGGCTTCTGCTGCACGATCTGGGGCCTATTCTGATTTCATTCAGCCTTATTCCACACGACGAATTGTACTGTCTGTCGTCTCCTCCTCCTCTTCCTCCTCCTCCAACTCTGGTAGGTGCTGGGAGTAGAACCTGGGACTTCTGGAACAGCAAGTGTTCTTAACCATCTAAGCTAACTAACCTCACCAGCCCGAAACTTTTTTGTTGTTTGGTTTCTCTGTATAGTCGTGACTGTCCTGGAACTCACTCTAGTAGAGCAGGCTGTCCTTGAGCTCAGGGATCCTCTTGCCTTTGGCTCCTGAGTGCTGGGACCACTGCCTGGCTATATTGCCTGTATTCTTGTGACTCTTCTGCCTTCTGGTGAAAACAGAAGCTGCACCAGAGTAGGGCATCTGCTTAGTTACTTATAAGGAACAGTCAATGAATCAACTGAACAAACCATGGCTTTGCTGTTGGGCCTGAGGAGGAAGAAAGGACAACGGGGGTGGGGGGGGCCAGTATGAGGGACCAGAGGAACATGATACGGAGGAGGAGGAGGAAGAGAAGAAGACAGATGAAGGATGAAGGCTGGGGAAGGGATCCCAGAGACTGTCTGAGTACATGTGAAAAGGAATTTCAGGGATTGGGCACAAAGTCCAGAAGAGAAAGTCTCATTAAGAGGCGAGGACCAGGCAAGGGGAGCTTGGCGAGACTGGAGGGACACAGCGGGGCTCCAACAGGAGCAGTGGTCACTGGGAGGCAGGACTGGGGCCCTGGGGCGGAGACTCCAAAGTTCCACTCATTCTGCAGAACTTGAGAAGGGTTAGAGGAAGAGAAGGCTGTTCCCGGGTCAGCCAGGTGTGCAAGCAGAAACCGGGCAGTGAACTGAGGGAGGCCGGATAGGGAAATCCAACTGGGGAGGTGTTCCGGCCAGCTGGATTTGAAACCCCCTCAAATCCTGAGTCTAGGATTCATCATTCTGTCCTACATCTAAAAGAAACTCAAGGCTACTTAAAGTATATAGCTGGACTCCTTCCCACCTGTCAGCTTTGAAGTCCTATTTGGGTTGGGCTGGGAGCAAGGATCATCAAAGAATGAGAACTTCCTCTTCCATATGACGTGTGTGTGTGTGTGTGTGTGTGTGTGTGTGTGTGTGTGTGTGAGCAGAGGGTGTTGGGGGCACCTCACTAGTCAGGAAGCCCAGGAGCACAGCAGGCCTCCACCTTCCTGCAACTCCCATGCCTCTCTGGAAGCCCGCTCACTGGCCATTGTTGGACACTTTCTCACTTGAGGTTCTCTCTTTGAAAATGACTCTAGCCAGGTGGTGGTGGTGCACACCTTTAATCCCAGCACTTGGGAGGCAGAGGCAGGTGGATTTCTGAGTTTGAGGCCAGCCTGGTCTACAGAGTGAGTTCCAGGACAGCCAGGGCTATACAGAGAAACCCTGTCTCGAAAAACCAAAAAAACAAACAAACAAACAAAAAAACCCACCACCACCACCACCACCACCAAAAAACCCAAAAATGACTCTAGCAGTGATAAGTTGACAGAAAACTATGCAGCACGCCGTCCATTTAAAGATACCAGCCCAGGAACTGACTTCTTTAATGTCATGTTTTCTTCTTTGAAAAAAGTTTTTAACATTTATTTGAGTTGTGTGCATATGTGGAAGCATACACATGCACACACACACACACATACGCACACACAGACACATATAGAAACACACAGACAGAGAGACACACACAGTGGACATCTTACGGGAGTCAATTCTTTCTACCATGTGGGTTTCAGAGCCTGAACTTGAGGTCATGAGGCTGGCAGCAAGCACTTTCACCTCTGGAGACCTCTCACCAGCCAGTCCCTCACTGACACACTGACACCTCTCCTATGCTCTCTTGACCGAATACATCCCATTTTCTGTTTCCTTATGTTACAATCTCTCCCCAGGGTTATTTATTGATAATGGATATTTTCAATGTCCTTTTCCCCGTTCCTCTGCCAACCTTTTCAAATTCATCTCTTTGCATCCTACCCTCTCTGAAAGCTCAGGTGGGAATGACTCCTCAGGCATAAAGATTAAGGTCCAACATTAAGTAGACATTTATTGTTCAGTTCCATCTGACTCAGTCATTTGTGACAGGGCAAGACAACACAGGGTTCCTCCATATTGTATTCTTGCTGAGGCCACTTTAGATTTAACCAGAATTTGATCTCCTTGATGGAGAATCCCGTGGAAAATAATTACCCAACTCTAAGAGGTCAAGATGCTCCAGCTAATTTATCTTGGCTTCTATTAAACTGCTTGCTTGTACAGATCTTTCCCTGCTGCTGCCAAGCGAGATACCAGGATGTGGTTTTGCCTTCAAAACCCCTTATGCTAAAAGCTTGGTGCTACGCTGGTCCCAAATACCTGAGTGTAGTCACCATTGGCTGGGAAAAAAGACTTTCGTTTGGCTGTGAACTACATTTGAATGTTCTCTGGTGGGCACCCCATAACGGCTTAAGTAAATATATATGATGTGGCAGACACTGTTCTAGAGATTAGATACACAGTCACAAACAAAAATACTGATTAAAACATCCTCCCCAACTCTTACTGAGTTGACATTCTGGAAACAGGAGCCAACACTGGACAAGTTAGCTGAGAACATTCACAGTGAGCAAGTTGCATGCTGCTGGGACATGCTGGTTCATTCAACCATTCTCTATCCATTCTCGTATATCTGGCATTTTCCATAGTAAGGTTCTAAATTTATATTATACTTATTTGTGTGTGTGCACATGCGTGTGCATGTTTAAGTGAGCATGTATAGGTCAGATATGATTTACCATACTTGTTTTTCTTCTTCCACTCAGGAAGTCTCTGTGGCCCCCATGGTAACGTTTTGAAAGCATATTTAGATAGAGTATCATTTGTAAACTTGGCATGCTGGCACCAGGATACGATGATTTAAATGGGGCAGAACTGACCAGATGGGGAGAGAAAGTAACCTGAGAGGCCTAGGGGAGCGTTTGGAGCTGAGGGAAAGGAATGTGTAAAGGCTGAGAGAATGCCTGGAATGTTCTAGAAAGAGGAAGGTCAGTGTGGTGACAGCAAACAAAAGAAGTCTGTGCCAGGCAAGGGTCCTTCTGGGACTCAGGATGTTACAGAATGAGAAGAGAGCCACTGGAGGATTCTGAGAAAAGGATCTGAACTCAATTTTCTTCCCAGAAGCCCTTCTGAGTCCCTTAGCCCTGGGCCTGTATTTTCTGCTGGCTGCCTCGTATCAATCCCTTCTCTCCCAGCACGCCTCTTTCTTCCAAAGGTTATTGATGAAACTGCTTGAAACAAAAGATTTAGGTATTGGGTCTGGGATGCTGAAGCTTTGAGAGGGATCTGGAGCAGAAGAGAACACATCACTGAAGAACCCCAGTTCTCCGGGGCCTGGTGCCCAGCTCTGGGGATACACTTCTCACACCAGCTTGTAAGTCTCACCAAGAAGGACAGCTGTTGGCAGGACTGGGAGGAACAATGCCAGCCACATCATAGGCGTTAGTCACCAGCAGGTGACTGACTATCATGGGTTAGAGTTTAAACCTAAAATGTCTTCCATAGGCCTCTAACTTAAACATCTGTCCCCAGATAGTAGTTGGGAGGTGTGGGGGTGTTCTTGGATGTGGGGACTAGCTGGCAGACATCAGTCACAGGTTGCTCAGGCAAACCCTTTAAGGCCATGGCTGGGATTTCATTTCCTGGCCTGTAGTGATGTGAACAGCTTCTGTATATACCAACACCCTCTGAAACCAAGAGCTAAGATGATCCCTTAAGTCCATACTGAGTATTTTGGTGATAACTGTACAAAAGCAACTAATACAAACACAGGAAAACGACAGAGGAGGATACCCAGCATGTACGGCAATTTTAAAATGGGAAACTTTGAGAAAGGAAAGAGAGGGCACCAGGGACTCAGCCCCAGGAGGGATCTTCTTAAGAGTTAATAGGTAGGAGTGTGTGTGTATATGTATATGTGTGTGTGTGTGTGTGTGTGTGTGTGTGTGTGTAGATTCATGCACCAACAGTAACAGTCAGAAAGCTCTTGAGTACACATCACAAGCCGAAGAGACAAGGGGCCACACTGAAAGAGGGAGATAGTGGCCAAGTCCACAACACTGACTGCTAACTAATGTGTCCTGCCTTGTGGACTCACCGCAGGTACAGATCAAAGAGTTCCCATTCCATTTGTTTACACGAGAAACTCCAAAGTACAGAAGCTGAAGTGAATTTTAAGATTTCTGCAGGCAGGAGTCCTCCTCAGAGAAACTGTCCAAATACAAGTATCTCCTTTTATAGACGTTGCCTGTATCAAATAGTTCTTCATCAGAAAACGACATAATTTTGTGACAAGCTAAAACAAATAGCCAGTAGCATTCACTTATTATTTATTACCATTAATTTATACTCTTGATATAAAAATAGTTTAAAAAGTATGCCAAAGGAATATAAAAGCAAGCAAGTAAGCTTGCCAACATAGTCGTGCACATAAACAGGGCCAATCAGCAGATTCCAGGTAAATAAGGGCAGGAATCCGTGTGACTCAGTCCCGAGGAGCAGAAGACAGTGAGAACAGACACTCTCACTGGGCATGGTGGTGCATATCTTTAACTTCAGCACTCAGGAGTCAGAGGCAAGTGGATCTCTAGGAGTTCAAGGCCACAGATGGAATTCCAGGAACTCCAGGGCTACACAGAGAAACACTGTCTCAAGTCTCAAACAAACAAACAAACAACCCCCTCCCAAACAAACAAAATCTAAAACCCAAACCATTTTTACAACATGATAATCTCTTGTTTTCAGCAGAGGATAAACTTTTCATTTCATGTAGACCTTTCCAATATTGGAAATGATGCCTGCTTTCCCTGATCAACAGCAGGGGAGAAGACAATATTTAAGGGGGCAGGGACTCCTTGAGCCGGGTAGTGGGCCAGTCAGACCAGCAGCACCATGACACATGTCCACATGGAGCTTTAACTGCCACATCCCCTTGCCTGGGAACGGTGCCCTTGTGAGAACCCGGGGGAGAAGCACAGCTTCCTAGTTGCTCGTAGCCACATGTCTTTGGTCAGTGAAAGGGCCGGCCTCTTCTGGGTCTGGACCTCAGGTGGCTGGCAGATCTACGCAGCTTTTTCCTCTCTTGGCGATGTAGCTTTTCGGCCTCTTGTTGCTTCTTTTGCTGTTCAGACTAAAAGAAAGTGAAGTGAGTAGATGAAAGGGTTTGCTCTAACCCTCAGGGTGGAGCAAAGGGCCGCAGTCTCAGAGTCCTGTGCAGCTCAGCATCATGTTCTAACTGCTGGGTAACAGCCTGCCCTGGCAGCAGCAGTCGGACAAAGAACAATTTTCACTGTCAAAGGAGAAATTCTGAATCCCTGGGCAAAGGAGAACTGCCCACACCAGCCCGACCACAAAGTCAGAGCCCCCTGGAATGCTCTAAGTGGACTCATGCCTACTTCTGCTTGCACATTGAAAACCGTGCGTTCATTCACATAGACTTAAAGGCAAACAAAAAAGATTGCATTTTATAAAATACATATCAAACATGCATTTTATCACACACATATCAAAATGCATTATGACCTACTCCTGATTAGACAACTCATTGGGGCTGTAAGGATTTCTGGAGTCTTCATGTGTGAGTGTGGCCCTGTTGTTACAGTATAAAGCAGGACTGTGGGCAGCTCTGGGCAGCCTTTTCCAGAGCAAGAGCTGCCAGAAGAGCTAGGAAGAGGCCTCTATTGTTCACAGACAAAGCTCCCCACACACAAGGTCTATCATTAGCCTCTCTCCCCAAGGCTGCACTGGGAGACCATGCCACTGTGTCACCCACTCATCAAGATTTACGGGGCAATTAGCTCTTTTCCAAGTCAGCTTTCCTCTTTCTCCTTGTTCCTGTACAGCTGCAGCCTACAGCCCTCGTGGGGAAGGGGAGAGGGCAGACACTAGCTGTGGTGACATAAGCAACAGCTCTGATTCAAGTATTAGTATACATAGCTTCCCATGTATTCTACTGGCACTGCAGAAAGCACCTATGGACACACTGGGCAACTCCATGATTCTGCCTCAATGTATCATATACAATAAACATAGAACAAAAAGAGATGCCTATAAACAAATATACAAACATGTCTCTAAATATATATTTAACACTGAAATACTAAATAGTTAAGAGCATGCCAATCAAGTAATAAACCTCACAAATCAAACATTAGTTGACATAGCATATCCTCCCGAAGGGTTTCGAAGCCTCCACTTGACTCAGCTCTGATGTCACTTCAAGCAAGTCTCAGGGTATCACCTCATCTTTTCATTTTACCACAAATCTACAAAGGGATATTCAACTTTGTGCCCGACTTAAAAGTTCTGTGGGGTGGAAATGACTGTGTCTTCTCACTGCCAGATTCGGGGCCTGTGACCAGCATCCTCCCACTGAGCAATCTCCCCAGCTCTGACACAAAGGCTTCCAGTGGAACAGCTATAGATCTAGCGAACATATAGACAGCACTGGTTGGCTTGTTCAGTGTGGGGATGGAGCTCAGCTGCAGAGTGTTACCTGCATGCACGGCCCTGGAGGACCGATGGTAAGCACGAGAATGAGAAAGAACGAAAAGAGAGAGCATGAGGGAGTAGCTGAGGGAGTGCGCATGTCCTTTTCTGTTGAGTTTTCCAATTCACTGCAAGAACTGACCAGTGAGTGAGCAGCTCAGATGGCTCAGGGCTCCTGCCTGTCTCACCTGTGCTCTAGGCTACAAGGGGCTATGAACAAGAACAGTGCTCACCTACAGTCTGTTGGACAGAGCCACACAGAAAAACCGTAGATAGGTCTATTCCTAGAGATGGATCCTGTTTCAAAGGTGACACAAACTTGTCTCTTTCAGACAATAAAGTTAACAATATGCTCTGTTACACAATAAGCCTTGTGTTAACAAGTCATACTATGCTCATTTGGTTTTGGGGAAAAAAAAAAGCCTAACACAAAGTAGTTTTAGCTTAAAAATTTTGATCTATTTAAAAGACTAGATTACAGACTGGCAGAATTTTGGAAAACTGCAAGAACTCCACTACAAAGTGTGTGCTCCTGTGTGAAACACACAGCTCCTCCTGTGTGTACTGTTAAAAAGAAAACCTCAGGGAACGTTATGGCATGTAAGTGACATGTCAATTTAGAGAAGGAGCCACAGGGGGAAGGCAGTCACCTTTGCAGATGCCCTTTTTACTTGATGACTTTGTTGAAGAATCTGACCAAGACGGAGAAAATTATCTTTTTAAGAAAAGAGACCATGTTGTTTTAGTTGTTAGCTAATGGAAGATACTTAAGCAATTCAGTCCTCCCACAATGTGCAAAAGGCATTAGCACTACAGCATGTTTAAGAAATGGGTCCTTGGCCGGGCGGTGGTGGTGCACGCCTTTAATCCCAGCACTTGGGAGGCAGAGGCAGGTAGATTTCTGAGTTCGAGCCTGGCCTGGTCTACAGAGTGAGTTCCAGGACAGCCAGGGCTACACAGAGAAACCCTGTCTTGAAAAAACAAACAAACAAACAAACAAACAAACAAACCAAAAAGAAACCCCAGAAAGGAAGGAAGGAAGGAAGGAAGGAAGGAAGGAAGGAAGGAAGGAAGGAAGGAAGGAGAAAGAGAGGGCAGAGAAAGAGAAAGAAAAGAAAAGGATCTTCAAGACGATTTAAAACAGATTATCACTGACTGAGAAATCACTTTGGGAAATGCCTGTATCTGGGCAAGCCAGATGGGACCATCACACAACTAGTCACTTCATAGTCCTTTCTAGGTAAGTACTGGGTGTGTCTATCTCCTTCAGCCAGAGCTCTTGTGTAGCTAGGCTGCACAATGGGCCAGAGACTTAGAAGAACATAGGTGATCAAGCAGAGGCCAGCATGAGGCCTTTCCCCCATGAATGCTCTTCTGTAGCTGTTATCCAGCTGGGACTCTGGTATAGGAAAGCACTGGAGTAGGGAACACAGCTTCCTCAGTGAGAGAAGCTTGGGAGAGTGGCCCCAAAGCCATACACATACCTAGAGCTTTTCTGTGTGAATTAAAAATAAAGTCATGAAACTACTTACCCTCTTGAGAGTAAATGTCAACTGCTTGCTGCCAACAGTGGTGTCCGATACATTCAATGTTCCATGTTTTGCTTCAAGTTTCAAACGATCTTCCAGAGTTTTGCTGTAGGAGGTAAAAGAACGACATATTCATTAACATGCTTTGATTGACTATTTGGAATAGGTTTAATTAGGACTGATCACATGAACAAGTCTTGCATGCACATGGTAAACAGTAACATTCATCTAACAGAGCCCAGAGTCGGCTGTCCTCAAACTGTCATTTTCCATAAGCACACTGTAAAAACAGTGGCAGACAAAACCACTAATTAATTCAATAGTTAAGGACCTCAATCTCAATGGCTGCCACTTAGCTCACTGGATTGTGTTTCTGAAGCTAAAATGTAAGCAGCAATGTTTCTGGCCTGTGGTGTCCTGGGATAGTCTGCAGCGATGGTGATTCTAGGTCACTCTGCATTTAAACCAGCAAGGTGGGTGGACATGTGGGCCCTCGTTCACCTCCTACAAGGAACTGGGTGCAAGCTGAGTTCCTGGTCACAGAGAGTCCCGGACAGTTCTGGTTTTTCTTCATCAGCCTTAGTCAATCCCCATCTTCTACATGGACAACTGAACACAAATCCCTCTGTACCACCTGACTTCTTTCCATTGAGCTATCTGCTGGTATCTTAAGCATTAACACTTCATTCCAGAACAGAATCTCCATTCACTTCTTGATGAGGTTTTCCACACTATCCTAGTCTCTTTATACAATGGATAGCTCTGTAACTGTGGGTTGATCTGTCATTTTCTTCTTTATAATGAAAAATCCTTATGTGTTCTCCAATGCTGGCTGGGGAAAGCGCACGTGTGTGTGTGTGTGTGTGTGTGTGTGTGTGTGTGTGTGTGTGTGTGTGTGGATTACAGGAATGCACCATGTCCAACTCTCCGGGACCAATATTACATTCAAACCCCAACAGCAGTGATATATAAAATTTACCTGCACATTACCAAAATGCTTTATCATAAATCAGAACATCGAGACCCCCATCCCCACTAAGATGCTTTGGAGTGGAAAAACTGAAACAAACCCAGCTACATGCAGTAAGGATCTGCCTGCTCCAGAGCACAGGAGAGGGAACCAGAAAGGAAGAGTGCTGTTTCCTTTGCAGTTCTCTTTCCTCCTCTTCAAACCAAGTAAATGCACAGAAACAAAACAAAGCTCGAGGCCCCCTCCATCTCCCACCTTCCCTTGAGGGACCCTACTGAGGACCTCTTAAAAGTCCCTACTAAAACTCTGATAGAACAAGGAACAGGGCCAACTGTGAGAGACGTCCTCTGTCCTCTGTCTCCTGGGATGATCTCTGTGACTAATTATGAGTGGATCCCTGCTCTTGAGGGAGATTTTGAAGCCAATGTTTGATGTTCACACCATGAGAAGTTCACTTCACTTTATAGCTACCTGTAGCGTGTGTGCTAAGCACACCTTCGTTACAGAGTCTGAGGCGTAAGTGGTTAGCAGAAAAGTGGCGCTCTTTTCTAGGCGATAATGTTATTAAGAAGCACTTTTAAAGCACTTTTCATCTTCAAAGTTCTTTACAGACTAACTAATTAATCCTTTCAACATCCCTGAGACAGAAGTATTTATCCTTTATAGATGGCAAAAGGGAGGTAAATGTTAAATGACTTGCCCCAGGCCATATGTGGATCAAGTCTAAAACCAGGGTTCCCGGAGGAAGCTTGCTTTTCAGGTGTGTGTGAGACCACGGATTTATATACATCTCCTCAGGAGACAAGTCCATCAAATGTTCCTAGTGACAAGCTTTCACATGACAAACTGGAAGGAATTAAAATCCAGTTGCAATGTTTTAAATAACTCAAAAGTGAGGCACAAGTTGACTGCAGTGCAGCAAACTGTCCACCGAGGCAGATGCCTCAGCCTGTTCACAGCCACTCTTTTTACAGCTCCAAACGGCGAGCTTCAAAGTTAACAGGAATTCTGAACTATGGAGCCACTGAGACAAAGTGCGCCACAGAGAACCTTAATTTGGGAAGTAAAAGACTTTTCAAGTCAATTGTGTGAAATTACTACTCTTTAAGAATGCCCTGACTTCCTCCACACTAGGGCACATAACTGCCTTTCTCCCAATGTTCTCTCCTCCTGTGCCTGTAAAAACTTGTTCTGTCTAGGCTGCTCAGAGAGACAAGCTGAGTTTGAGGACCAGGCATGGCAGAAGATCAGAGACGGCTGGGGATGGTGCGCAGACTTCTACATTAAAGCAAGCTCCCTCCCCTCCCTTTGAACACCAGTGTGTGGCTGCCACCCGGCAGGTCATAGTCTGCTGCGTGAGTGTGACTGGTCAGAGAGAATATGCAGGACAGACACAGAAAGCACCATGACAGGGTGCAGGGAAGCAGGCAGGTAGGGGACGGACTTCCCTTCTTACTTCAGGCCCTCCTTATCTCCCGACTCCAGGTCTCAGGTCTGGGTATGGAAGATGACGACACATGACACTTTTTAGTTGGTATGATTACATATTTCAGGGGAAAAAATGTAATCAGGACAAGTTAATAAAAACATTATGGTGACTAAAAAGAGAAAACACAGGAATTAAGATTAGAAGCTGAAACACCCAAGCTATCCAGAGTAGAGCATAAAGGGAAAAGCCTAAACGATTAGTAAGGATACCTTAATATAAAAAAGAAAATGGGCATAAACTACAAGGGAAAAAAAATCAAATGAGATATTTATTAGCTGCCCCAGGAAAGGAGAATGACTTACTTCTTTGAGGCTTAAAATACACACATACTTTATAATTTAATTAGCAACATTTAATTAAAAATCACCCCTCAACTAGTTTTTTTAATCCCTCTGGAGGGGAGGGCAAGCTGAAGAGCAGGAGGCAATGTACCTCAGCGCTCCTCAGAGCAGAAGCTAGTCACATGGCAAATGGAATCCAAATATAAAGTATGAACAGTGCTTTAGTGCTTAAAATTTTAATATTAGGTACTCCTATAACCAACTTTGGGGGCTCACTGGTTAATAACATTTTCTGTCCTTGCAGAGGACCAAGTCTGACTCCCAGCACTCACACCAGCAGCTCACATCTGTCTAAACATCCTGTTCCAGGGTGCCTGACACACTCTAGCCCCCATGGGTGTCTGCATATACATCATGTACATCAATTCAGGTAAGCGCATATACATACACACTGAATAAGTAAATCTTTTAAGTAACTCACAGAATGTTGCCTTTCCTATGAAAGTTACAAATACTCTCAATATTGCTAGTTTGCAAATGGTGCTTCAAAAGCTCCAGTGAAGGTGATCAGTTTAAGTAGCCTAAAACTGTGATGCTTCAATCTCTCAGCACGCTTAACTAAACAGATACATGGCTTTTATCTGACTCAACAAACATGTGTTCCCTGGGATTCTATTTCTTACCAAACATATCCTCATCACATTGTAGCCTTTCATATCACACAAAAGGGCTAGCATCTCTCAAATCAACACATACCACAAGCCCAGCCTTAGGTCTCCATTTGTCCACGGGATACCACCAAGAAGACATAGGCTCTGCGGAGTTCATAAGCTGAAAACCCATCTCTATACTTGAGTGTCAGATTTGCTTCACTTCACAGGGAATATGCTAGACAGTTCAATGCTACCCTTGACTGTTCCATTCTGCTTTTGGATTTAAATCAGTAGCCAGAGTTACAGTTGGTGTCTGCCTTCCCTCCACCTTCACATAGCCTTCTGGGTAATAACCTGGCTCTGAGTCTGTCAGCTCCTCTTGCCCCTGGCCTTGGGTAGGGTCTAGGCAGATGGCCCCTTTTGGGTGTGGGGGGCAGCTCTATCCCTTATCAGACTCTGACAGTCTGAGTGGCTCCCCAGGAGTTCAATCTCTCCCATACCACTGTTCTAAAGCTGAGATACTTTGTTATGGATTCCTGAACAGGGGCCTCTTCTGCTGCTATGACTTAATTCTATGAGAAACACGCAGTATTGCTGTATAAAGTGTTTGTGTTATTGAGGGAGGGACAGATGAGGACAGATCTGATGATGTTAATCTCAGCTGGCCAGTTTCTCCATGGCTTTCCAGGGGGAGGTGGGACCTGTCTCTAACCACTGAGTGCTCAGCACCATACCTTTCAAAAGGCCAGTTCCAACATGAGTCTCACAAACGGTTTCTTGAGTTTTCTCTAAATCAAGCCCCTTTCTTTCTTTTCTTTCTCTTCCACACCTCTCTGACTCAGAGGTTATCTGCTAGGTTAGGAGTAACAGACTTGGGTCCTTTCTTCCTGTCCTCAGGGTCTAGGAGGGTCTTAGCTCATTCATACCAGGCACTCCTTGGATGTTTGATGAATGGATAGTGGGTGGGGAAGCTGATAAGTGGGTGACTAAGTCACAAATACAGTTAGCAACGTGAAAAGCATGAAAAATTGTGTTGATGGACATGTGTATTTATCTAAAACCTGCTGACTACTGACTTGTTTACTTTCTCTGTTACAAAAATAATTTTCAAGCTGGGCAAGTCTGAGTGAATATTTAAACACAGCAGATCCCATTTTGATGCTGTCTTTTCTGGACTGCCTTGTGGTGACTCATGGGATAAACGTAAGGAGTTATTTCAGTTCTCTGAAGGATAATGGTTCAATGCTTTACTAAGCAGTATTAGAATCTGCAAGCCTAGGATTTGCCACAATAATCCAGTCAAGACTAGCACTCAGTAAACTGCTTTTGCCAGTGCTGGCCAGCCCCACTGGGTTAGCCCTTTAAGTAGCAAATGCTGTAACCTCCTCGCTCTTCTCACAGGGACTGTCTTATTCACTGAGAGTGCTTTACTGCCGTGATTCCCTCAGCTATTGCTTATTTTTTGTTTAAAAATTTCTTTTCTTTTTTTTTTTTCTTTTTTCGAGACAGGGTTTCTCTGTGTAGCCCTGGCTGTCCTGGGACTCACTTTGTAGACCAGGCTGGCCTCGAACTCAGAAATCCACCTGTCTCTGCCTCCCAAGTGCTGGGATTAAAAGCGTGCGCCACCACCACCCGGCTTAAAAATTTCTTAGTTCACTGCATTTTATTTATTTAGTGCAGAGAAGGAGCATGTGTGACAGTCACACAACTTCTAGCAGCCAACTCTTTCATTCCACCACGAGAGATCAAGGATCAAACTCGGGTGCCAGCAAGTATCCTTCCCTGCAGAGACACCTCGCTAGACCTGCTGTTTATTCTCAAAACTGTAAAAATGACACGTACAATCTGCATGAGTATGTGCTGTCTGAGAGTGAGGCTGCAAGAGGGAGTCAGGGTCCTGGGAGCTGGAGTCACACATGGTGTGAACCTCTGATGTCGGTGCTGGAAATAAACTCAGGTTCTCTGAAAGAGCAGCAAGCATTCTCTACCATGGAGCCATTTCTTCTGCTCCATTAAGTACGAATTTAAAAAACCCCTAAAAATATTTTTAAATTGTGTTTTATGTATATGAGTGTTTCATTGTCATATATGTATATGTATCATGTGTGGGCCAGGTTCTGTGGCGGTCAGAAGAAGGCACCAGATCCCCTGGAACTTGTGTTTCAGATGGTTGTGAACCACCATGTTGGTGCTGGGAACTGAACCTCGTTTATTGAAAACAAACAAATAAACAAACCAAAAAACAACACATGCTCTTAAACTGATGAGCCATTTCTTTAGACCCTAAGCACAAACTTTTATCCTGTTTGTTTTTCACATTACTATCCAGCTCTAGCCCATAGGAAGAATGCTATCAAGCTTAGTCAGACTCCCACCCCCCAAAGCTGTCTAATCTCTATGGTTACACTGAAAACACCCACTGCAGTTTCCTACCAGTGGTTACCAGGACATGAGGTTTTCTTGAGAAGACTATGAAAGGGTAACTGACAGTCTACCCATCCAGTGCCTAGTGCTTGCATTCCAAGCACTAGTTGGGAGCACACAAAGCAAGATAAATGCAGTAGAAAATAAACAATAAATTCAGTCTGCAACAGTGGCCTAAGAGTAATCCCCGGACAAAGCAAGATACAGTTATGGTACGTCCACCCTGCAAAGCTATTTAGCAGTTTCTCAAAAGGTTAAGGACAGAGCGGCAACATGACTGCAATTCCACTCACACGTAGGTGAAAACACATTCCAACCTGGGCTATGGTTACGCCTAAACCAGCTTGGGCTCTCTGTAGAGTGAGACTCTTGTCTCTCAAAAAACAAAAGTAATCAAATGGCTGCCCCAGACAAACTCTACCCATGGCTCTGTGTGTATGTGTGTGTGTGTGTGTGGTGTGTGTGTGTGTGTGTGTGTAAGAGAGAGAGAGAGAGAGAGAGAGAGGGAGAGAGCGAGGGAGGGAGAGAGCGGTGGTTAACTAGAACGCATGTGCTCCTAGGTTCTTAGTGGAAGGAGCAGCTCACCATCTGGTGTCCCAGTGAGTTATATAAGTGGTTGAAGTGTGAAGATGAGAAAGACATGCCTGAACTCCAGAAGCAACCCTGATGCCTTCCCCACCCCACTTTTCTCACCCCTAGACTTTAAAAAAATCACCTTCTCTTGAATGGAAAACTGGGTGCTGGAGAAAGAAGCTCAAGAGCCAGGGTGGTATTGGCTCTGCCTAATGTCTCAGGCCCACCCAGCCGCTACCAAGGACATCCCAACTCTTCTGTCAAAGACCACTCAGAGCGTCCAACGTGATTTCAGTGCTCTGCTTACAGAGTCTCAAAGGAAAGATGCACCATTTGATACTTGGCAACTGAAAATAGTTGAAAACAACACGACTTTTCTGAGGCTGCTGTTCTTCCACTCTGGTGACTACGTACAACAGAAGCATGGAAAGCCTGTGAGGTGGGCAGCCTGGGCGCAGCGAGCAGCTCACATTGCTGCACAGCCACCACATGCAGCAGCAGCCCCAGGACGTGCTTGCCGCCCCACACGGAAGCTTTGCACCCACTAATGAGCTCCCCACGCTCCTCTCTCCCAGGCCCTGGCAGCCACCACCCCTCCTATCCCCTGCACTGGACTAATCTACTGATCTTCTATCTCTCCAGTCAGTTGTAAAAGACTTAACATTTCTAGCAAATTTTTGAGTACATTTCCAATAATCAGGTAACTGAGCTAGTGTAGGGTGCTAGCTTTGTTTGCCTGTGTGTGTGGAAGTGCACATGCATGCAGAGGCTGGTGGCCAC
>NW_021604733.1:445439-453808 GCF_004785775.1 Grammomys surdaster | reverse complement strand
GCAGAGGCTGGTGGCCACTCTGAGCTAGTGTAGGGTGCTTGCTATGTTTGCCTGTGTGTGTGTGCAAGTGCACATGCATGCAGAGGCTGGCGGCCAACGCCGAGTACCTTTTTCAGTTACTCTTCACTTTAAAGTTAATCATTAAATTATTTTTGAGACAGGGTCTTTCTAAACAGCCCTGGAGTTTACTAGGAGCCTAGGTTGGCCTTGAACTTGTAATTCTCCTGCCTTTGCCTCTGGAATGCTGGGATTAAAGGTGTATGCCACTACACCCAGCTTCTTCTTTTTTCTCCTGAGACATCATTTCCTACTGAATTTGGTTTCTGCAGATAAGGTTAGACTGACTGGCCAAGTCCAGGGATCAGTCTGTTCCCAGGCATGAACAACTGCATCCAGCACTTTTACATGGTGCTGGGAATCAAATTTGGGCCCTCACATTGGAACAGCAAACACTTTACCAACTGAGGAATCCCCCAGCCCTTGACCTGGTTGTTAACTAGAGGTCCTGCTAGCCTATACTTCCAGGCCTCAAAAGTGATGCGAGGAAGGAGAATGGGAAACCTGAAGCATCCTGGGCTTCATTACAAAACTTTCTCAAAATAGATTAATTAAACATCACTTTTGTTAACACAGCAAGTACCTAAAGGCTGGGTAGCCCAATGGAAAGCACAGGGACAAGAGTGAGGCTTTTAGAGATTCAAAGTGTTCTAACATATGTTAATATATGAAGACTTCAAAGAGCTGTTTAAGGAGCAGTGAGGGCCCAGTGGCTTTACTGGTGACTTTCCTGCTCGGTTGAGGGTGGGAAGCATCCCCACCCTCTCCTTTGGTACCCACCACCTAGAGAGAACAGGTGCCAGTTCCAGCCGGTGTGTGAGGAAGGAGCACGGCTGGACCCCACAGGCTACTCACTTCATCAGCCTCTGCTTGGTGGCAGACTCTTTGAAGCTCCTGAACTCTTCGCCTGCTTTGATCTCATAGAACTGGGGCTTCAGGACCGTCTGCTGGTCCTCCTTCAGTTGCTCCTGCCGCTTCACTCTTTCTTCCTGCTGCAGGAGTCTGCGCTGCTTCCTGACTTCTTCAACCCAATCTTTTTCATCATCTGAACTCTCTGAACTTTCTGCATCACTGGGTTTTCCTTCCGGCTCTTCCTCCTCTTCCTGAAATCAAAAATAGCAGGAAGAGCTCTTCCCTCAGCCAAACATGGACCATTAGAGGCATCAACCCATCATAGTACGTGACAGCTGCTCCATGGAGCATCAGAAGACATGCCTTTAATTAATAAGATACACTCCGGGCTGAATGTCAAGCAATTAGTATGCAACTAATTACCTCTCATGTATAATCAGAGGCTTTGTAATTCATAGAAACTGTATGTTAAGAAGCCATAAACACACAGTATCTGTCTTTATGAAATGTCATGCTTTCCCTCATTTGAGGGTCTTAGATTTTTACAGAATACACATGTGCACACACAGACTCGTGTGCATGGAGGACATGAGAGTACAAGTGTGACTGTTGAGTGGAACAACAGGACTAACAGGAGGAGAGGGTGAGGAGGATAGGTAGACTGGTGTCAAAGTCTCCTTGTACAACACAGTGCCATGTAGACTGCAGAACAAAAGGTCTTTAAAGCAGGCAAACGACAAGAAGCCATCTCTAGCTAACTGACAATGGGTATGCCTTACCTTCTTGAGACGCTCCTGCTGCTCCTGCTGCTCCAAGAGTCTCAGCTGCTTCTTCCTCTTCTCACTAATCCTCGAGACAAGTGGATTGAGAAGCCTGAACTCTTCACTGTCCTCATCCACCTGGAAGTCGGGGTTCTCAAACATAACTTTAAATCGATCATCCGTGAGGATATTAGGGAGGCTCTGCAGGAGAGACAGGGACCAGTGTAAGTCAGCATCTGAATTAAAAACGAAAATCGCATCAGAAAATGGTTTTACAACACTGAAGTCTATAAGGTATAGATTATTAACATTATACAATGTTCAAAATTTCTTTAGAATCAATTTCTAGAACCTTCTGATTGATTCTAGGTTTTACCTTCCAACAACAAAACAAATTCTATTGATACATTTAACAGCTGATTGATAATTTTTGGCTGTTACACATAATAATCTAAAAATGAATCTTTGAGCTAATATGCTTACTATATAGGAAAGAATTTCTTCAATTGATATTTTTAGTGTAAAAAACCACAAACAACCCAATATTTTTCAAGGAAATGCATAAAAATTTAAGATATGGCTTTCTTTGTTTGAGTCAGGGTTTCTCTGTATAGCAGCTCTGGCTTTCCTGGAACTCTCTATGTAGACCAGGCTAGCCTCAAACTCACTGAGATCTACCAGCCTCTGCCTCCCAAGTATGAGGATTAAAGGTGTGTGCCACCACTGCCAGGCTAGGATATGGCTTTTAAAGTATAGTTACCATATTAAATTAAAATAAGAAAGCTTTCCAACGTCACAGTCCACAGTGGAAGGAGTTTAAGTTGTCAGTCAGTGTGGTGGTGTAGGTGGCAGTAGCAGTTTACTGTCTCCACCTAAGGAACTATGGAACTCCCAATTATGAGGCTGGGACACTTCCATGCATTATAAGGATAACTTCATTGGTTTTCTTCCTTGGACGATGGATTATTTTTAATGGACACAGGACAACCTCTATATTACAAAGCTTTGGCTATTCAGATTCATTTGCATGGTTCAGAACTGACATTAAACTTCTTATTTGTACTGTTTTAAACAGCGAGCTTCCTAACGTGTTTAACAAACACATTTGCTCACTGACTCACACAATGGTTATTTCACACTCAGGGCCTAGAAGCCAGTGGAAAGCAGCCACCCAGGAATGATTATAAATCGGAGTGACAGCCTCGAACGGCGCTGGGATGTGCCAGCCTACTTGTGACACTCTCAGCTTGTGATGCCTCACCTAACCTTACTTCTCTGGCTGATGCTCCACTTCTGAACTCAGGTCTGAATGCCACATTTGTGCAGAGCTATGTAAAAACACGGCAAATCACAAACCACGGTGAAGTATGGTCCGCTTAGTACTTGTATGAAACTACAAACTGATAACCCCTTAACTAAAATTCCAAGAGATACAAGTTCAAAAGTCTTCCTTGAGTAATTATCATTTCTAAAATAGACCAAGAAAAGAAAAGACCTAGTGTCTGACCCCAACTTCAGAGGGAAGAAAAAAAATCACAATGTGTTTGCTACAAAGCTCTGCATGAAAAAAATGTTCAGAATGTATGAAGGATGTTCAGGTGTATGAAGGTACTCAGAGAAAAAAAAGGAATCTAATGGAAATATCCAAGAGGGTATCCTGGGGACATGGCATCAAGGAGACCTAAAACCAAACAGGTTTCAACAGGTAGAAACTGGAAGAGAAGGGCTGGATGATCAGCAGTTAAGAGCACTTACTACTCTAGCAGAGGATCTAGGCTCTGCTCCTAGTACTTACACTAGCCAGCTCACAACTAACCATCTATAACGCCAGTTCCAGAGGATCCACATGGTCTAGCCTCTGTGGGTATTTGCAAGGGCGCGCACGCATGCGCACGCACACACAAACACACACTCAAGCATATACTCATACACACAGTGTACATTTTTCTTAATTAAAAAAAGAAATATGAAGATAGTATTTCAACTGACTGAGGAGTAGTCAATCATCTGACAAAAGCAGACTGGTAATTTGGAAAAGACATCTTAAAAGACAAAAATTAAAAACAACCAAGGCAGACTATAAACACTCTCATTACTCTATGACTGCTCTTCTGAAGCCCTGGGGGAGCCACTACTCAGAGAAAGTGGAAGGAGAGAGGAAGACACGACGACAAACTGAAGAGTCCTTTCGGGACCACAGCAGACAAGGGAAACTGCTCTAAGAGGTGGCAGCAACATGGTGCATGGCACAGGGCTAAGGAACAGACAAGATTCAGGGGCATCCTAGGAAGTGATGAAGAGGCAGGGCCTGGACTAGGGTGATGGAAATCAAAGGATGGGACTGATTCCAGCCAGGGAGCAATCCCTGTGAAGCACATCTCTACAGAACTAAAGCAGCAGCAGCTGGACGAGATGAGAGCGCTAAGGATTAAGCATGGGGTTAGGAACAGCTCTTAGCTGCTTGGTCTGAGTGGGCAGACACTGGGGATGATGAGCGCGAGCCATCATTAGGGCTGCAGGATAAAAGGTGTGGGCTAGAGCGAAGGGCAGGAAATGAAGTTCATTTAAGACTCCATGTGACACAGACATAATCCACATTCTGACCGACACTAACAGTAATTCACGCAAGGACTCAGGAGAGAGGAAGGGGCTACCAGGTAAATTTTGGAGTCACCTGTAAATGTGAGAAAGCTGATATTGGCAATCAACCAATATTTCAGGTCAAAAGCCATGTGCCTATTAGGTTAAAAAACAAAGAAGGAAAAAAATTTTAATATCTCGTTGTATTTGTCAAAATTATTATATTTAAAATATCAGAGACTGTTAAATAGAGTATGTTGTTGGTATTTTAAAGATTTTTCTCCCCGTTAATTTACAACAAACAAATTATCCTGCCTAAAGACAAGTATGCTTTAGATGAACGATTATAAAATAAAAAAATCCTTTGACCCAGCTGTAAAAGTATTTCCCTTAGGGACTTTTGCTTGTCTAATTGCTTATTTTCACAGCTGTCTTAAAAGAAAAAAGAATAAGGTAGTGATGTTCTTGAAGTAGTTTACAAGTGTCTGGCTGGTGATCTGTCTTATAAACACACACACACATACATGCTCCACACTTGCTTTGGTGTTTGGAAAACATGTGAACGTGGTGTTCAGCACTACCTCAAAGAATCACTTCTGTAGCTCTGAGCAGACAGTTATTATTATCTTGTCCTAATATAGAAACATACAAAGACTATCTGCTACTTAAAACCCTGACTCTCTAGCCCTACCTCTAGCCTAGAGGAGGTAGAGGAGGTCTAGTGGGGGTTGGGCAGTTTCTGAGAGAGGGAAGTGAGCAGTAACAGGAAGGAAATGAAGGCAGGCACGCAGGGGGAGGTGCTCTCCCAGCCTGCAGGTGACAATCCTCAGGTGCTGAGCTCACCTTTCAGCAGGAAGATGGCCACAGACCACTCTGTAGACCAGGCTAGCCTCGAACTCTCGAACTCAGAAATCCGCCTGCCTCTGCCTCCCAAGTGCTGGGATTAAAGGTGTGCGCCACCACCGCCCGGCTTAAGAACAGATTTTTAAAAGACCATATATTATATCTGTATTGCAAGAGTAAGATTGCACTTTAACAATGGGGCCTGATTTAGATTAAGTCAACAGAAAGCAAATCAAAGCCCATTTTATAAACAAAGCTTTCCAGAAGAATCTGGTGATCATGTGATGTGGCTATAAAGATACAACTGGTTATAAAGAGCCAGGAAGAAGACATAGCAGGTGACAGAGGAATGTAACACTTTCTAGGCTTTGTCCTCTCTGAATCCAGCACAAACAGTATGAACCCAATAACTATCCCCCTAAGAGAGACGCTCAAGTGAATGCATGCTGTCTTGGTTATGAAGTACAGAACAGATGCAAGCAAGAGTTAACGCTTGCCTGGAAGTACCATCCAGAGAGTCAGAGCCCACGGATGAAGTTAAACACCATCAGGCCCTTAACAACAGGATTCAAATTTCAGTGACTTCTGAAAGTACTCAACTGTGGTATCAGCATGAAGTGTAAACTGCCACTACTCTGATATGAACAGGAGCCAGCTCATGAGCAGCGGCCGCCATGGTGTTTCTTTCAGTGCTCTCAGTCTTGTGCCCCTATGGTCACCAGTTTACACAGCGCAGGAGCACGGCGTTGCTGGCACTTGCATCCCAAGTTAAACTTTCTTCACAAAGTTGGTGATCAATGAAGAAAAAAGATGACAATGTAGCAGAGGGAGGGAAGGCGGAGAGGAGGTGCAGAAGAAAGAGCTGGGAGTGGGAAATGGGACACTGCCACTGGCTAGGACTTGATAGATACATATTGAGAAACAGTGTGAAGCGAATGTCTCAAAATAAATCAGAAAGCAGTAGTAACAGAAGGCAAATCTCGCACTTGCAAAGCTACCAGCAAAGCCCTTCATATGAAAGGAACTCTCAGAGTGGCTAGGACAGGGCTCAGTGGCATGGAGCTTTCCTGGGATTCATAGGACCCTGGGTTTAATCTCAGTGCTGCAGAAATTAATATGCTCTTGGAGATAGTTAATGATATTAACAGGGCCTTGGATGAAATTTTGAAAAGCAATAATTTAGTAGGGCAAAGGAAAACACTGGGTCCATATTGAAAAAGTGTAGGAAGAGAAAACAGGAAGCATTGTTCAAACTATTCTTGACAGTTTTTACAAAATAAGTAAAAAAGTAAAATACTAGGATATTTTCTACTATTTTGATTAACAGTATATTTAAAAGGCTTCAGTTGCCTGTTTTTATTTTCCTAGACCAGGAAAGAGCTCCCGAAGTTCTGAGAAAACTGTCAGGGGAGGAGCAAGGGTAATTCCTCACTGAAATGAGCACTGTTGTGTGCTTCTAGCTTTCCAGGTCATTTTTACCATTTTACTGCCTCGCCTCCATTCAACCTCAACAAAAGATTCCCAATGGAAGGGCTGAAAGAGATGGCTCAGTTGGTTAAATATGTCCATAGAACCAACATGAAAATCTGGGTATGGCAGTGTATCCCTATAATCTCAGCACTGAGGAGGGAGAGACAGACTATCAGAACCCAGGACTTGCTGGTTACCTAGCCTAGCCTAAACCCAGGCACCAGGGAGAGTGTCTCAAAAACCAGTATGGCCAGAGAACCTGAAGACTAAGACCCTTTCCCCAACACACTGAGTTTCTCAAATAGAATGTACCAACTTCTGCATCTTCATCACCACAACTTGTCAGAAGGCTCTGCCATATACCAGGCTGCTCAAAAGAGCAAAATGGAGTTTAGTCCAAGTATCCTATAGCACAGTTGTACCAAGGACTGAGCACAAAGCATGTCTGAAATGCATAGATCTATAGTCTAAATTAGCTCCACTCTCTTCCTCTAGGAGCTTCAGGAAGATAGTACAATGATCACTTCCACATGGCTTGTAAAATGAGATTATAAAGCTGAAAAAAGTCATAGGCTAATCATCCTTAGACTCAGCTAACAAGACCAACGTGAATGCTCTGGGGAGAATGCCAGCAAAGTGGGAAGCCACTATTTCCACCCTGTAGGTACACACACTCAGGGTATACACACTTGGTCACACACTGGTGTACACAGCTACACTACAAAAATGTGAATTTAAATGAGTATGCTTGTTCTGTATTGGTTTATTATTCATGAAGAGGACAGGGAAACATAAAACAATCCATGTATTTTACTTTAAAGGAGGTCCGGAAGATTTAGATAATTTACTTAAAGAATATAATAGGCCAGGATAAAAGGCTACTGGGAGAGGCTAAGGAAGAGAAAGCAGCAAAATGGAGCATCTGGTCCAAACTCCACAGAAGTGGCAGTACTAAGATGGTTCCTACCTGTCCTTACGGTGAAAGGGAAGCTGAGGGAGTCAGCTAGCATCACAGCTCATGCACAGCCAGCCTCAAATAGGAGCCTGGATTCTGAGGAAGGCAGAGGAACCAAGGAGCACAGCTGGGCTCACACAACTATGCCTTGCACTCACCCGCCTGGTTGGAGAGCAGGGAATAAACTACCAGACAAGGAGCCTGCATGGCCCAAGGTGACAAGGTTAGGCTCTTACTCCAGGTCCCGCATGCTCTCCTGGTGGGCAAGGGTTTGGGGGTGGTAGACACTACACTGCTCTTAGCAGATGAAGGAACAGGACTGGGAAGGATCCCAGAGTCTTCATAAATCTGGAAAAAGTAGGCGCATCTTTCTGCCTCAGGACAATACTAATTGTGCTAACTTTTATTATTTTATGGTTGGTCCCTGTCTACTGTCACCTCAGAAAAGGCAGGCATGTAGCAGCTACATGGCAGCATATACCCTCCCATAATACGATGTCAAACCCCCAAAGCAGTTACTTCTAGAATTAAAAAACTCTTGACCAGAAAATCCTACAAAATCATGCAAATCAAGAAGTTGAAATTTTCGTGTTCATATTCAGAACATCTGTGAAACTGCCCAGGTCATTAAAGGTGTGTGTCTCTGAAAAGCCACCAAAGTGTCTGAAAGGTGTCACTTTAAGGAAGCGATGTGTGCTGGTCCACGACATAATGGTGCAGTAATGAGGGGTGCCCAGGCCACAGTGGGGCTGGACACAGGTTGGTGGAACAAACAGTGCTGGGTTCAGAGAGTGATGCTAAACTCGGCAGTTTTGAGTAGATGGTCTAGTCACTGACAACACTGTGAGCTT